>NC_064854.1:44939990-45296656 GCF_024139225.1 Suncus etruscus | reverse complement strand
GGTTGATCTCATTGCCCCTGTCTTGAACCTAAACAAAATCCAGTTGTACACTCAAAAAAGATTTAATGTTCACAGAAACAAAACTGGTTTTCTGTGTACCCAGATGACTTTTTTTAATATTCTATTAAAAGTGACCAAAGTTCACATAACCAAAGGAGGGCTTTCTCTGTTATGATATGTATGCCCTGAATAGTGTGTTTTTGCCATTAAACCAAAAATTAAACTGCTAATAAGTCCTTGAGACTTTATATTCTCATAAATCATTCACATTAATTCAAGCAAAACATGAAAGCATATTACACAATAAGCCATAAAATGACAGTGAAAAGAACAGCCATTAAGATACCCAAAGCATGAGCTTATCTGTAAGTTATCCTTTCACAGAACAAAAACAGATTTTAAGACTAACATACAGAAGCTAACCTGAGGGACTGGGAAGCTCAAAGGGTCAGAGTACAGCATTGAATAAGAAGACCAAGCTCATCCCTGAACACCATGGTCCCCTAATCATAGCCAGCAATGGCTCCTGAGCATGGCTTCAAAGAATGGCCCTAAGAACCACTGAGTTGAATGCTCTAAAACAAACCTAATCTGAGGTCCCAAGTACACAGTTCTTGTATGTTCTTCCCCTTTTCAATTCAAACCTACTAAAGCAATGTCATATACAAGTACAAAAATTTATTTCTCTAAAAATGAAATGAGTGGGGCCAGAGAGATAGCATGGAGTTAAGGTGTTTGCCTTGCATTCAGAAGGTCTGTGGTTCGAATCCCGGCATCTCATATGGTCCCCTGAGCCTGCCAGGAGTGATTTCTGAGCGTAGAGCCAGGAGTAACCTCTGAGCGCTGCCTGGTGTGACCCAAACCCCCCCCACCAAAAAATGAAATGAGTGTCAGAATTATGACTCAAATGGTAGATCACATGCTGAATAATTAGAATGAGCCCATGAGTCTGGCCCCACCAAGCAGCACAAGTGTCCTACCCTACTGAATGTGTCCCCAAATAACATGAGTACCACCCATGGGGAAAAAAATGTAAGGAAAAAAGGAAAAAAAAGAGAAGTAAAGAGGAAAGAAGAAGGGGAGGGAAGAGAAGGGAAGAGAAAGAAAGAATAAGGAAGGGGAGAGGAGGAGAAGAAAGGGGAGGAGAGGAAGAAGGGAAGGAGGGGAAGGGAAAGAAAATAAGGAAAGAAGAAAGGAAAGGAAGGGAAGGGAATAAAAAAGGAAAGGAAAAAGGAAAGGAAAAGGAAAGGAAAAAGGGAAGGATTGAACTAAAGAACTTCCTTGGAGCCAGAGCAATAGCCCAGCCGTAGGGCCTTTGCCTTGAATGCGGCTGACACAGGACGGACCATGGTTCTCTCACGTCCCCCAAGCCAGGAGCAATTTCTGACTGCAGAGCTAGGAGTGACCCCTGAGAGTCACCGGGTGTGGCCCAAAATTCAAAAAAGAAAATTAAAAAAAATACTTCCTTGATAGACAGGCCACTAAATTATATCTACTTCTTTCCTAAACAATAAGGGGATTACTTATTAAAAGGGGTAAAAGGACTGTATAATGACATAATTATGTTTTCTCACAATGTTTATTTTTCACATCAACATTCTAGGACAACCAGAGGGCAGTTCAGTGCCTAGGGGCAAGGATGCAGTGATTCTCGGGGTCTTATGAAACAAGGCACCACCTGGTCATCCCAGTAGTACTTGAGGCCACTCAGGTCACACTGACTATGCTCTGTGACCTACAGGGCTACACCTGGTGATGTTCAGGGAACAAGATGGTACTAGGGATCAATGGTGGGACACATGAAAGTTAACTTAGCCTATACTACATCCCCCAGCTCCTCATATCTATCAATTTTCTTAAGAGCACAGAGCCATTAAGATAGTGCAACACAGCAAAAGCAAACAAAAAATAAGCAATAGCCAGCAATGAGCATGCACAGAAAGCAGTTACTGATACCTCTCTCCCTTTCATTCACTCTGCTGTTTCGGTTCTTCCTATTAAAAAAGTAGGCAAATCTCAATTGATTACAAGTAATTTCAAAATAATTTCAAACTATATCAGTAAGGTTACCGCATTTTTTCACTATTTTAACAAAACAAAATAATTAAATGTCACAGATTTATATGGGAAAATAATATACTGTATACATAATATCAACCTATAACTATAAATTATTGGAGTAGCTACACATTATCAAAGTGTATTTTATATATATTAAACCAGTATTCTTTTACTATTAAGAAACACTATTTTGTTATCAATTTAAGTATGTCACAGAAAGCATGTGACAGCATGTGACCAGTGACAGCTGACAAGTTCCCAGCCGGAATGAAAAACTTAATTAGTGATAGGTTCTAAATTCAGGTAGAATAACAGGCAAGTTGTGAACTACCTAAAATTCTTGAGTCTTATCTATAAAATGGGAAGAGTAAGAAAAGCTAAGAAGAATTCATAATACTTCACCTGATTAAATGATAAAAGGCACATAAAAGCCCTTGGTATCATTCCGTAGTGATTATCATAATCTTCTATAGCAAGGGTGACCCGTACAAATTTTGTGGCCCTGCCCTAGAGGAATCTTTTTTTGTTTTGTTTTGTTTTAGTTGTTTGGGTCACACCCCCCAATGTTCAAGGCTTACTACTGACTTTGCACTCAAGGATCACCCCGACTTTGCCTCCTGTGGCCCCCAGGTAAATTGAGTTTGAGAGCCCTGTACAGTGATATATGATTACCATTATCTTTATTAGTTGCCAATAACAACAATATCCCAGGGGATAGGAACTCATAAATTGTATAGTATAGGATTGCCTTTCACCCTGAACATTTGTCATGGAGCTTTGACTCAGGCCTCAACGGATTGGACACTGACTGACCAACCCAAACCCGAACTTCAGATCCCAACATTAATACAGGCACAGTTTATGGCATCAGCACCAGATATCAAACTCGGGGGAGACCCGAATGCCACCCTGGGACCAACCTGCTCCAGGGTAGATGAATAAGACACCCTGACAACAAGAAAATAGCAACAAAACAACTTGATCTATAAGCAGGTTGCCCTACCTCACCAGCCAACAGTGAGATGAAATCTCACACTCTGTCCTAGAATCTGTGCAAGAACCAAGATCTCTAAAGTTAAACTTAAGTATCCTTTAAAGAATTAAAGCTCAGAGAGCGGGGGTCAGGGAGATAGCATGGAGGTAAGGCGTTTGCTTTGTATGCAAAGTTCGATTCCCGGCATCCCATATGGTCCCCGGAGCTTGCCAGCAGTGATTTCTCAGCATAAAGCCATGAGGAACCCCTGAGCGCTGTTGGGTGAGACCCCCCCCCCCCAAAAAAAAGAATCAGTTGTAAAAAGGAGTGGCCCATAGTGGCTATAACTGGCCTGGCATTGTAGCTTAGCTGGCAAACACAGAAAGACTGTAGCATCCTCCTGCTAAACATAAGCAAGCTAAAAACATCAAAGTCAGATAAGATAATTCTGTGGTAGGATGGTATGACAAAATAAGACCAGTAGGCAAGAGCAATAAAACATATATTAGTGGAAGAATAGAATAGTGGGGGGGCACAAAAAATAGAATAGTGGATAGGGCACTTGTCTTGCATGCAGCCAACTCAGGTTTGATCCCCAGCACTCTATAACTTCCCTCAAGCACCACCAAAAGTAATTGCTTAGTACAGACACAGGAGTAACCCCTAAGTGTAAATTAATATAAAAATTCCACAAGTAGGTGAAACTGCTCCAGGCACTGTATTTCTAACCCCTTAGGTGGACAGGTCTGATGAAGCAGGGTAGTGGCAGAGACATAGTACACTAAGCCAGTGAGTTAAAGTTTCATTGGAGTTAGTCTGCTTTTTCCTCATGGTCTCTCTCTGCCATGTGCCGCCATCTACCAAGTGCTTTCTCTCACAGCCAGACTCCTCTCTATATTCAAGCCAACCCCCAATAACAAGTGGGGGAAAGTCAAATCAGATATAAAAGCAACTATCCTGTGGGTTTTTACATCTCAAAGGAAGATGTTAGGAAAAAAGGAAGTTGGGGGAAGGGTTCACCTACATCTAAGCACTGCCAGGTATGGCCCAAAAACAAAATAAATAAATAAATAAATAAATATGACTTATCCATAATCATGCCTGAACTTGGGAAAAAAACATGAATACTGACCAAGCCAAAAAGATGATCAAACAGTCCACCTTCCCATCTATCAGTGGAGACTGCTGCTGCTTTACCAGTCACAGCCTTGGTGAGTTCCTCCTTTTATCTATATGAAATGGATTAGGACAGTTAGTCAATCATGGGAATTACTCCACTTCTTGACAGCAACCAAATCCAAAGCAAAGTCCTATGTCCTTGAGACTATCCTAAATCACCCAACAAGCTAAATCCTATCCCTACAATAAATTCCTTCAAACAGTCCCTGAAACACCCCAATTCCTCAAGGTGTGTGAATTTTCTCATAGTATCAAGCTAATAAACCCAATTTAGTCCAGCCACAGGTATATTCCTGATAGTCTTTGGCTGGAGAGCATTGACAGAAATGAGTTTGTACAAGATCAGTGACACCAGGAATGGAGGAAAGAGACATTTCTAGATAGGAATGAAAAAGAATTAGTAACAAAGGAGGGGGGGGGTAAAAAAAAATTGACATTATGGGGAAAGGGAAGTTTAAGAGAAGGAGGGAAAAGTGAGAGATTCAAAGAACTAGTAATGTAAAATAAAAAAATCTAAAGTGGAAAAACACTGTGTGTAAAGGGTTCCCAGATATAGTGAAAGCAATAAAGTGATGAAGAAGGCACTTCTGTTCAAAGGTAAAGGGGGCAAAGCAGTGGTACAGGGGGTAAGGTGTCTGCCTTGCCAGGAGAGATTTCTGAGCGCATAGCCAGGTGTAACCCCTGGGCATCACTGGGTGTGGCCCAAAACCAAAAAAAAAAAAAAAAAAAAGATAGAGTGAAAGAGTGAAACCAGCCGTCCCGGAGAGATAGCACAGTGGGCTTGTGCCTTGCATGCAGCTGCTTCAGGACCAAAGGTGGTTGGTTCGAATCCCGGTGTCCCATATGGAACCCCGTGCCTGCCAGGAGCTATTTCTCAGCAGACAGCCAGGAGTAGCCCCTGAGCACCACTGGGTGTGGCCCAAAAACCAAAAAAAAAAAAAAAAAAAGAGTGAAACCAGCCAGGGGTGTGATGAGATAGGTTTGAAATAACTGGAGAACAACAGTCTGCATTCATAAAATCTTCACGAAGGAGACTGTCAGTTCTCTGAGACTACCAACTACACCTTTTACAACAAATATATGTAATTGTGTGCAGCCTGTTGTAACTGTGTACAAATAGAGGTGGCTCCTTCAAGCCACTTTTCCTTCTCGGTGTTCCCACACTGCCATCTAGTGGCTAAGAAAAGCAAAAAGCCTATTTGAACTGGAAATTACTCCTTACGTGTGATTTCATTTGTTTTACAAAGCAGGCGATAAAGAATGTAAGGTTGAATCCTCATATTTCCTTCAGTTTACAGTAGAAAATAAACATAAAGATAAAAATACATAGAAATACAGACAGACAGACAGTTCAACTGCTGGAGTACATGTTTTGCATACAGGAGGCCTGATACTACATGGTCATTTGAGCACTATGACTGTGACTCACCAGCCAAAAATACAAACACAGGGGCCGGAGAGATAGCATGGAGGTAAGGTGTTTGCCTTTCATGCAGAAGGTCATCAGTTAGAATCCTGATGTCCCATATGGTTCCCCAAGCCTGCCAGGAGCAATTTCTGAGCATGGAGCCAGAAGTAACCTCTGAGCACTGCCGGGTGTGACCTAAAAAAACACACACACAGAATACAAACACATGGTTTTAAATTTAGGATTGTGGAGAAGTGTCCCAAAATTGATTGTGATTTTATTTACATAATATGCTGGACTGTGTACTTAAAACTGGGTAAGACAGAACACCAGAGAAATAGTAAAGCAGACTGGGGTCCACTTGCCAAAAAAGCGAACTCAGACCCCCATGTACGAAGGTAAAATCCAAATGGATTAAAGACCTTGATATCAGACCTAAAACCATAAGGTATATAGAACAACATGTAGGTAAAACACTCCATGACATTGAGATTAAAGGCATCTTTAAGGAGAAAACAGCACTCTCCAAACAAGTGGAAGCAGAGATAAGCAGATGGGAATATATTAAGCTGAGACACTTCTGTACCTCAAAAGAAATAGTGCCCAGGATACAAGAGCCACCCACTGAGTGGGAGAAACTATTCACCCAATACACATCAGATAAGGGGCTAATATCTAAAATATACAAGGCACTGACAGAACTTTACAAGAAAAAACATCTCATCAAAAAATGGGGAGAAGAAATGAACAGGCACTTTGCCAAAGAAGAAATACAAATGGCCAAAAGGCACATGAAAAAATACTCCACATCACTAATTATCAGGGAGATGCAAATCAAAACAACTATGAGGTACCATGTCATTCCACAGAGATTGGCGCACATCACAAAGAATAAGAACAAGCAGTGCTGGTGGGGATGTGGAGAGAAAGAAACTCTTATTCACTGCTGGTGGGAATGCCGTCTAGTCCAACCTTTATGGAAAGCGATATGGAGATTCCTCCAAAAACTGGAAATTGAGTTCCCATACGATCCAGCTATACCACTACGAGGGATATACACTAGGAACACAAAAGTACAATACAAAAATTTCTTCCTCACACCTATATTCTTTGCAGCACTATTTACAAAAACCAGACTCTGGAAACAAACAAGATGTCCTTCAACAGATGAATGGCTAAAGAAACTGTGGTACCTATACACAATGGAATATTATGTAGCCATCATGAGAGATGAAGTCATAAAATTTTCCTATATATGGATGGACATGAAATCTATTATGCTGAGTGAAATAAGTCAGAGGAAGAGAGATAGACGCAGAACAGTCTCACTCATCTATGGGTTTTAAGAAAAATAAAAGACATTCTTGCAATAATTCTCAGAGACAAAAGAGATGAGGGCTGGAAGATCCAGCACACGACATGAAACTCACCACAAAGAGTGGTGAGTACAGTTAGAGAAATAACTACACTGAGAACAATCATAACAATGTGAATGAATGAGGGAAGCAGAAAGCCTGTCTAGAATACAGATGGGGAGGGGTGGGAAGGAGGGAGATTTGAGACATTAGTGATGGGAATGTTGCACTGTCGTGAAGGAGGGTGTTCTTTACATGACTAAAATCCAACTACAATCATATCTGTAATCAAGGTGTTTAAATAAAGATATTAATTAAAAAAAAAAAAGAAACAGTAAAGCAGGTAGGGCACTTGTCTTGTATACAACCAACACAGATTTGACCACTTACACAACATATACCCCCTTGAGTCCTGACAGAAGTGATCCCTGAGCAGTCAGGAGTTGGCCTGAGACTGCTAAGTGTGGCCCATAAACAAACCAAGAAAAGGATAAAACAGTAAACTTTATGCTACTTTGTCACTTTCAGTGAATGATAGGTAGAATATGTAAATTATATCTCAATAGACCTGGTACATAAAATAATAAAGGGGCTGGGTCAATAGTACAGAGATAGGTATACATCTTGCATATAGCCATTCTTTTGTTTTTAAGCCTCCTTCCTCTCAAAAGGTTGTAATCACAGGATTAGATTACTTTACTCCCTTTACATAATTAACTTAAACCAGCTACAAAGAGGAGGGACTATTAACTCCTTTCAAAGCCATCTCTAGTTTCCCAGTCCTGAGAAATAATTTTTCTCAGGCTGGTCTGTAATGGGGATTCTTCTGACATTCTCATCACACCACTGACAGCACAATGACTTCTGTATCACTTCAGTGAATGGCACTCAGAACTATATTCATTCAGCCAACAAACTGGATCAGCTCTTTTCTCAGAAGAACTTGCTCTATTTCTAAGTCATCAAGCACCTTCAGGTATTCCGAATACACTCAGGTATTCACACCATCACACCAGAGTGGAGCGGTTGTTTTCATTTTCATTATCCCCTTTCTTTACCATTTTCTTCAGTGTTGCTGCTGATGTTGCAAGAAATGGGGTTGCCCACATGGCTGCTGGTGGAGCTTACATGTTTTTAGCTGTGGTGCTCACTGTGAGGTCATCAGCTCGACAACTGAAAATCAAATGATATGAGCAGCTAAATCCTCTTTCTCTGGTGAGAAGGGACTACAGGAATTAAAACACTGCCCACATCCACCATATTCCTGGCAGAAAAATGGCCTGGCTCCCCAACCATGCTCCCAAAGAAAATAATGGCTGCTGATACTCCCCAGGTAACCTGATCTAGGTTGATACCTCTATAGAACTCTCAGAAAGGCAGGGGAGTGGGGAGGAGCATGGGCAGATTCCCCTTTCTGCCCTTTCTGCATGAACTGCAACAGCCCAATGCCAACCCCTACACCCTCTGACAGAAAAGGCCCAGCTCCTCGACTTAACCTTATCAAGCTTTCAAGCCACCTCATTTGTTTTAGATCTATAAATCCGGGACCATGCAGTTGCACATGGTGACATGACACCTCAATATTTTATAGTACTGTCAGCCCTGACATCACATTCCTGACATCACAGGAAATCTAATGGTAAAGTTACATAGTAACTTTATAAAATTACATAGTAATTTACGAAGCTCAATGAATCTAAATAGTAATACAGAAAACTCAACTGGCACCAACCATGGCCCAGTAAATTCTCAGACAATGACTTTAGTAATGCCATGGAGATATATACAATCATTTCAAATTGATACATGTTAATCTAAGTTTTGATAATTCCATTTGCCTTTGTGTTATAAAAAGCAGTATGAAGGGGCCAGAGCGATGGCGCAGCATTAGGGCATTTGACTTGTATGTGGCTGACCCAGGATGGACCGCAGTTCGACACACACACACACACACACACACACACACACACACACACACACACACACCAATGTCCCATATGGTTCTCCAAGCCAGTTGTGATTTCTGAGCACATAGCCAGGAATAACCCCTGAGTGTCACCAAGTATGGCCCAAAATTTAAAAAAAAAAAAAAAAAAGGCAATGTGAAGAAAATTTGTTTGTGCCTGTATGGAGGCAGGTCTTGGTGATGGATGGAAGACTGGGGACAATGGTGAAAGGAAGGTCACACTGATGGTGGAATTGGTGTTTGAGCATTTAATACCTGAAACAACTTTATTTTGAATAACTTCATAATTTGAGCTGTTATAATAAAAATTAGAAATAAACAGGGGCCGGAGAGATAGCATGGAGGTAAGGCATTTGCCTTTCATGCAGAAGGTCATCGGTTCGAATCCCGGCGTCCCATATAGTCCCCCGTGCCTCCCAGGAGCAATTTCTGAGCATGGAGCCAGGAGTAACCCCTGAGCACTGCCGGGTGTGACCCAAAAAGCCACAAAAAAAAAAAAAAAGAAAGAAAGAAAGAAACAAACCGGGCCTGGAGAGATAACACAGCGGCATTTGCCTAGCAAGCAGCCAATCCTGGACCAAAGGTGGTTGGTTCGAATCCCAGTGTCCCATATGGTCTCCCATGCCTGCCAGGAGCTATTTCTGAGCAGACAGCCAAGAGTAACCCCTGAGCACTGCCAGGTGTGGCCCAAAAACAAAAACAAACAAAAAAAAAAGAAATAAACAAACCAGGAAAAAATAAATTTAAAAAATTAAAAGTAAAATAAAGTATATCAAAGTATGTCAAGAAACATAATCTCCCTCTCCCAAATGTCACAAATTCAAAGTTGGCTACCAATTTCAGAATATATCAATTTTTTTGTTTGTTTCAGGGCCACATCCAGTGGTATTCAGAGTTTACAGCTGGCTCTGCACTACTGGTGGGTTTGGGACCCATATGGGATGCCCAGGGTTGAAACTGAGTTAGCCACATGCAAGGCAAATATGTGACCTGCTGTACTATTATGCTGCTAGTATATCCATTTTTAATGTGAATAACAGCCCTGGTTACCATGGCAACTTCTACTCCTCTTCATGATGGCTTGTACCAAGCAATGTCTGGTAGCTAATACTCTGCTTGTCTGTCTTCTTTGATCAAATTCAAAACAAGCTTAAAGTATATGTCAAGGTTGAGAACAGCTTGAAAAGGTTTGTGGCTGAGTTTTAAAAGTTGAAAAGCAGAGGTCGGAGACATAGCATGGAGGTAAGGTGCATGCATGCAGAAGGATGGTGGTTCGAATTCCAGCTTCCCATGTGGTTCCCCAAGCCTGCCAGGAGCGATTTCTGAGCACAGAGCCAGGAGTAACCCCTGAGTGCTGCTGGATGTGACCCAAAAACCAAAAAAAAAAAAAAAAAAAAAAAAAAGATAAAAGTTGAAAATCAAGTCACTGTTCTGAAAAATGTGCTTTTTACCCTGTTGACCACCAGAGGGAGCATCAGATCTAATTAAGACAAGCCGGTAGAAATGAAATCACCTGAAATTTGATGTCAACATTTTATATGTAAAGATAAAATTACAAAGTGCCCAATTATTTAACAAGTAACTTGGCTTCCAAGAATTTTAATGTGACTACAATCCCACGTATCCATCTTGAAGTTATATACAAAAGTGTATATTGTGGCTGTTGATGTAGATGTAGATCCGAATGTTTGACACACATGCTGTCATGGCCACATCCTGGGTTCAATCTCCAGCACCACGTGGTTCCCAAATAACAGCAGGAGAGGTATTTAATTTTTTTCAAAGTGTGTTGTAGTGGCAGAAGCAATAGCACAGCGGGTAGAGTGTTTGCCTTGCATGTGGCTGACCTGGGTTCATATCACATGGTTCCCCAAGCCTGCCAGGAATGATTTCTGAGTGCAGAGCCAAGAATAACTCCTGAGGTCCCGGAGAGATAGCACAGCAGTGTTTGCCTTGCAAGCAGCCGATCCAGGACCAAAGGTGGTTGGTTCGAATCCCGGTGTCCTATATGGTCCCCCATGCCTGCCAGGAGCTATTTCTGAACAGACAGCCAGGAGTAACCCCTGAGCAACGCCGGGTATGCCCCCCCCCAAAAAAAAGAGTAACTCCTGAGCGCTGTCGGGTGTGCCCCCCAAAAAAGTGTATTCTGGTTCTGTAAGTCTACTATGTGTGCAGCAAAAACTGTACTGCTTTGTAAATTATGCACTTGCACTTGACTGCAATGCATTTTAATGCTATACACAAATTCATAGACCACACAGTTATAAAAACTGAATGACAATGTGAACTAAATTTTCAAACACACATGTATAAAGTGAGTCGGAACTCTTAAATTAAATTAGTCTAAGAAATACAACCCTGGGGCCAGAGCGGTAGCGCAAGGGGTAAGGCATCTGCCTTGCCTGCTCTAGCCTAGGACAAACCTTGGTTCCATCCCCCCAAGTCCCATATGGTCACCCAAGCCAGGAGCAATTTCTGAGAACATAGCCTGGAGTAATCCCTGAGCATCACCGGGTATGGCCCAAAAACGAATGAAAGAAAAAAAGAAAAGAAAGGAAGGAAGGAAGGAAGGAAGGAAGGAAGGAAGGAAGGAAGGAAGGAAGGAAGGAAGGAAGGAAGGAAGGAAGGAAGGAAGGGAGGGAGGGAGGGAGGGAGGGAGGGAGGGAGGGAGGGAGGGAGGGAGGGAGGGAGGGAGGGAGGAAGGGAGGGAGGGAGGGAGGGAGGGAGGGAGGGAGGGAGGGAGGGAGGAATATAACCCTACTTTGGATCCAAACATTTGAGCATCAAAATATTGTGAAACAATAAACCAAATAGGGCCAAAGTAGTGGCACAAGCAGTAGGGCGTTTGTCTTGGGCATGCTAACCTAGGACGAACAGTAATTCAATCCCCTAGCATCCCATATGGTCCCCCCAAGCCAGGAGCAATTTCTTAGCGCATAGCCAGGAGTAGCCCCTGAGCATTACTGGGTGTGGCCCTAAAGCAAAATAAAATAAAATAAACCAAGGAGTATACTGAGTTCTGCTATACTGCCAGGAAAAGTACCATGAAGAGGCTAGTCTCCTTTGTCTTCAATAATCCGCCCTATGACAAGTACCTTGTAAAGTACTAAACACCCTCAGTAACTACCCTTACTGCCTCTCAGTGTTTCTCAACCTATGACTAGTCTGAAATCCCAGAGGATCAATCAAGAAGTACAAAGTACAGCCCATTGAAAATTATATTACACACCAAAAGAATTACAGGATTTTGCCTATATGCACCAACAAAAACTTGGGTAACACAACAAAAAAGACCCTACAGTATGGAAATATTGAATTAGGATAGAAGATAAGATTGAGTTAAGCTGAATTTATAGATACAGATGCATCTAAAAAAAATTATGAAGTGCCAGAGTGACAATATAGCAGGTAGAGTGTTCACCTTGCACACAGCCAACTCAGGTTTCATTCCTGGCACCCCAGATGGTCCAAGGATTGCAGAACCATGAATAACCACTGCTCATACCCAAATATAGTCATAAATAAATAAATAAATAAATAAATAAATAAATAAATAGAAATTATATATTCAAGAGTTTGGCCCAAGGAGCTGAGAAGATCTGAACTGTGTCTATTTGGTTAACTCAAAATTACATCCAAAAGTACCATATACTAAAGGATGAAACATCAGAACTTCTTTGATGTTTATATAATGGTATAGGGATCAGTAGGCTGAGGAATTTAACCTAGAAAATCAGCCCACCCTTATGTCCTGTGAGGATCCTATGAACCATCACTCAACAATATGGCCTAAGAGCCAGAGTCAGAGTTCAACAGAAAAAAAACATGCTTCACAGGGGAGACTGGGTTCAGTCCTTGGCCCCACATGATCGTCAAGAATCAATGAAGCAACTCCGCTAGTCCTGAGCCAGAAGTAGCAGCACTGTGACTCAAAATAAAAAACAAACCAACAGAAAATCCTTTCCAGAGAAAAGCCAACCTGGTGTTCTTTCGTTTTTTTGTGTCCTTTATTATATTATATTTTCCATATATGGGGAGCAAAACTGGTAATTCCTGCCATGAAACTGTACTCCCTGAATTTACTAAACAATGGGATCCCATAGTGGCAAGGACTAAGTAGCAGCAGCACTTAATTACCAAAGATTAAGTGGGAATAAAACCATATTGAGATCCCTAAAGTAATCAAAAAGGTTCAAATTGGGGCCAGGGAGATAGCACAGTGGTAGGGCATTTGCCTTGCATGCAGAAGGACAGTAGTTCGAATCCCGGGATCCCATATGGTCCCCTGAGCCTGCCAGGAGTAGCCCCTGAGCAATGCCAGGTGTGACTCAAAAACCAAAAAAATAAATAAATAAAGGTTCAAACTGTGGGGCCGGTGTGGTGGCGCTAGAGGTAAGGTGTCTGCCTTGCAAGCGCTAGCCAAGGAAGGACGGTGGTTCGATCCCCCCCGGCGTCCCATATGGCCCCCCAAGCCAGGGGCGATTTCTGAGCATTTAGCCAGGAGTAAACCCTGAGCATCAAACAGGTGTGGCCGAAAAACCAAAAAAAGAAAAAAAAAGAAAAGAAAAAAAAAAGGTTCAAACTGTAAAGATTGTTGGCATTTGCTACTAAACCACAAGGCTAAATATACAGAACCAAAATACAGATATTCTATAAAAGTTTTCTTGATTATATAACTTGAAAATTTCTTATTATAGTAAACAGATATGCCATAAATCACCAAATAAATAGTGTGTCCCCTCTAGAAATTCCCAAATAATGAACCACTTCAGAGACTCAGAATCTCTTAAAGGAAAAGAACAAATTCCTTTGAGAAAGAACTCTGACACAAAGCCAAAGATATGTACTAGAAATCTTTTATTCAGACTTTCCAAAAGAGACCCAGATCTCTTAAAAGGATGCAATAGGGAAGAGAACAAAAGAAGACCTTGGGACTTACTGGGACCCGCTCTCAAGGTAACTGCAAAGTACAACTGCAATCCTACCTCTTGGGAATAGGAGCAATGGAAATCGTAGGTGTAGACTGAGCTTCAGCTTACTGAGGATCCATTTGTACATTCTCCTGTTCAAATTTACTTAGTTAAAATACAGATCCTCAGCAACTGTCATAACCCCCCTTTCTCCGCAAAAGAGAGTAATGGCCATGATGAACACAGCTGACGCAAGTTGAATCCCATGTCACACTGGGAGCCTCTAGGTGTGGTCCAAAAAGCAATAAGGCAAATAAGTCAACTGATTGTGACTAAGAGCTGCCTTTATTCTACCTGAATAGTAAACTAAAATCATGCCTTATTTCTGGAGGCTTCATTCTACTGCCATAAATGAGAGGCACCAAATAGAGATTTCCTTAATATCCTCATTCAACTTGCCAGGTTGACCAATATAGAAGGCAGAGGATCTTGAAGAATGGTTGGGGTTTTAGGATATCAAAGCTATCATTAGCAAATGGCAAATATAATTCAGTTATAAGAATGAAACCATCCAAGAATTGGTAATAGAAAGTTTCATACTCTTTTTTTTTTTTGGGCTCCAACGCTCAGAAATCGCTCCTGGCAGGCTCAGGGGACCATATGGGATGCTGGGATTCGAACCGATGACCTTCTGCATGAAAGGCAAACGCTTTACCTCCATGCTATTATGAACATAGGAGCACAAATGTCTTCTAAACACTATTGCTGTATCAGCTCAATTCTTAGTTTTTTGAGAAGTGTCAATACTGTTCGCCTAAAGAGCTGAATCATTCAACTTTTCCACCAGCAATGGATGAGGATTCCTTTTTCCCTATATCATGGTTGCTTTCATACTACTTGATGTGTGCCAGTCTCACTGGTGTGAGGTGATAATCTCATTGTTTGACTTTTATTACCCTGATGGTCAATGATGCAGAGAATTTTCTCATATCACTAGTCACTGAATGTGTTCTAATAGGAAGTTCCTGTTTCTCTCTTCTCTGCTGCTGGGCATTAGTGCTGAAGACACCAGGGCCACATAGAGTAGGACTGGGGAGGAGGGGGATAGACAGTACTGAAGATTGAACTTAAGGTTCATTCAAAGTATGAGGTACATCCATTGGAGGTATCTCCCTAATCTCAAAATCTTCTGGGTTCTTTTTATTTGTTTCTTTGTTTTGGTTTTTGGGTCACACCCGGCAGCACTCAGGTGTTACTCCTGGCTCTATGTTCAGAAATTGTTCCTGGCAGGCTCAGGGGACCATATGGGGATGCCAGGATTCGAACCACTACCCTTCTGCATGGAAGGCAAACGCCATACCTCCATGCTATCTCTCCAGACCATCAAAGTCTTCTGTTTTACACAACAAAAAATTTCGAATATTCTCTCCAAGTAGAAAGATGTGTATGGACACACATTCACATTAACTAACCAACTTCAGAAACTATCAGTGCATGGCCAATCATATCATTTACATTCTCACCAAAACTTCCCAACTTCATTTCTTTAAAATAATATTCTCATTGTATGCCCCAGAGAAAGGAAAGGGAGTGGGCATCAGGGAGGATGAGAGGGAAACTAGGGACATTGGTGGTGGGAAGTGTGCACTGGTGAAGGTTGTACATTGTATGACTGACTGTACCTCAATCATGAACAACTTATCTGTGGGGAAAAAAACTTATGAACAACTTTGTAACCATGTTGTTTAAATTTAAATAAATAAAATAAACCTCTCTTCACCATTACCTAGCTCCAAAAATAATAATAAACCTTCATTATTTTTGTTTGCTCTTCATTTTGAAGTAATTTTAGACTGACAAAAAGTTGTAAGAAATGGTAAAGGGGCTGGAGAGATAGCATGGAGGTAAGGTCTTGCATGCAGAAGGATCACAATCCTGGTATCCCATATGGTCCCCTGAGCCTGCCAGGATCAATTTCTGAGTGTAGAGCCAGAAGTAATCCCTGAGCAAAATGGGGTGTGACCCCAAAACCAAATAAAAAAAGAAAAAGAAAAAGAAATGGTAAAGAATTGATCAGAGATAGTATAGCAAGTAAGACATGTGCCTTGCATGTGGTGAACTTGGGTTCATTCTCCAGCACCCCAAATGATCCCTGAAGTGATCCCTGAGCACACAAAGGGATAATTCCTGAGTACCACTGGGTGTGGACCAAAAACAATAATGAAGTATTAACACTGATTCAAGACTTATTTCTAGATGTTATTTCATCTAATATTACATTAGTGTTCAAATTGCATTTAGCTATCATGCTACCTCGGACTCCATTCATCTGAAAGAATTCTTCAGTCTATGTGATACTTTAGTAAAGTACTACTTAGTCAACAATGTCCTATGCAGTTCCTCAGTTGGCTGTGTGCATATCTATACATCAAGGAAGTGTTGCAAGAGACATATGAGGGCAGTTTCCCCCATTACTGGTGATATTTAATTTTGATCACCTGCTTAACAGAGATGCCTAACAACTTTTGGCACTGTAAAATTACTGTTTGGGGGGGAGGATTAGCTTTTATCTTTATTCTGAGGGCTTGGAATTGTTTGTTTTTACCATGTACAGCAGTTCTCAGGGCTTATTCCTGGCATGGCTAGGACTAAATGCAATGTCAGAATCAGTCCTTGGTTAACCATATGCATGCAAGCCAAGTACCTTACCCACTCTACTATCTCTCCAACCATTATTGTAATCACCAGTTATTTGTTGTTGTTGTTGTTGTTGTTGTTTTTGTGCCACACCCGGCGGTGCTCAGGGGTTACTCCTGGCTGTCTGCTCAGAAATAGCTCCTGGCAGGCACAGGGGACCATATGGGACACCGGGATTCGAACCATCCACCTTAGGTCCTGGATCTGCTGCTTGCAAGGCAAACGCTGCTGTGCTATTTCTCCGGTCCCATCACCAGTTATTATGTTAGAATGGAAGACTATATCCAGCAATGCTCAGGTCTTACTTTTGGCTCTGTGCTCAAGAATTACTCCTGGCAGTCCCTCGGGGAATCATGTGGTGTTAGGAATTAAACTAGGATCAGCAAGCCCTGGACCATCTTCCCAGCCCAAAGTATTATTTTTACCTTAAATAAAAGTAAATATCATGGAAGAGGACACTCCAAAATCATTTGTTTTGGGATCAAATTTGGCAGTGCTCGGCGTTTACTCTCGGCTCTATTTCACTCCTGGCGGCTTGGGAAATCAAATGGGATGCCACAAATCAAATCAGTGTTGACTGCATAAAAGACAAGTGCCTTACCCATTGTAGTATCTCCCACACACACACATGAAATCACTTAAACATTGACTTCTTTTTTTTTTTAAAAAAACATTGACTTCTAATGACACTTACCTTTACTCATTTTAGTACCCACTAACGATTCTTGACCAAAGGCATTGAATTCTATTCTAAAACCCCAATTCTATCATCCAATCCCAGAAGTCTATTAGCATCTTAAATATAAAACGTCACATTGGGGCCGGAGAAATAGCATGGAGGTAAGGCATTTGCCTTTTATGCAGAAGGTTGGTGGTTCGAATACCAGCATCCCATATCATCCCCCGAGCCTGCCCGGAGAGATTTCTGAGCCTAGAACCAGGAGTAACCCCTGAGTGCTGCCGGGTGTGACCCAAAAACCAAAAATAAATAAATAAATAAAAATAAAATGTCACATTGACAAAAGAGGGCTCAGCAGGCTAGAGAACATGCATTGCATGCAGAGGTCAGGGTTCAATCCCTGACACCACATGGTTCCTTAGGCACTGTCAAGAGAAATCTCTCAGTACCAGCAGGTATGGCTCAAAATAAAATAATAAAATTGTTTTATTAAATTTTTACAACACTGAAACACAGCATATGGTCCCTTAGCACTGCCAGGAGCCATTCCCAAGAACAAGGCCCTGAGAACTGCTGGATGTTGCTCCAAAATAAATACCGTATTTGCCAGTGTATAAGATGACTGGGCGTATTAGACGGCCCCCTAATTTTGCAGTTAAAACATAGGTTTAGGCCTATATTCGCTGTATCAGACAGAACGTTCCTGTGCTGCAACTGTATGAACCACAGTGAGCCAATCACAACAAGCAAAGGTTCAAAGGTTATACTGTAATAGACTTCCTCTCTGACTCTGGCCAATCTGAGCAGGCTTTTTACAGTGTAGATTCGGGTCCAGAACATTGTCTAATTTGCATGCATAAAAAGCCTGCTTGGATTGGCTGAGTTAGAGAGGCGGTCCGAGCAGCCTTGCAGTGATTGGTGCAGGATCAAGTTGGAAAATTCGTTTTGTGGCAATATTCAGACAATTTTTGTTTAGCGGCATATTGAAACATTTTTCAGGATATACTCGGCATATAAGACGACCCCCGATTTTCGGTTGACCTTTTTTTGTTTCAAAAGTTGTCTTATACGCCGGAAAATATGGTATATCAACATTGCTCCACTTTAAGGGCCCAGGGAATCAAAAGTCAGGAGCACGTGCTGACTTGATCTCTGGCACTATATGACACCTCCAGGACCACCCATGTAACATGAAATCACAATGCACATGATTTCTTTATGAATATATTATTAAAACTAATTCTGTAAAAGAGCAGTTGAATACTTAATAATCTAAACCCTCAGTGTCTATGTGTGTGCGTGAGTATATGTGTTGGCCACCTCAATGTTTAGTGTCTATCTGTAATATACATAATACATATATGTGTATTATATACTGTCCTCACCCACAGACACACTTACCATAAATCCTTTTCTAGCCCTTCACTCCCTCACCCCAAATCTGTTATTTCTCCTATTTAGCCCATTTTACCCTCAGAGTTAACTCATCAGAAACTGGAACATTCTCCCTGACCCAACCAGCTGCCAAACAGCTCCCAAAGTGAAGAGACTTCCAGTCCACCTTGCCTCAACCCAACAAGCTGCTACCGCCATTGCTGCTGCGTTGCTCTCAGTGGTCCCTTTCCTCCCATTCCCCTTAGCTGTGGACTGTTGCTTGCTACCAGATTCGGTTTTTGAGAAACTCCCAGCTCAAGGACATTTCCTGATTTGTGGCTCCTGGGAGCCATTTTTCAGACTCCACAAGAACATGCTGCAGGCTGAAGCTGTGCTCTGGATTTCTGGATTTTATTCCCCTAGCTATTTAAAAAGACTTAAAGGGAATATGATTGTCTCCTTCATATATTTCTTTAGATATATTTTCTTAATATGTATAATTCTTTTTTTTCTTAATAGGTATAATTCTTATTGTCTGTTTCCTTATATAGAGGTAGATTTCCCCATTCCATTTTTTGGATTTGTTTAGTAGTAAAATAATCTTTTTTTTTTTTTTTTTTTTTTTGGTTTTTGGAGCACACCCGGCGGTGCTCAGGGGTTATTCCTGGCTATCTACTCAGAAATAGCTCCTGCCAGGCACGGAGGACCATATGGGATGCCGGGATTCGAACCAACCACCTTAGGTGCTGGATCTGCTGCTTGCAAGGCAAACGCCGTGTGCTATCACTCCGGCCCCTGTTTAGTAGTAAATTCTTTTTTTTTTTTTTTTTTGGTTTTTGGGCCACACCCGGTGACGCTCAGGGGTTACTCCTGGCTATGCGCTCAGAAATCGCTCCTGGCTTGGGGGACCATATGGGACGCCGGGGGATCGAACCGCGGTCCATCTCCTAGGCTAGCGCAGGTAAGGCAGGCACCTTACCTCCAGCGCCACCGCCCGGCCCCCAGTAGTAAATTCTAATAGATAAGTTTCTCTTGGGTTCTGAGTTCATTTTAGAAGTGATTTATAGAAATTGTTTAACTTGTTATTTTCATCCCATATGCACAGTAGTATCATGTGGCATTGCTCCTTTTTGCATAGGCACATTAAAATGGGGGGAATCTTACATATAGAAAGAAGTTATTACCTACTAGGGATAGGAATGCATTAATTTTATATATTGCAATGGGGCCTTACACCCTGAACAACTGTCATAATGACTTGGTTTAGGCTTCAGAAGGTCATACACTATCCATTCACCTCAAACCAGAGTTGGATCCCATCTATGAAACCAACACGGTTTTTTGCACCAGCACCAGGAATCGGACTTCTACTGGAGAAGGCCCTAATGCTGCCCAGGCACTGACTTGCTCCAAAGTGGTATCCTAAGACATCCTGACAACTTGGAAACAGCAACAACTTGCTTTCATGGCAGGGTTCCCTGCATTGCCACCTAACAGTGAGATGAAACCAGAAGACGCTCCATGACACCCTGACTTCAACATAGGATCTGTACAAAAACCAGAATCTTTAACTACAGAAATCTGACTACAACAAATTGAAAAAAACATTTTCTGGGACCACAAAGAAAGACGTTGGGGTTAGACAACTTAGTATGCCTAAAGCCTCTAGTTGGTCTTATGGCAGGATGTTTCATGGGTAGGGTCTCCCTGTTTTTAGGCCAAAGGTTTTTCCTTTCTATTTTCCCCATCTTTTGCTGTGCCTATGAAAAACAAACAAACAACTGCCATACACACAAACACATTTTTTTCTTAAATCTTTTAAATAGGGGCTCTCATCTTTTCCATAGAACACTGGGACACGAATTACTTTGTTTTACCACATATTTCTGCATTTTTCTTTTTCTTTCTTTTTGGTTTTTGGGTCACACCTGGTGGCACTCAGAAGTCACTCCTGATAGGCTCCAGGGACCATATGGGATGCAGGAATTTGAGCCTGGGTCTATCCTGTGTTGGTCATGTGGAAGGCAAACCACTATGGTATCACTCTGGCCCTCTTCTGCATTTTTTTTTTTATAAAAGTAATAAGGAGGAAAAAAGAAAGACTCTGGGCCAGGGCCAAGTGGTCTCAGATGCACTGTGGTGAAAAAATTAGGACAGGGGCCGGGAAGGTGGCGCTAGAGGTAAGGTGTCTGCCTTGCAAGCGCTAGCGTAGGACGGACCGCGGTTCGATCCCCCGGTGTCCCATATGGTCCCCCCAAGCCAGGAGTGACTTCTGAGCGCATAGCCATGAGTAACACCTGAGCATCAAACAGGTGTGGCCCAAAAACCAAAAAAAAAAAAAAAAAATTAGGATATAACTAACTATCCAAGCCAAAGTTAATGACAATAGAATCAAGATACCTAAACTTTATTAATCTAAACTTTAATGGGCAGGCCAGGGGGCAAAAGATTTTGGTATAGGATGTACTCTGGGTCCATTGGTGAAGGGATTTTGACACTGGTAGTGGGAATGACCCTGACTCACTGTATATTTGAAATCCAACAATAAAGGACTTTGTAAATAAAATAAAATTGAAAAAAATGGAAAAAGAATAATCTAAACATCTCACTATATATGCAGAGACCAGAAATACTCTTTGCAATTCTGTTTTATCAGAATGCATTAAAATCTATTTGGTAATTGCTTATAGAGGAGCAACAGTTGGGTATATATTTAACTTAATCCTTTAAAGTGTTTGCTACTTCCATGTGCTCTGCAACTAAACCTCATTTAGGAATTGGCTAGAAATGTAGAATCGCATACCCAATTTTTTAACTGTGACCTTACAAAACCAGAAATCAGGGGGCCGGAGAGATAGCATGGAGATAGGTCATTTGCCTTGCATGCAGAAGGACGGTGGTTTGAATCCCAGTATCCCATATGGTCCCCCAAGCCTGCCAGGAGTGATTTCTGAGCATAGAGCCAGGAGTGGCCCCTGAGTGCTGCCAGGTGTGACCCAAAAAACAAAAACAAAACAAACAAAAAAAGAACAAAATCAGAAATCACTTAGATGTTTGTTGATTCATAAGCACATTTCAAGTACAAAAAGAAGTTAACCCACTGGAGGTTTATATTCTGCTCCCACTAAATCTGATGAATGTATGATGAATCTCTGGAACAGCTCTCTTCCATATCACGATTCATGCTTTCTGCTTGTCTCCACCTACCTCCCTCACAGTTCATTCAGGCAAGTTAAGAGATCAAGAAAAATGGCACAAGATACTTTATAGTTCAAGGAATGTCAGCTGGAATATTTTACATTCCACTGTCCAAAACTGAGGCAGTGGGTCCCAACTCAACTGCAAAAGTACTGGGAAATGTAGTTATCTTCTGTGCCCATAAAGAAAATACTATTGAATCCTATGGTATCTCAGAGATGCAAAGAGTTAAAATAAGCAGGCTTAAGGGGCCAGAGCAATAGTGCAGTGGTAAGGCATTTGCCTTTCACCGGACTGATCCAGAACAGACCTAGGTTCGATCCCATTGTCATATATGGTCCCCCAAAGCTAGACCAATTTCTGAGGCACAGCTAGGAGTAATCCCTGAGCGTCACTGAGTGTGATCCAAAAACAAACAAACAAAAAAGCAGGCTTGAGCAAGGGCAAAGCAAGAATATCAAGGTAATCTTTTCCACCTATAGCCCCAATAGCCAGCTAGTGAATAGCCTCTCCTATTCAGAGGCTCATTCTCAAGCTAATCAGATCAGTTAATTTTTTTTAAAGAGTGGAATAAGGGGGAAATTAGAAGACAAATGTTTTGAAGATACCTTCATACCAAGAAGCAAACCCTTTTTTTTACAACTCCAAAGAAAATAAAGGTTCAGGAAGACTTTATGAAAATTTATTTCCATTTCTAGTAACAAGAAAAAAATGATACAACTTCGAGGGGAAATACAAAATATTATAAAGAACAAAGGGATAGCCTCCCCATTCCATG
Source organism: Suncus etruscus (assembly GCF_024139225.1). Lineage (NCBI taxonomy): Eukaryota > Metazoa > Chordata > Mammalia > Eulipotyphla > Soricidae > Suncus > Suncus etruscus. The sequence continues at coordinate 45,274,078 of NC_064854.1, read as the reverse complement.
CCCCACTCTCCACAAGTAATATATTTTAGAAACATGGGGTGTGCTTTTGGATCTTTTTTCAATACGCCAAAATACATGTAAAAGAATAACAAAGATATTACTTAAAATACATATATAGGTCGACAACTTTATTTACTTGCAATGTATCAACATTTAATACACAGTCTAAGTACATCAGTTCAATGTAACAGCAAGAATATACTTTATAATACAGCTACACCATAATTTTGCCAAATCCCCCAAAATTTTAAATTCTACACTAAGTATTCTTGTATAATCATTATCTGTATTTCATTTCAAAAATGCTACACTAAACATCCTTGTACAACTATTACTTGTCAGATTCTCCAAAGTAGAGTCAATAAAACATAAATGATCAATGTTGATAAACATTACCAAATTTTCCTCCAAAGAAAAAGTACCAACATGTACTCCTACATGTGTATGAACATTCTCTAGTCGATAATTGTGCTTAAAAGGAATCTAAAGGTATTTGTGTATGGTTAGTCAAGCATGTAAAAAATCATGCTGGGCACTGTTCATAAAACAGTTATATTAGTTACTGAGAAAAATCGAATCGTCAGATACTGTTAAAAATTTAATAGATACTATTAACACGAAATACAAAGTCATTCTCTTTTTTTTTTTTTTTTTGGTTTTTCGGGCCACACCCGTTTGATGCTCAGGGGTTACTCCTGGCTAAGCACTCAGAAATTGCCCCTGGCTTGGGGTGACCATATGGGACACTGGGGGATCTAACCGCGGTCCTTCCTTCGCTAGCGCTTGCAAGGCAGACACCTTACTTCTAGCGCCACCTCGCCGGCCCCCAAAGTCATTCTCTTTCTTTACTTGATATTCAAAGTTAATTCCATATTTGGTCCCATTTAATACAGTAGAACATCATCTCTCCCTTGACTTTGAAACAATTAGAATCAATGTGGAGATGAGAAGCCAAAATTAAATGAGTTATCCTAATCTGGAGGCACAGATTTCATAAATTTCTAATCCTGAATATTTTGACATTTATTAAAAAAAAAAAACAATATCATTCATGTAAAAGAATAAATCCCCAAATCTCCAAATGATATGTTCAGTGGTTTATAACAATGATTCTTAAATTATGGTTCAGGTATCCTTGAAAATCCCTAAAATCGGGCCCGGAGAGATAGTGCAGTGGCGTTTGCCTTGCAAGCAGCTGATCCAGGACCAAAGGTGGTTGGTTCGAATCCCGGTGTCCCATATGGTCCCCCATGCCTTCCAGGAGCTATTTCTGAGCAGACAGCCAGGAGTAACCACTGAGCACTGCCAAGTGTGACCCAAAAACCAAAAAAAAAAAAAAAAAAAAAAGAAAGAAAGAAAGAAAGAAAAATCCCTAAAATCATTTCAGGAGGTCCATAAGATAAAAAAAATTATTCTCATAGTAATAGGACACTTTTACCTTTTTAAAAATTCTCATTCTGAGCACACAGTTCTCTAAAAGTTATATAAGTGATTTTATAAACACTGAATACAGAAGAAATTATAAGTCTAAAAAATGGTCTCTGAAGTCAGATCCCAATGCATCAAGCAAAAAACGTAAGGCAAACAACTTAATAATCTGTTTTTTTTAAATATTGCTCATTTCATTAAATATTTTTCCAAGTGCAGTAAACTGAGTTTTAATACAAATTTTTAAAACATCCATTTTAATTCTTATGCAGTGAAACTGATACAGTCACACATAACATATTCAAAGTCATAAACAATTTATTTTAAACTGTTTCTATGAAATCTTTTTCAATGGGGTCTGAAACTCAAGTCTGAGGAAAAACTGTTCTGAAAAATTAGCTATCTTCTATGACTACGTATCTTTTCTTTGGTTTTGCACAGTCAATTAACCCATTGCTTGAATGATCTTTCTGTAAAGGTCCAACGTAGACTTGTAAAGAATACAGATTGATAGATTCTTCAAAAGGTTTCCAAGATGATAGTTTGGGTAGTGAAGACAAATCCAAATGCAGGAAAAAGATAAATGTCCCAACAAGAACAAACCAGTGATCTTTCATGACAGGACGGTCTAAAGAAAAACCTGCCACTAGTTGACAGGTTTACTCCAAAGGTGTGTCAACACTTGGCAAACTCGGGATACCTACTACTGTAACAAATGTGCTACTGTACCAGTTTGGCCATGGTGAGGTGATGTCTGTACTGCTGAGGTCCAGGCACCAGCCTCCATCCCTGTCCCCATAGTCGCTCTGGTCTTAAGCCTTCGGAACAAGCACCAGGCTGTCTGAAGAACTTACTGCTATTCACAAAGCAGGTCATTCTGTCTGATTCAGAATATCCTCTGCTGTAGCACTCACATGGACAAATGTTTTCAGGCTCAGGAATCAGGGCCCTTTCCCAAACCTCCTTGCAAAAGAAAAAGAAGCAAAAGACAAAGAAATTACAACTCCCACATGGAAAGAAAAACAAAAGTCACATCCAGAGTCAGATCCACATCCAAGTACTTTCTCAACCCACATTATTAATCCTTTCACTTTATCTTTTTTGTTGTTGTTGTTTTTTGTTTTTTGGGTCACACCCGAAAAAAGTAACAGGGGTTACTTCTGGCTCTATGCTTAGAAATCGCTCCTGGCAGGCTCGGGGGACCATATGAGATGCCAGGATTCAAACCACTGACCTTCTGCATGCAAGGCAAACATCTTACCTCCATGCTATCTCTCTGGCCCCTTCACTTTATCTTAATTCAAGTTCTTTATCCAATAACTACCAAGAACCTGCTTATCTAACTTCAGCCCACCTCTCAAAACTACTCTTTGGGGGAACTTTGTAGATTTGTTGATGTTTAACATCTACTTCTGCATCATCTCCGAAAGTCTTAAAAACTGTGGTAGTTACCTTCCAGTGGTGATTGATGCTGGCATGTCATGAAATCAGCCGTAAAACTTTTTGTCCATTATTTAAACATCAGTGAGGACTTTTCCTTGGTTTATTTTATTCTAATAGTCCTTAAACCTTACACAGGAAGCCAATGTGAGAATTCTACATTGTTTGAAACTGTATTCCAGTGCCTAACATTCCTGATAACTTCCCTTACTTAGAAAGTTAATCTGGGCCCGGAGAGATAGCACAGCTGCATTTGCCTTGCAAGCAGCCGATCCAGGACCAAAGGTGGTTGGTTCGAATCCCGGTGTCCCATATGGTCCCCCGTGCCTGCCAGGAGCTATTTCTGAGCAGACAGCCAGGAGTAACCCCTGAGCAACACCGGGTGAGGCCCAAAAACCAAAAAAAAAAAAAAAGAAAAGAAAGTTAATCTGGGGGGGGTGCGGTTTGCCTTGCACGCACTAACCTAGGAGGAACCACAGTTCGATTCCCCAACGTCCCAAATGGTCCCCCAAGCCAGGAGCTATTTCTGAGTGCATAGCCAGGAGTAACCCCTGAGCGTCACTGGGTGTGGCCCAAAAACCAAAAACACAAAAGAAAGAAAATTAATCTAAAAACACCCCCACCTTTTAAATTACCTTATCATTTCAGCAGGATTACCTTACTCCCTACTTCCCCACTTTCTGCCATACCCTAAAACAGGTTATACCAATACATACACTATTTCTATAGCACAGACATGTCAATTCATCCCATTCTCTGACCACCATATCAGTTCTCCTACTCCACTAATTCTGCCACATTTTAGCCCATCAAATTCTTCCTCATCTCAGTCTTTAGCTGAAAAACCATAGTCCGGGGGATTTGAAGAAATAGTATAGCAGATATGGTGCTTGCCTTGAACAGTCCAATCCCCAGCACCCCATATGGTCCCCAAGACCCATCAGGAGTGATCCACGAGCAGAGTCAGGAGTAAGTCCTAAGCACCACTAGGTGTGGCCCAAAGAACATCGAAGCCAAGGTCCAGAGCCTGAAAATCGGTTCATGTAGGAAACCTGCATTTGCTCTTTGTTATAATGTGGTCCTCTGAAAACTTCAGGTGGCAACCCCCAATGAGCCAGGAATAGGACCCAGCACACTCACACACACACACACACACACACACACACACACACACACACACACACACACACACACACACACATACACACACACACACACACAAAAGTTCTCATAACCAAGCAGCTAACTACCAAGAGATAAAAATGCTCTGACTTTAAACAAATGAATATACATTTTGTTTGTTGTTGGAAAATGGGGGTGGGGGGCACACCTGCCAGCACTCAGGAGCTAATCCTGGCTGCTGCATCTAGGGATCACTCCTGGTGATATACAGGGACACATACACAGTATCAGGAATGGAACCTGGTTCAATCATGTGCTCTATATCTCTGCAGCCCTGAACACGTGTTTTTTTTTTTGTTTGTTTGTTTTGTTTTGTTTTTGTCATACAATGTATAACACACTTCACTAGTGCACATATCCTGCCATAAATGTCCTCAGTTACCCTCTGTTACCCTATCCCTATTCTTGTGTAAGCTTACCTACAAGAAAGACCCTCCCATTTCTGGGAGGGGTCTTGGGAGGTTACAAAAGGTTTGACCTCAGGGGCTAAAGGAGAATTTGCATAAATGCAGGATGGAGGAGGAGGCAGGAGGAGATCTCTGAGGGACAAGGTACAATGCAGGACTGAATAGGAATCCAGCGCAAATGGTTATTATAGGCCACACATATATAATAAATAAAGCTGATATTTCCTGAAGCCTGCCTGCATGTGAGTTTTCTACCCGCCACGATCACCTCAGAACTGCCGGCTCAACAGGAGGTGGATACACATGGTCCTGAACTGGAGGAGAAAGGTCTCCATCACCATCCACCTCCATCCAAGCCCATCCAAAGGGCTTAATGCAACAGCCCTCCTGGCATTTTCCTAGCCCTCTCCCCTGCCAGCCTCTATAGCAGACATTTTCCTCCTTTCTTCTCTTTCGCTTTTTCATTTTTTTCCTCTTTAGACATTGCAGTTTGCAATATCATTACTGGGGATGGGGGTATAATAGACCCCTTTATCTCTTTTCATCACCCTGTTATTTTTAAATTTTATTTAAATACCGTGATTACAAACAGGACTGTAGTTAGGCTTTAGTCACCAAAAGATCACCCCCCTTCACCAGTGCAACATTCCCACCATCAATGCCCTCCTGAACACGTTTTAAAAAGACATTAAAGTACTTCCCACCATCAATTCCACTACATTTCACTAGCAATTTGCTATTTGCTATCCTAAAAGAATACTTCAAGGATTCAACAAAAAAGGCTAGAGAAAAAGTACAGTGGGTAGGATGCTTTCCTTGCATTCAGCTGTCTCAGGTTCAATCCTAATTATGCCATTTAGTACCCTGAGCACCACCAGAAATTAACTCCCAAGTGTAGTCAGAAGTAACCCCGGACACTGTCAGATGTACCACCACCACCACCACCCCGGATTCAACAGCCACGCAGTTGCCACTTCCCCAGTTTCAATTACTGCTAATCTTTTCAAATTGTTTTATTTGAAGCACAAAGATTTCCAATACTGTAAATGGCAGGGTTTCATGCATACCAATGCACCAATACCACTCTATCAGAGTAATCTCTTCCTTCCACCACTGTCTCAGAGAGGTAACTATCTTTTTATTCCAGTAATAACAACATATGCCCTCCTGCATCCACCTTAGGTTCAGTCTTTGGTCAAATGGACTACATAATCTCATCAAGCACACTTAATTACCTTTTTGCCTGGTCATATGTACCAATACTGTAATAAATGGTAGCTGTTCTGTTTTCTGCAAGTTATCTAGCTGATAATACGAGACTATTTTATTAACCTCCTTCTGGAACCAGGGAGATAGTACATCGAATAAAGCCTTGCTGATCTGAGTTCACACCCCAAAACCAAATACAATTCCCCAAGCACCACCAGGAGTCAGGCCTAAGCACCATAGGATGTAACCAAAACAACAACAACTACAACAACAACAAAAAACTAATCCTTCCTCATCCGTACTCACTAGCCAAGGTCCAAAATTTTATTTTGGGAGAGGACAAGGTTTGAGAGGTCTCAGGTCTTAGTCCCAGCTCTGTGCTCAGGGATCACTCCTGGCAGTCCTGCTGTATCATATGCAGCACCAGGGAACCAATCAAGGTTGGCTGTTGCATGCAAGGCAAATGCCTTAACCCTTGTACTTTCTCGGTCCCCACCAGCAGTCAAAAACTTTAAATGTGTTCAGTAATATCTAGTTTTCTAGTTACTATTTAGACATTTCTAAATATAACTCCTTGCCAGGGTTAATTGGTTATTTCCCAGTAAACTCTTCTCTGAAAGGGACTAAGAGACATCCTCATGCTGCTTTATCTTAGATCCCAATGCCACTGTGGACATTCACAGGTGCCTGCTGCATGAAGGTGACCACCACCTCATCTTTGGATGTGCCACACTGGTTTCCATCTCTGCTTTCCATAATCCCAATCTTTAGGAGAGAGTCACATATCCTTTGTCATATTGTTTTGGGCCCCCAGGCCACTAAGCTCCTTCTCATTCTACAGACTCCTCTATCCAGCCACTTACCACTGATGCACTCATATCTCTAACACTGGCTTAGCACCAATCAACACAATCCTTTCAAGAGTCCTTTCAATACTAGAGCAAAGGCAGACGCCTTCTATTTTTTTTATTTCCCCTTCATCCATTTTACACCTTCATCCTACTCTCAGAATTTTGGCAAGGGAAAGTCAGCACTTAGGTTTCTCATAAGATTTTCTTTTCTTTCTACAACCCACTAGAATTAAGAAAGAAGTGTTTTCCACTTCCAATTCCTCTGCCTTCCTCTGGAATGGCACTCAGGATTGACTTTGACAAAGGAAGAGGTATAGCAACTATTATCAAAATTTGCCAAAGTTAGTTCTGATATAAAAATTGCAGGCAGGGGCCAGAGAGATAGCATGGAGGTAAGGTGTTTACCTTTCATGCAGAAGGTCATTGGTTCGAATCCTGGTGTCCCATAGGGTCCCCTGTACCTGCCAGGAGCAATTTCTGAGCACGGAGCCAGGAAAAATCCTTGAGCACTGCCGGTGTGACCCAAAAACCACAACAACAACAACAAAAATTGCAGGCAACTTTGGACCTTAGAAAAGCAAAACCAAACATGCAGTGACTGAAATTTTCTCCAAACACTATCCCTATATAATATCAATAGTTCGAATTCCTTGTTAGACTACAGAAACATAGGGAAGATATAGATTGCCAAGTCTCTAAGCAAAAGACTACATACATTAAAGTCTAGTCTTGTACATGTGGGAAGATCTACAATTACCTACAATAGAATTTCATACGCTATATTTACCAAAACAAACAGAAAAGTAAAATACTTCTGTGCTCGCTTCGGCAGCACATATACTAAAATTGGAACGATACAGAGAAGATTAGCATGGCCCCTGCGCAAGGATGACACAAAAATTCATGAAGCGTTCCATATTTTTACTACAAGTTTAAAGAAAAAAGTAAAATACTTCTGTCAATTTTTACTGTTCATCAAAATACAAATATGAATGAGACAACAGAAAAAGGAATATAAATCATTTCTCTAATTTATTATCATCTCAGATCATAATCTCATTGTCATTTAATCTTTTCCCAATTAATATGGTTTATTTTTCTTTCCACTTATGACATAAAAGACCAATAAAACTATTTACACTTTACTTAAAATAAAAAAAGAAATTAGGTAGAATCTTTTTTTTTTTTTTTTTTTTTTTTTGGTTTTTGGGCCACACCCGGCAGTGCTCAGGGGTTACTCCTGGCTGTCTGCTCAGAAATAGCTCCTGGCAGGCACGGGGGACCATATGGGACACCGGGATTCGAACCAACCACTTTAGGTCCTAGATCGACTGCTTGCAAGGCAAACACCGCTGTGCTATCTCTCCGGGCCCAAAAATTGGTAGAATCTTACTCCAATAAGTCATCTTTCCTGTATATTATATGGCATTTCACCCACCATACAATTGTCATCAATTGTTACAAACTAAGTTTCTTTCTTTGTTTTTTGTTTTGTTTTGTTTTGTTTTGCTTTTTTGGGTCACACCCAGTGACTCTCAGGGGTTACTCCTGGCTATGCACTCAGAAATCACTCCTGTCTTGGGGGACCAAATGGGATGTTGGGAATCAAACCCAGATTCGCCCTGAGTCAACCGCATGCAAGGCAAATGCTCTACTGCTGTGCTATCACTTCAGCCCCATCTTTCTCATTTTTAATTAAATTTTTTTTTTTTTTTTGGTGTTTGGGTCACACCCGGCATTGCTCAGGGGTTACTCCTGGCTGTCTACTCAGAAATAGCTCCTGGCAGGCATGGGGGACCATATGGGACACCGGGATTCGAACCAACCACCTTTGGTCCTGGATTGGCTGCTTGTAAGGCAAACGCCGCTGTGCTATCTCTCCGGGCCCTAAATTTTTTTTAATGTTAAACACCATGATTAACAGTATTGTCAGGGCTGGGAAGGTGGTGCTAGAGGTAAGGTGTCTGCCTCGCAAGCGCTAGCATAGGACGGACCTTGGTTCGATCCCCCGGTCATCCCCCGGTCCGATCCCCCAGCATCCCATATGGTCCCCCCAAGCCAGGAACGATTTCTGAGCTCATAGCCAGGAGTAACTCCTGAGCGTCAAATGGTATGGCCCAAAAACCAAAAAAAAAAAAAAAATCTCTGTTATCTCACAGTGATTCAATTTAAAATGTATTTTTACAAAAAAAAAAAAAAAAAAAAAAAAAAAAAAGGGCCTGGAGAGATAGCACAGAGGCATTTGCCTTGCAAGCAGCCAATCCAGGACCAAAGGTGGTTGGTTTGAATCCCGGTGTCCCATATGGTCCCCCGTGCCTGCCAGGAGCTATTTCTGAGCAGACAGCCAGGAGTAACCCGAGCACAGCCGGATGTGACCCAAAAACCAAAAAGAAAAGAAAAAAAACAGTATTGTCAATAGAGTTTGTTGTTCCAACATCACATCTCCCAAAAAGAATGTCCCCCACTTCAACCTACAATCTTGACTTTCACTGTTCTGTCTACCAATTTTCAGGTTCTGTTGCCTTTGACATTTGTTATTCCCTTAACAAAAGTTCTTTATATCCCATATCTGATTGAGATCTGTATCTCTCCCTCTCCTGACTAACTTTACTCAGCATGGCACTCTCCAGATCGATCTATGTTGCAGCAAACTATATGATTTCATGTTTTCTTACAAAAAAAAAAAACAAAAAAAAACATTAAATAGCAAAGTAGTAGTAGCAGTAGTCCACTGTTTCTTTATCCAGTCTGTTATTTTATTTATTTATTTATTTTGTTTTTGGGTCATACCCATGGTGCTCAGGGGTTACTCCCGGCTCTGTGCTAAGAAATCATTCCTGGCAGGCACGGGGGACCCTATGGGATGCTGAAATTCGAACCTACCATCCGTTCTGAATTGGCTGTGTGTAAGGCAAACACCCTACCACTGTGCTATCTCTCCAACCCAGTCATCTGTTCTTAATTCAAGTGAATTCAAGTGGAATACATAGTAAAGGCAAACATGCTAGAGAAAAATTCTTCCAGAAGTTCATGGTGGGCCCAGAGAGATAACACAGCGGCTTTTGCCTTGCTAGCAGCCGATCCAGGACCAAAGGTGGTTGGTTCGAATCCCGGTGTCCCATATGGTCCCCCATGCCTGCCAGGAGCTATTTCTGAGCAGACAGCCAGGAGTAACCCTAAGCAACGCTGGGTGTGGCCCAAAAACCAAAAAAAAAAACAAAAACAAAAAACACAGAAGTCATGCTATGAACTAAAAGCTTACCTCAGTCATGCTTTAGGATTCCCAAAAATCAAAAGGTGTAATACCTGCTTTCAAGGAATTCACAACTCATGGATAAAAAAATAAATTTTACTTTCAGGTTCTGAGAAATACAGAAACCATATCCATGACGATATGCAGAAGAAAATTGCATAAAATTGATAGAAAATTTGGCATCCCTAACATAATTTCAGAGTGCATTAAGGTAGAATTGGACACTTTCAGAAATGATACAGAAAAGTTTTCAACAAAGTACTTATCAACTATATCTAGCAATTTGAAGTGCAAATATAATGTATGCAAAACATTAATACACAAATGCCTATTAGTATGAAAATCTATTTGATTCTTTTCATTTTGACTAGAGGCTAAAGATTTATTCGGAATTCTTTTCCTATTTTTGTTTACTGCTCTCCCATTATATGTAAACACAGAAAGGAAAATCTGAGTCTTTCCTTAAAATCCAAATAAGAACTCAGTCATACCCAGGGTCAACGCCTCCTTAACAGTCTCCAGACTAGGGGAAAGTCCCACCCTTGGCCCCAGGACCTACCCACATGGATCCACTGACCTCTTTTTAAAATTATTTATTGGGGGACCGGCGTGGTGGCGCTAGAGGTAAGGTGTCTGCCTTGCCAGCACTAGCCTAGGACGAACCGCGGTTCGATTCCCCGGCGTCCTATATGGTCCCCCAAGCCAGAAGCGACTTCTGAGTGCACAGCCAGGAGTAATCCCTGAGTGTCAACTGAGTGACCCAAAAAAAACAAACAAAAAAACAAAAAACAAAAAAAAATTACTTATTGGATCTTATGAATTATAAAGTTGCAAAGTTATTCATGAAGGTGTATAATGCTCGAACACCCAAATCTTCACAAGGTGTCATCTTTCCTCCATCAATGTTCCCCATTTCTGCCCACTGCCTGCCTCTATATAGGCACATTTTTCTTTCTTTTTTTTCCATTTAAGCACCGTGATGTGCAATACTATTACTGAAAGGGTAAAATACATAATTATTTTACTTCCTTTCAGTATGCAGTCTCGTCCAGAGTTGCCACTTCCCCCATCTCTGTTACAGTGGTCCTATCCCAGTCTTAAGGCCCCTCCTCCACAAGGGCAAGCCTTCTTCTAAGGACCTGTTCTCCTGCCCTGCCTTTCTATGGTCTGTGACTTCAACAGATATTGGAAGGCTTTGAACTCTGCCCATTCAATCCCACCAGCAACACTTGCTGCTATAACTGAAGATCACACACAGCACACATTAGTGTCAGTGCAACAAATCTACTCTTCCAACCTCACTATCTCTTAAGGGCCTTTGGGTTCTACTATCCATCATCAAAAACCTGGTATGTAACCAGGAATAATTAGACCTTACTTGACTGAGCTCTGAAATACTATGGCAATATATTTATATTCAATATATCGAATAAAGGGTTGATATCCAGAATAAAGTAGACATAAAGATCAACAACAACAAAATCCAAAATTCTCATATTAGAATATGAGAACAGTAAATAAAGAGACATTTCTCAAAGGATGACAAACAGATGGCTAATAGGCATATGAAAAAAATGCTCATCATTACTTATTATTCGAGAAATCCCAATGAAGATGACAATGAGATATCATCCTACACCAATTAGTATGGTACATATCAAAAATACTGGAAACAATCTGTGTTGTTGGAATGTGAACTCTCATCCACTGCTGGTGGGAATGTTGTCTGGTTCAACCCTGTGGAAAACAGTAGGGAGATTTCTCAGTAAACCAAGAATTAAGCTGGCATATGACATAACAATTCATTTCTGGGTATCTAGAACACAGAAACATTCATTCAAAAGCATATATATATATATATATATATATATATATATATATATATACCATTATTCATTGCAGTACTCAGTATAATAGATAAAAAATTAACCTAAGTATTCACCAAGAGCTAAATTGAATTAGGAAGATGTAGAATACACAGGAAATAATACTATGGGGCTGCAAGAATTGACGACATTGTGCAATTTGCTGCAACTTGGATGGAACTGGAAGATGAGAGCAAGGATAAACACAGGATGACCTCACTTATATGGAGCAAAGAATAACTGGAGAAGGAAATGCACTATAGCAAAGAGGGGGGATGCCTAGATCACCTTGACCCTAGAGAAGGAAAGAAATCAAGGAGTAAAGAAGAGGCAGAGATCAAGTACTTCAGGCACATGGGTGGTATAGAAGATACAGGAGATCCATAGCACAACAGCCCAACTTTAAAAGGTACCTGTCAAAGAGGCAGGCTGAGGGGAGAGGGAAACTGGGAGGGAACCTGGAGACATTGATGGTGAGACCAGTGCTGGAGCATAGTATGCCTAGAACTCATCTATGAATAATTTGTAAATCATGAGGTCTTAATTATTTTTGAAAAGTGCATGATTCAGGGCCAGTGCGGTGGCATTAAGCGGTAAGGTGTCTGCCTTACCCGTGCTAGCCTAGGATAAACCGTGGTTCGATCCCCCTGCCTCCCATATGGTCTCCCAAGCCAGGAGCTATTTCTGAGCACATAGCCAGGAATAATCCCTGAGCATCACTGGGTCTGGTCCAAAAACCAAAAAAAAACAAAAAGTACATGATTCAAATGGGCCAGATTAGGTACCCCCCCCAAGTACCACCAGAATGATCTTCCTATTAAGCACTTCCTATTAAGGCCTAAACATATACACATACAAACACACACACACACACACTCAAGCATGCAAAAAATTTTATTTAATGAGAAAGTGCCTTGCACGTGGTCATCCCAGGTTTTATCCACAGCATTCCATATGGTCCCTGGAGCCTGCCAGGAGTAACTTCTGAGCATAGAGCCCTACCAGGTATGGGCCAAAAACAAACAAAAGATAAAATGTATGATTCTGAGCATGTTAGCTTATGTTAGGTTATAAAAATAAAAACGGAGTAATTTCAATGCCACAAAAATAGTGAAAAATGTCTTTAAAGTAAATTTACCGTTTGGGAGATAGAAACTATTTAAATACAATAAGGATATTTTAATTCATTAAAAGTAAAAAAGATTTTAATTGAGAGGGCTGGAGAGATAGCATAGTAGGCAGGGTGTTTGCCTTGCATACAACCAACCAGGGCTCAATCTCTGGCATCACATATGGTCCCCCCAAGTCTGCAAGAGTAATTTCTGGATACAGTACGCCTGAGCACTGTGGCCCCTCAAAAAATTTTAATTTATTAAAAATTTTAAAAGATCAAATATTAATATCATGAGAAAGCATGGTTGAAAAAGCAACTCTCCAGCAATAAAGTTTTTCTTTTCTTTTTAATTTTAAAATTTATTGATTGGTTGATATGATTGGTTTTTGGGCCACATCCAGCAGCGCTCAGCGGTTACTCCTGGCTCTGCACTCAGAAATCACCATTGCCAGGCTAGGGGGATCATATGGGATGCCAGGAATCAGAACAGGTCTGTCCCGGGTCGGCTGCATGAAGGAGAATGCCCAACCACTGTGCTATCTCTCAAGCAGAAAAAGCAGAAAAAGCAGAAAAAGCAAATGAATAGCAGAATCTAGTATACTGGGGCAGATGGCACATACCCTTGCATCTGGCATTACCAAGTAGTATCAGAAACAAAGTACCTCAGATCTAGCCCTAATCATGCCTGTGCTAAAAGTGTGACTTCAGAATTTTCCTAGGTTCCTGCTCATTTTCAGACCTGATTTCTTTCATTCTTCCCTCCTACCCAATTGCACCAGACTTGACAACAAAAATTATCTGAATAACAAAAGCTCCCCTGAATAACCAACCTGGTCTTTGTTTATATCATTTCCTTTTTGTTGGTAAAGAAAAAAAGTGACAGCAAGCAGTCATGAATGAATCAAGTATGATGAAACAAGTAGCACCCCACCCAACAAGGGCTGGTCCCGAATAGTCTGTTTGGAAAACAAACAATTCCAAATGCCTCGAATTCAGCTCTGTCCATTCAGTCCATACTGTCATCATGAGTATGAAAAGTTCCAAAATCTTTCCAATACCAAATAACTTGGCAATGAGATTTACTTTGGACTACAGTACATCCTCAACATTGTCAGGTTCTCAGAAATTGGGGGTTTAGGGTGATAATCTATAAAAAAGAAAGGAGGGCATCAGAAATATAGTGAGGCAGCCAGGGTACTTGCCTTGCAAGAGGTCAACACTCTCCACCACCACATAAGATCCCTGAGCACAGCCAACAGGTCCTTGAATACAGAGCCAGGATTAAGTTCTAAGTTCCCTGAGATGTTTTGCTGTTGCTGCTGCTGTGCAGAAGGCCCACTTCAGGAAGTAACAAATACCGATTATTACCTAGTAACTCTATAAAGCACACAGTGAAGTATATCCCTCCTCAATTATAAAGCTAACAGAATGTATGAAGACTAATGGTCAAAAGAGAGATTCTAGTTTTCAACTTAACTCCACTCAGACCTAACCTAAGCTAATAAATAAGTCCAGGGGAAAAATTTATCCGGTCCATCTGAGCTTTCTTGGCACATAATAGGTGATTGAAAGAAAACTTGTCTCGGGGCTGGGCGGTGGCGCTAAAGGTAAGGTGCCTGCCTTGCCTGCGCTAGCCTTGGACGGACCACAGTTCAATCCCCCGGTGTCCCATATGGTCCCCCAAGCCAGGAGCAACTTCTGAGCACATAGCCAGGAGTAACCCCTGAGCGTTACCGGGTGTGGCCCAAAAACCAAAAAAAAAAAAAAAAAAAAAAAAAGAAAACTTGTCTCTTGGAGGTCCGAGTGATAGCACAGCAGAAGGGCGTTTGCCTTGCATGCAGCCTACACAGGATGAACCTGGATTCAATCCTCGGCATCCCATATGGTCCCCTGAGCCAGCCAGGAGCAATTTCTAAGTGCAGACCCAGGAGTAACCTCTGAGCACCGCCAGGTGTGCCCCCCCCCAAAAAAAGAATAAAAATAAGAAAACTTGTCTCTTGACTTTGCCTACATATTACATTTTTATTATTACTCGTGCGTAATACATAAAAATGGATTTCATATCAAACTTCCCACTGATCCAAGGTTTCCAGGCTTAGAAAACACTCATGAATTCTTGAACCCTGATGGGGTGATTAAGAGTCAGACTTACCTGGCAGGCCATTAAATGTAAAGCATTATCATGAAACCTCAAACGGTCTCACAACACAACTTGGCATCTCTATTTCAGCCCTCCTATAAATTATAATTGTCCCCCATTATCTGTTCCTTACATTGGAGGGGGTGCTGGGCTATTTTTTTGTTTGTTTGTTTGCTTGGTTTGTTGGTTTGTTTGGGAGGGGTCACAAACAGTGTGGGAAATACTCCTTGCCAGATGCTCCTGCCAGTGCAAAGCCAGTGCAAAGCCAAAGATGGAGCCTCACACCTTCCTTGTGCAAACCATTTGCTCGTACCCTCGGAGCCACCTCCCCAGCCTTATTCTCAAAGCTACCCCATTCCACTTCCAGACCTCCAAAGTCCAACAGAACCAGTGGGAACGCCCGTTTCCAAAGCCAAGTTAGTCCTGCCTGTAGCCCCTAAATTAGTCCACTCTCCCAGTAGGGAATCTCCCCGCATTAGGGGAATCATGGGAGGCTTTGGGACCTCACCCTGTGGTGCTCAGGGGTTACTCCTGGCTCTGCACTTCCCTGGAGATGCTCGGGGACCAGACGGGACCAGATAAGAATGGAAGGATGGAAGCCAGGTCGGCCGTGTGCAAGGCAAGGAAGGGCCCGACCATCATGACCTCTAGCACCAGGTGACCCCCAGCAATGAGTGACCTCCATCACTGAAAAACCCCTGACATTCTTGAGTATAGCTGGTTGTGGCCCTTATCATCTCTGGCACTACTAATACATTGAAAACTACCAGCTCCTGGATCCATAAGGCCTGTAGACCTAGACAGAGTGTTACTGGGTTTGACCCCAAGGCTCTGGGCACTCCGGGGAGACCAATCCCAATAAGAACAGGGCATTAAGTTGTCTAAGAACTGAAATGTGAAACTGGGTCCAGTTATGTAGGAATCACATAGATCATGAAATACAGACGACATATACATGTAGGAGTCCTATAGATCTTATATATAGATGAAGCTTTTGTCTCAGTTGTGTGGGTAGATGTATTTGTGTATGTGTATATATTGATCAAGATGATACGTATATGATGATGATGAGAAAATGTAGAGCTCTGTTCTCTGAGATGTTATGACAGTGTCTTTATTTCTGATTTCCTGATGGGAAGATAGCCTGTATTGCAATGTGTTCATTTTAGTTTTTAAAAAAATATGCATACTTGAAGGGTCTGGTTTGGACCTTCAGAGGCGAGCTGAGTTGGGGTCCTGGGGCGCACCCCAAGAACCACGCGCCCAGTGCAGAGAGCACTTGGGCAAGGGCCTCTGGGCAGCAGCACGGGGGTGCATGCACGGGTGCATGCGGGGCAGGCCGAGTTCCCGGGGCAGGTGGTCCCCGCAAGACGAGCCCCGCAAGCCTGGACCGTCCCCCGAGCAGTTCCATTTCGGGGCTCATGGAACGTGTGGTGTGGTACGTACCCGAGAAGGCAGCACTCGCAGACAGCGCCACGGCTGCCCTTGCACACCGTGTAAGCCAGCGGGTCCGAGCGGAACAGCAGCTCTCCGGGGCGCAGCGACGTCACGGCGCGCAACCCGTTTCCTCGGCCAGCGGTGCGGAACTTCTCCACCCGAGGAGGCTCCATGCTCCCGCAGGTCCTACCTGTGGCGTTCGTCTCGCCTGCCGTCTGACAGGAATCGCGCGCCCAAGCCAAGCGCGCATGCGTGTGTCCGAGGGGCGGGGCGGGGCGGGCACGGGCCAGCCTCTGAGCATGCGCAGAAGAAGTTCTTTTTCCGGAAGTGGATGCGCGGTGGGAGGAGCCAGCGCGAGCAACAACCTGGACCTAGAGCGCATTCCTGGTGCATCAAGGCCTCTTTTTGCAGGTTCCCCCGGCTGCTAGTTGCACGAGAAGGGCCTGGTTTTTCCATTGAATCGTTTATGAACAAACTCAAGGTTGAAGCACAGTGCTTCTAAATCACGTCTACACTCTTGGGTTCTGAAGAGTTTTGCTGCCATTTTTCTTCCTTCTCTTTACCTCTCTATACTTAGGCTTCTGTGTGGCTACATTGACAACAAATTGGAGATGGGGGTTGGAGAGGTCACACAGTACTTGCTTTGGATCCTACAAACCAACCCCCTTTGGATACCTAACAATGGTATGATTTCCTCTGAGATATATCTACATCACCTTAAAAACCCACTAAGTGGGGCCGGGCTGTGGCACTGGAGGTAAGGTGCCTGCCTTGCCTGCGCTAGCCTAGGACGGACCTCGGTTCGATCCCCCGGCGTCCCATATGGTCCCCCAAGAAGCCAGGAGCAACTTCTGAGCGCATAGCCAGGAGTAACCCCTGAGCGTCACTGGGTGTGGCCCAAAAACCAAAAAAAAAAAAAAAAAAAAAAAAACCACTAAGTTGAAAAGTTATGTGTGTTTCTACGTTCTTTGTAACACTATAATAGTCAAGATATGGAAATGAATCTAGTACTTGATGATAAAGATGTGTGTGCGTGTGTGTTACTCAGCTATTCTAAGATTATATATTGCCTTTTGCCAAATGAAAAGATGCTCCACATCACTAATCATCAGGGAAAGGCAAATCAAAACAACAATGTGGTATCATCTCACCCCACAGAGACTGGCACACATCACAAAGAACAAGATCAGTGTTGGCACAGATGTGGAGAGAAAGGGACTCTCATTCACTGCTGGTGGAGATGTAGATTGGTCCAGCCTTTTTTTTTGGAAAACAATATGGATATTCCTCAAGAAACTAGAAATTGAGCTTTCATCTGATCCAACAATACCACTCCTAGGAATATATCCTAGGAACCCAAAATCATCATGCTGAAAAGACTTCTGTATTCCTATGATCAGCACAACACTATTTACAATAGCCAGAATCTGGAAACTACCCAAGTGCTCAAGAACAGATGACTAACTAAAGAAACTGTGGTACATGTACACAATAGAATACTCTGCAACTGTTAGGAAAAATGAAGTCATGAAACTTGGCTTACATATGGGTAGTTATATAGATTATTATGCTGAGCAAAATGAGAGGAAGAGGAATATACATAGAATAATCTCATTTGTTGAGTATATAAAAAAAATGAAACAATAACAATTGCTAGTTGGAGCCCAGTGCTCCAAAACGAGGATCTTATGAGATGCAGGTCTGAAAGCAAACGTTGACACAGAAAACAATCCACACAGTGAAAAGGTACATGAATGGGTTCAGGAAATCCAGCACTCAAGCAAGGAATCCAACTACACTTGTTTTTTTAGTGGAGGAAGACTGAAGTATGAATGCCTAGCTTCATCAGACCCCTGCTTTTATTGGAACCAGAACCAGGCTACACCCTTGGGTAGGAGAGGAATACCAAGTAGGGAATAATCCAATAATCCCATCACCAGATCACATCCTAGGATGGAGTATGAATATTGCTTAGGATAGGACCAGTAATCTAACATCACCCCCTAATTGACTTTATAGGGTTTTTTTGGGGGGTCACACCCATCAGCGCTCAGAAACTGCTCCTGGATGGGGCCAGAGAGATAGCTTGGAGGTAAGGTGTTTGCCTTGCATGCAGAAGGTCATTGGTTCAAATCCCGGCATCCCATATAGTCCTGAGACTGCCAGAGCAATTTCTGAGTGTAGAGCCAGGAGTAACCCCTGAGCGCTGCCGGGTGTGACACCCCCCAAAAAAAATGGAAATCACTCCTGGCAGGTTTGGGGGACCATATGGGATGCTGGGATTTGAACCACCATCCTGCATGCAAGGCAAATGCCTTACCTCCATGCCATCTCTCTGCCCCCCCAATTTATAGAAAAAATAATTCACATTCCATGATTAGGGAGGATGCCTATAAAAATAAAGGTTGGCAGGGACCAGAGCAGTGGTGCAAGTGGTAAGGCGTTTGCCTTGTCTACGCTAGCCTAGGACGAACCGCGGTTCAATCTCCAGCATCCCATATGGTCCCCCAAGCCAGGAGCAATTTCTGAGTACATAGCTAGGAGTAATCCCTGAATGTCACCGGATGTGGCCCAAAAACTAAAGAAAAAAAAAAGGTTGGCAATATTTTGCATAGGCGCAGCAAAAGTTGGGAAAATATATAGAAACAATCTTGGCATTAAAAACAGAGCACCCCTACCCATGAGGCTCTAGACGCCTAATTTGTCTAACCCCATAGTCTTTCTTCAAGGTCCCAGGAAAGGTTTTCCTCAAACATGGTTTTGCTGTAGGTTAGCAGGTTAGCCAATCCTAAGGCAAGTAAGTGCCATGACAGTTCCATTCCTTCCTAGATAATCTCCAATTTTGCTAGGCCATCCTGAATTTATGGTCCACATGTAGTGTCAGGGTTACCTGGGCTTGACCTTTGTAAAGATGCAAAGATCAAATCAAAATGATGAGCCGGAAGGTAGCCTTGGACCTCTCATTCTCTGTAGGAGTGTCCTGTTAGAAGGGACCCATCCCTCTTCAAGGTTGGGAGAGACTCCAATCTCCAGAACTATTCTAGATAGAGAAGAGACCAGGCTGTGGTCAGTTGGTGCAGATCCAGGGTCTGTAATGGTAGATGGTCGATTCCTGGTTTAGGTGCAGAGAACCATGCTGGACCCAAGGGTCAGGGGTAAAATGTTGATGTCCAAGTCAAGTCACCAAGGCAAATATTAAGGATGGAAGGCCCCTGGTAGCAAGAAATTATTGAGTCTTCACCCCTAATGGATTATAACTCCTCTTAGTTTCTAATATTTTCTGATTTTAACACAGATAAGCAAAAGGAACAGTGCCATAGTACTATTGGGGCCTATGGAGGAAGACAATAAACCACGATTAAATAAGTTTCTATCATGGTTCTATCAAAAGCACAAAGACTTTATGAGTACTATCTTTACTCTCTTCTAAAAATTTCTACTAGCAAATCTAAATAAAAAGGAGAAAGCATAATACATCATAGAGCATATACATGTTAAAGAAGTGTACAAAGAAGATATACATATCCCCTAAGTCTTTTGAGATAGTCTAAGGAGAGTAGATAAATTCCAAATCCCAATCCCAATTGCTATACTGTCTTGTGGAGTATGAAGAAAAGGCTCACAGCATTCACAGTTTAGGAAATGTCCTAGATCCGAGGATCTCTCAATAGCCGAAACCAGTTGTGAGCAACAGTCTCCGGTGAAATGAAGTGGTAGAAATTGACCTCCAAGAACACATCAGCAACAGCAGTGTGCCTGCCTTCTTCTTTGAGGATGACTCGCAGTTCAAAGACTCAAGTAATTCTGACAGCAGCAGCAGCCAGAGCAATGACATAGAGCAAGAAAGCTTCCTGTAGAATGAGCCACCGAAGAGAATCATGAGCAGTTCACAAGACAATGGCGCTGCCCAAGTCCCATTTTCTAAACAGTGGGCTGTCTGCAGCAAGTCCAGCTGGGCTGATTTATATAGATCCTACAAACTTACACTGAGTGGTACCATAAGCACCAATGTGACCACTGTGACAGCAGTGGCATCATCTTCTGGGAAAAATAAATGGCCATATACAAGAAGGAAGAGCTAAATACAATATAAACAGATATTACATATAATATGGACGAACATTAAACATAGAGGTGGCCACCACACACAGACTCACAGAACAGAAAGAAACCAAAGGATCGACCCATAGAAAAGTTTATCCAGGTCAAATGGGTCAAAGCACTTCAAAATATAAAGCAGGCAAGTCAGGTGAAAAAGTTTTCTACTTTCTTAGAGTAATCGACATCAATGGAGGTGAACTTTCTTGAAAAAAAGAGAACATGCAGAGAGCATTCTTAAAACAATCATAATATTTAAGACTAGAATACTAAGTGAGATGGTGATGAGCACTGTAAAAAGAGTGTGGCATTCAGATGCCTTATCCAAGGATCTCTGTGGCTAGAGACATTAGAAGATATATAGGCACTGGAATCATAGGGTGTATGCCTTGCACACAGTCAATTCAGCACGGACCCAGGTTGGATCCCCAGCATTCTATATGGTCCCCCGAACCTGCCAGGAGAAATCTCTGAGCACAGAGCCTGGAGTAGTCCCTGAGTGCTGTTGACTGTGGTCCAAACAAACAATATATATATGTAAGTAAAATCAAATAGAAAATTAATTATTTAAAATACTTGTTAAGACATCACAATGAGCACTGTATTTTGAGTCCAACAGAAAATATCACTGTAATGTGAAACTAGGGTATCCAAAGTACATCGCCATGGAACACTGTTTACAATAGCACTAAAAAGTATTATAGGGGCCGGAGAGGTAGCATGAAGGTAGGGTGTTTGCCTTGCATGCAGAAGGACGGTTGTTCGAATCCTGGCATCTCATATGGTCCCCAGAGCCTGCCAGGAGCGATTTCTGAGTGTAGAGCCAGGAGTAACTCCTGAGCGCTGCCGGTGTGACCCAAAAACCAAAAACAAACAAAAAAATGATTATTATAAATGCAAGAGAATAAAACTAAGACACTGAAACATTCTAATAATGAGCACTCTAGTGGGAGTCTACATCATGAACTGTTTTTCTGTTGGTAAAAAAAATGTTAGAACGGGGCTGGTGAGATAGCATGGAGGTAAGGCATTTGCCTTCTATGCAGAAGGACGTTGGTTTGAATCCCAGTCCCCTGAGCCTGCCAAGGGCGATTTCTGGGTGTAGAGCCAGGAGGAACCCCTGAGCTGTGACCCAAAAAAACAAACCAAAAAAAATGTTAGAACAAGGTCGGAGAGATAGCATGGAGGTAGGACATTTGCCTTGCATGCAAACAAACCATGGTTCGAATCCCGGCATCCCATATGGTCCCCTAGGCCTGCCAGGAGCAATTTCTGAGCATGGAGCCAGGAGTGACCCCTGAGCACTGCCGGGTGTGACCCAAAAATGAAAAAAACAAAACAAAACAAAAATCAAGAAGTGTTTCAAATGTATTAAGAGCAAAGGTATTTTTCAAATACTGTCCTTTTTAAGGAATCCTGCTGTGTGTCACAGTGGCTGCAATAAACCCTATTATTGTCTTTTAGTTCTTTAAAAAACAGTTTAAGACAATCTTGCAACCTACTTTTATCTGTAGATTTCAAAGGCAAGGATAAATGAGTAAAAATCTCTGTTGTCTGAGATTCTTGGTGGCAGATGAGGCATTGAATTATAGATTTAAGATGGCCTTGAAGAGTGTAGCAATAATAGACTCATTAAACTGTTTATGTCCCTGCCAAGGTTATTTTACAGCTTTTGAGTCAACAAGATTTCTATTTTCCTCTATATGTCTATTCTGCATATCAGCTTTCTGATGAAGACCCTCCATCAAAAATAGAAATAGTTCTTGTGGATCCTGTTGATTGTCTCCTAAAAACTATCTTTCCAATGGCCATCTTAAAGTCTTCTGGGTTGATATGCCTGTGCTGTCCTGCCCATAATCTTACCAAACTTTTTTGCCACCTTGCCTTTATGTCCCAATGGAGTTGACCTGTTAATATCCTTCTTATAATGGTTCTGGTAAAAGTAAACAGTCAAACTGGGGATATACAGTCATTGTAGCACTGAATTCATGTAACAAGTGTTTTCTAAATTATGAAATCTGGTGAGAGCAGGGACAGTTCACTCATTTATAGTATTGAGATTCTGGTACTGGTCATTTCCACTTCAATAGTCTCTGCCTCATAGTGTGGTGTCAGCTTATTATTCCAGTTACCTGTTGAGGTCACAGTTTGTTTCCTGTCCACATTTTTTGTTTGTTTTTGAGTCACACGGTGGCGCTCAAAATTACTCCTGGCTCTGTGCTCAGAAGTCATTCCTAGTAGACTCGGGGACCATATGGGATGCTGGGATTCGAACTGCCTTCCGTCCTGTGTTGGCCACAGGCAAGGCAAATGCCTTATCACTGTGCTATCGCTCTGGCCCCTCCTGCCCACATTTTTTATAATTATCTGTGTTGGTACTAATTTGTGTCTGAGTTTTTTCATTTGTGAGAATCTTGCTTCTGACAAGTCATAATGGGAGCATGCTATTTGTAGAAACATAAACATAAACATATCTTTTTCCTCAAATTATCAGTAATCCATTCATTATCCATATTTATTGAAATGGTGGTTTTAGTGTTTTTTTCATCTGAATATTTTCTGTAAAGTGTTTTTTCTACAGCTGTATAAGGCTCTCCTTGGGGGTAAATATAAGAAGTTAAGTGAAAATAATGTTTAGGATAAAATGTTCGTAGATGACATATATATATATATATATATATATATATATATATTTTTTTTTTTTTTTTTTTTTGGTTTTTGGGCCACACCCGGTAACGCTCAGGGGTTACTCCTGGCTATGTGCTCAGAAGTTGCTCCTTGCTTGGGGGACCATATGGGACACCGGGGGATCTAACCGTGGTCCGTTCAAGGCTAGCGCAGTCAAGGCAGGCACCTTACCTTTAGCGCCACTGCCCGGCCCCTATTTTTCTATATTTTAATAGTTGAATTTTGAGAGTTCTGTGAGCTCTTTTAACTATGGCTTGTCCTGTGTGGGATCCATATGGGATCCCAGGATTAGAATCACCGACCTTCTTCATGCAAGGAAAATGCCCCACCTCCATGCCATCTCTCCAGCCCCCTGATTTGTCATTTCTTACAAAATGAAAAGCTTTACTGGTGTAGTCTTAGCCATTGTCTATCTTTATGTTTTGGGGGACACCCATAACAGAAAAGCACTGAAGTATGAAAGTGCAAACTGCGTTAGCGTTTGAAGTTATTGGGACTCTCCGTATTCTTAACATTCATATATAATCCAATTTCAAACAAGACATAAAATATGTGATCTATGATGACATTTAGATGAAGCACCTGGAATAAACGAATTTATAGAGATAAAAATTAGGTAGTTGGATCCGGAGAGATAGCACAGCAGTAGGGCATTTGCCTTGCATGCAGATGATCTAGGGCAGATGGTTCAAATCCCAGCATCCTATATGGTCTCCATGCCTGCCAGGAGCAATTTCTGAGCGCAGAGCCAGGAGTAACCCCTGAGTGCTGTCTGGTATGACTCCCCACCAAAAAAAAAAAAAAAAAAAAAGTAGTTGTTACCAGGGAGGGTCTTAAAGTATTGTAAGTCGATATTTAAGGACATAGATTTGTTTAGAATGTTGAAAAACTAACCGGAAATGCAATTAAATTAAAGTGCAAGGCAAATGCCCTACTGCTATGCTGTCTTTCCTGCTACTTGGGACTCTTTGGGATCAAACCGGGGTTGGTTGCATACAAGGCAAACGCCCTACCCTACTATCAATATGGTCCCGAATCTTATTATTTTTGTTTGTTTGTTGCTTTTTAGCCAGACCCAGTGATTCTCAGGGGTTACTCCAGCTATGCACTCAGAAATCGCTCCTGGTTTGGGGGACCATATGGGACTCCAGGAATCGAACCGAGGTCCTTCCTAGGTCATCTGCGTGCAAGGCAAACGCCCTACTGCTGTGCTACCATGCTGGCCCCGCAAATCTTATTTTTTTTGGGGGGGGGACTACACCTAGTGATGCTCAGGGGTTACTCCTGGCTATGCGCTCAGAAATCGCTCCTGGCTTGGGGGACCATATGGGTCGCCGGGGAATCGAACCAAGGTCCGTCCTAGGCTAGCGCCAGCAAGGCGCTAATAAAATGTATACAATTTGGCCCTGAGAGATAGCATGGAGGTAAGGCGTTAACCTGGCAGGCAGAAGGTCCATGGTTCGAATCCCGGCATCCCATATGGTCCCCAGAGCCTGCCAGGAGCGATTTCTGAGCATAGAGCCAGGAGTAACCCCTGAGTGCTGCCGGGTGTGACTCAAAAACCAATAAATAAATAAATACAATTCAGAAATGGAGAGATAGATCAATGAACTAGATGACATTTTGCATGGGGGAGCCCAACTTGATTGCCAGTTCTGTATGGCCCCCTGAGCACTGTCAGGAGTAAACTGTAGGGACTGAGTCTGTATAACTCCCAACTGACTACTGCTGGGTGAGATCAAAAATCCAGACATACTTTTTAAAGTTAATTTAGTCATAAAATAGTCCTGTTTCCTTAATGTTATTTTTAGACCAACAGTGCTCAGGTATGTTCCAGCTATGTGTGCTGCAGGTGGTGCTCAGACTATTTGGTTCCAAGTATCAAACCTGGCCTTCTACATGCACAGCATGTGCTCAACCTGTTGAGATATCTCTTTGGAGCCTCCAGAATACTTTTTCTTTGTGGGTTGGGGCCTCTGAAGCAGTGCTCATGAAGCCAAGGGCCTCTCATGATAATACTCGATCAATCAGGATGCAAGACAAGAGAGATGCAGCTCTCTTCTGGTCCTGTTATGTTGGGAATTTCTTAGGCCACCCTGCTGCTATTTGGAAGCCTCCAGGACTGCATCCTGGAGTTTGTGGTACCAGAATATAAGTAGGGTCACCCTCATGCAAGGTATGAGCTTTAATCCCTGTGCAGTCCTGGACAGCCCCTTCAAAATTCATAAAGGAGAAACCACAAGCATCAGAGTCCTAATTTTATTGTTTTTGTTTGTTTTGGGGCCACATTTGGCAGTGGTTGGTGCTTTCTCCTGGCTCTAAGCTCAGTATTCAATTTTGGTGGTACTCAGGGACTGTCTGTGGTGTCAGAGATCGAATCTGGGTTGGCTGCATTCAAGACAAGCTCCTTGCTGTGCTATCTCCCCAACTTAGACTCCAAATTTTAAATCAAAGACTATTCTTTTTTTTTTTTTTTTTTGGGCCACACCCGGCGGTGCTCAGGGGTTACTCCTGGCTGTCTGCTCATAAATAGCTCCTGGTAGGCACGGGGGACCATATGGGACACCAGGATTTGAACCAACCACCTTTGGTCCTGAATCGGCTGCTTGCAAGGCAAATGCCGCTGTGCTATCTCTTCAGGCCCAATCAAAGACTATTCTAAAGATAATTGACTAGCTTTAATGCTGTCTGGGAGGAATAGTATTATATTTTAAATTATATTTTATGTATAATTTTAATTTTATATATTATTATTTTATATTATATTTTAACTTTGGCTCAGAATGCTAAATTTCAGTCTTATTCTGCCTTCAACAAATTCTTGCAGTGATTCCCTTATATGAATTGTGAAAGAATACATTTTAAGGAAAAACAGAGGATGCTATGAGAGTCATGGTACATAGAGGTTTCCATACCATTCTGAAAATGACCATCTGCTTCAAAGTCTTTAAGAATACTTGAAGTGGAGCCGGAGAGATAGCATGGAGGTAAGGTGTTGGCCTTGCAGGCAGAAGGTCACTGGTTCAAATCCCGGCATCCCATATGGTTCTCAGAGCATGCCAGGAGCGATTGCTGAGCATGGAGCCAGGAGTAACCCCTGAGCGCTGCCAGGTGTGACCCAAAAAAAGAAAAAAAAATACTTGAAATTACCCATGTAAAACACGTTGTTTTACAATGGGCTTTCACAAGGAATCAAAATCTAATATTGAAAACACACACACATCAACGTTTTCTTTTTTCTTCCATGATTTTCATGTCCTTATATTTAATGAGCAGATAAATACCAAAGGAACTAGAATGTTGTGTCTCAATTCCCCATAAACTCTAATGGAAAGTTTAATACACTCTTTTATTAGGAAGGGGTAAATTAAGTGGTAACAATAAATGCTTAATACAGAATTACTGAGCAGTGTCAGTAATAAATTGGATAAATATTTAATCAGGAATTACTGAATTATTTTTAAAGCCTCATCAACTCATTTTTAAGTCTTAGAGTGAAGCATAAATATACCCACAGGGCATAAAACTGAAACATTTTCTTTTTCTATTATTTCAAAGAACCAGGCTTATGACTTGGTAGTTACCAACTGTAGTCAGCTTTTATAAGTGAATGTACTGTAATTTAGTAGTAAGACTCAAAGTTCCTGTAGGTGGGTAGGAACAGGATGCTACTGATGGATATTAAGATGGTATTTATTTAGGACTTTTAGTTGAACAAGATAAATTTTTATACCAAAATTCAAAAACAAAAAAGAAAAGAAAAAAGGGGGCCGGAGCAATAGCACAGCTATAGGTCGTTTACCTTGAATGCAGCCAACCCAGGTTCAATCCCCGGCATCCCATATGGTCCAGAGTCGGCCAGGTTTGATTTCTTTGTTTGTTTGTTTTTCGGGCCATACCCATTTGATGCTCAGCGGTTACTCTTGGCTAAGCACTCAGAAATTGCCCCTGGCTTGGGGGAATCATATGGGACGCCGGGGGATCGAACCATGGTCCTTCCTTGGCTAGTGCTTGCAAGGCAGACACCTTACATGTAGCGCCACCTCGCCAGCCCCCAGGTTTGATTTCTGAGCCCAGAGCCAGGAGTAACCCCTGAGCACCGCCAATATGACCCAAAAACAAACAAAAAAATGTATGCCAAAATAGATTTTAGGCATTTGCTTGCCTTGTGTGTGTATACATACACACACACACACACACACACACACACACACACACATACCTTCAATTTTTGAGTCAGGGTCTCAAAAAAATAACAGAATTGTATCTCCCTATTTTTACTTCTTCTACTTCCTTATTCTACAGACTTTTGTATGTGGAGGGAAAAGGACAAAATTTCAGCTCAGTCCTCCAGCGCCATTACCGAACCTCCATGCACCTGGGGACAGGGAAACATGGGCTGGCTATGTTTTTAGGCCAAAGGTTTTTTTCTTTTGATTTCTCCCATATTTTGCTCTTCCTATGCAAACAAACAACTGCCACATACACACATCTTTTTTCAGTGTACCTCCTATCTTAAAAAAAAAGGGTGGGGGAGCTATTAAACCTTCTGCATTGTATTAATGACTTCATTGGTGATACAATATTTTTCATGAATATACTAACTAATGAACCTTTTCGTCTTTTTTGTCCATGTTATTTTTCTTTTATGTTTTTGGGTCACACATGGCAGTGCTCATGGGTTACTCCTGGCTCTCTGGCCCTTTCTTGTATTTTTTTAGATTTTCTATTTTCTTTCTATTTTTTTTTAAACTGCACTTTCTGGGGCTGGAGAGATAGCATGTTGGTAAGGCATCTGCCTTGCATGCAGAAGGAT
This sequence comes from Suncus etruscus, assembly GCF_024139225.1. Classification (NCBI taxonomy): domain Eukaryota; kingdom Metazoa; phylum Chordata; class Mammalia; order Eulipotyphla; family Soricidae; genus Suncus; species Suncus etruscus. The sequence goes on along the minus strand of NC_064854.1, from coordinate 45,246,150 downwards.
GGTGGTTCGAATCCAGACATCCCATATGGTCCCCCAAGCCTGCCAGCAGCTATTTCTGAGCATAGAGCCAGGATTAACCCCTGAGCGCAGGGCTTTGCCTGGCCACATAGCGGGTGGGTTCCTTGGAGGGGTTTATTGGTGTTCCTAGGCTTGCCCCATTTCCCTCCCACTTCCAAAGGGAGGGTCTGGGGGAGGGGGCTCCGACCTCCCGGCCTTCAGGCTCAAGAAGGATCTCTTCCCTTGCTGGGAGCCGAGCCGAGAGGTTCTGCCAGCATGGCGTCTGGCAGCCCTCCGCCATGCCAAAGGCTGCTTTAACCAGGCCTAGGAAGGGGGTGCGGGACATGGGTCACAATAGGTTCTGGCATTAGGACTTATCAGGAAAGTTTCCTTATTAAACCTGTCAATTGTGAAACTGTGCGGGGGCTTGTGTTTCATCCGCTAGTCATTTTCTGAACATTGTCCATGTGCTCCTTTCTCTCACTCCCACACATTTAACCATTTTCTGTACTAATGATTTTTGTTTTGGCCAAGGTGGATTGCATATCTTTCACAGTAATTTTTGGGTGGAGTCTGAAGCTTCAGCAGGCAATACGTCACGGCAAGGTTTCATGCTGTAGGCTTTTTGGCCAAGATAAGGTGAAGATGTAGCCTCGGTTGCCCCCACAGCCTTCTCTCTCCTTCCTTCCCACCCCAGGGTTATTCCTGAACACCTGCTCAGTGTCCCAGCAAGTGGGTTCCAGTGAGATGCAATTTAAAAGAGATCCCAGGTTTCCTTGTTCATGCAAGGGGCTGGGAGGGGACTGCTGAACTCTCAACTTCCAGCAATTAGGAAGCAAAAACCTCTCGGGGAATCGGAAGCTTCAGCAGGCAACAAGTGGAGGACATGGCTCCATGCTCTCTTCGTTTGTCCAATCACAGACTAAAGTGGTGTCTCGGAAACACCCCCCTCCCTCTTGACTATTTCCAAAACATAAAAGGGTCACGTGTATCTCCTTTGTATATCTCAGATGTATTCCCTTAACATCTATAACTCTTGTCGAATATCCTCATATAGTGACAATTTTGCCTACTGGATTTGTTACTTGATTGTTTGATTTTCTCCCTTTGAGATCTGTTTTATAAGCAATACTGGTAGAAGAATATCTCTGTATAGATTTCATGTTTGTACCACGTTATGGGGAATGTTGGATTTCATTCGTTAGCCCCTAGATGCATCAACAATATCTTGTGGCATTGCTTCTCTTTTGCATAGGCACATTAAAATGGGGGAAATAATACATATGCAAACAAGTTCTTATCTAATAGAGATGGGGACACAAATTTGGTAATGTAATTAGGCCTTTTACCCTGAACATTGGCATAATGATTCGGCTCAGGCCTCAGAAGAATGGGCATCGCCCATACACACATGAATAATGGATACCATCTATGAAAACAACCACAATTGTCTTTAACATTACCAGGATCCAAGCCTTTACCAGGGAAGACCTACCACCGCTTTGGCAGGGACTTACTCCAAAGAGTGCTCCCAACACCCACACAACTCAGCAACAGTCTGCATGCAGGGCAGATTGCTCTGCATTTAATGGTATGCTGAAACTAGAGGATGCTCCACATCAGCCTGACATCAATGAAAGTAATGTACAGAATCCAGAGTCTTTAAATATAAGAACCTGATACCAACAATAGCTAAAGTGTGAAAAAGTTTCACCGGAACCTTGAGACTGACTCGAGTTGGACAGACTGGTTTGCCTGGAACCCAGAGTCTGTCTTATGCCAATAAACTGAGGTGAGGCCTTTTTAGTAATCAGGTCAAAGATTTTTTTCCATTTTCCCCATTTTTCTGGACCTATGCAAACAATGGCGATTGCTACTGTCACACCTTTACTTTTTTTTTTTTTTTTTTTTTTTTTACTTTTTTCCTTTAAGAAAAAAAAAATACAACTTACTAAACTTAAAAACAATTGTAGTAGAATGCCTGTCTCGAATACAGGCAGGGGATGGGAAGGGGGAAGGGGGTAACGTTACACTGGTGAAGGGGGTGTTCTGGTTATGACTGTAACCCAAATATGATCATGTTACTTAAAAAATATATTAAAAAAAAAAAGAATGAATGAGGGGGCTGGAAAACCTGTCTAGAGTACAGGTGGGGGGGATGGGATGAAGGGAGATTTGGGACATTGGTAGTGGGAATGTTGCACTGGAGATGGGAGGTGTTATTTATATGACTGAAACCTAATCACAATCATATTTGTAATCAAGATGTTTAAATAAATAAAGATATAATAATAATAAAAAATTTTTAAAAAACCTGCACTTTCTGGGGCTGGAGAGATAGCATGTTGGTAAGGCATCTGCCTTGCATGCAGAAGGATGGTGGTTTGAATCCAGGCATCCCATATGGTCCCCCAAGCCTGCCAGCAGCTATTTCTGAGCATAGAGCCAGGATTTAACCCCTGAGCACAGCCAGGTGTGACCCCCCCAAAAAAAAACCCCAAAAAACCCAAAAAACAAAAAAAGAACTTCACTTTCTGGGGCCGGAGCGATAGTACAGCAGTAAGGCATTTACCTTGCATGTGGCCAACACAGGACAGACCCCGGTTTGAATCCCTGGTTTGGCATCTCATATGGTCCGACCCCACCTCCCCCAAGCCTGACAGGAGCAACTTTTGAGCGCAAGCCAGGAGTAGCTCCTGAGTGCCATCGGTGTGACCCCCTCAAAAAAAAAATCAACAAAAAACAAAAACAAAAAAACACTTCACTTTCTGTCATCATCCTAAAACAAATGTATTATGATCAGTTATGTCATCTATGTGACACACTTTTTTTTTTTTTTTTTTTTTTGGTTTTTGGGTCACACCCAGCAGCGCTCAGGAGTTACTCCTGGCTCTCTGCTCAGAAATCGCTCCTGGCAGGCACGGGGGACCATATGGGGTGCCGGGATTCGAACCACCGTTGGTCCTGGGTCAGCTGCTTGCAAGGCAAATGCAGGACCGCTGCGCTATCTCTCCGGCCCTGTGTTACTTTTTTTGTTTCTGAACATTAGGCGGCTTCAGATACACATTGATGTCTAAATTGATATGCTCCTATGGGGATGACAGTATTTAAAAATTGATAGTTGTGTGTGTGGGGGAATTGATAGTTGTTGCATAGCTGCATTTTCCCAAGAATTTCCAAGCACTATGCTAATTATGAAGCTTTTGTGGGATGTTTTTGGCTGCCATTCTTCTGGAAGTATGAGAGGGCATTGGGAGGGTGCCCACATTCACTTCAAAAAAAGTTCTGGTGATGACAGCTCAAATACAGGCATACTTGGAGCTTTGGCCAGATTGGTGTCTCTGCAGAGAGCTGTAGAAGAGTGGTGAGACTAAGCCATTGTCTGAGCAGCAGTTTGTGGGTGGTGGTGTAGCTGGCATGGCTTTGACAGGGCAGGGACTTGGCCACCCTTTCCTTCTGAGATTGCTGTTTTCAGCTGCACAGCTATTGTGACCATGGTTTTTCACGATGTGTTATATATCTCTTTCATGAATAGAGCTTGAAATGTATTCTTTCAAGAATACAGATGTGACGATTGCCCTAACAACATTCTTTTTTTTTGGTTTTTGGGTTACACCTGGCAGCGGTCAGGGGTTACTCCTGGTTCTATGCTCAGAAATTGCTCCTGGCAGGCTTGGGAGACCATATGGATTGCCAGGATACAAACCACTGTCCTTCTGCACGCAAGGCAATAAATGCCCTACCTCCACACTATCTCTCCGACCCCCCTTACAGCATTCTTAAATAATTTAGAAAAAAAAGATGGGCCCGGAGAGATAGCACAGCGGTGTTTGCCTTGCAAGCAGCCGATCCAGACCAAAGGTGGTTGGTTTGAATCCCGGTGTCCCATATGGTCCCCCGTGCCTGCCAGGAGCTATTTCTGAGCAGACAGTCAGGAGTAACCCCTGAGTAACGCCGGGTGTGGCCCAAAAACCAAAAAAAAAAAAAAAAAAAGAAAAAAGAAAAAAGAAAATTTATTTTGTACTTGAAAAGATCAATACTTCAGAAAATATACAAGAATATTTTTGTTGTATTAACAAACTTTTTTATTTTGTTTGGTTTGGGCCATACCTGGTGATGCTCAGGGGTTACTCCTGACTATGTGCTCAGAAATCGCTCCTGGCTTGGGAGACCATATGGAATGCCGGGGTATAGAACTGCGGTCCTTCCTAGGCTAGCACGGGCATGGCAGGCACCTTACCCCTGGCGCCACTGCTCCAGCCCCATTAATCAAACTCTTAACTCTCTTGGTCATCACTCTCTTGGTGATTTCTAGTCACATTCTTATCTAGAGCTAATTGTATGGGAATCTATTTCACACTTAGTAAGAACATGTTTTACAGTAATACCAGTCATATTCCTAATATTCAACTTGGACATTCTAAGGATTCAGATGGACCAGTCACCCAAGAGATAATGAAATGAAAAAATAAAAGTAATGAAGTGGGAGGCCAGAGAGATAGCATGGAGCTAAGGCATTTGCCTTTTATGCAGAAGGACGGTGGTTCAAATCCCGGCATCCCATATGGTTCCCGTGCCTGCCAGGGGCGATTTCTGAGCATAGAGCCAGGAGTAACCCCTGAGCACTGCTGGGTGTGACCCAAAAACCAAAAAGAAAAAGAAAAAAGAAAAAAAAGTAATGGAGTGGCAAACTATTTTTATAAGGTCTTAAGCATGAATTATTTGCTATTCTTTCTCTGAAATTTAAATATCAGAATTTAGCTGATTTTTTTTTTTTGGGGGGGGGGAGTACAATCGGCAATACTCAGGTTTAACTCCTGACACTGTACCTAGGGATTATTCTGGCAGGCTCAGGACCATATGGGATGCCAGGATTCGAACCACCATCCTTCTGCATGCAAGGCAAACGCCATAGTTCCATGCTATCTCTCCAGCCCCATAGGGATTATTCTTGATGTGCTTGGGGGACTATATGAAGTGCCAGGGATTGAACTGCAGATTAACCACATACAAGTAAATGCCCTACATGCTGTAATATTGCTGTTGTTCAGAATTTAGCTGACTTAACCAAGTTTTTAAAACATGCTTGATTAATATTATCTTCTGGTTACTTTCACATTCCTTGATTCCTGGCTAGTCTGCATTGCAAAGAAGTAGCAGCTAATATTAGAAAAGTGAAAAGGTAGACACAGAAAAACAAAACACAGAATGAGTTTCAGTGTAGTCAAAGCTTTTATTCTACAGAAAGAAGAAAAGGAAGATTACCTGGTCTCAGAACATAGTGAAATTCCAAGTAAGGCTTAGTCAGGCCAACAGCAAATCCTTGAACCAATAGTCACCAGAGAAGCCTGTAACTCAACTCTAGGATCTTCACCTTCCATAGTCCTCATCAGATTCAGGGGAAGAAACTGGGTACATGATCTGTGATCCCTTTACATTTCAGTTAACACCAATACTGCCTATGGTCACATTCCTTTCATGACATTTATTGAATACCAGATTAATTTTTCTACAAACAATGGAATTTCTCATGTACATGCTGATTTTCATACAAAACGTTTTACCTTGGGGCTGGACAGTTGTAGGATATTTGCTTTGCATGCAGCCAACTAGGGCCAACCTAGGTTGATCCCCAGCATCCCACATGGTCCCCTAAGCCTGCCAGGAGTAAGCCCTGAGCACCACTGGGTGAGGCCCAAATCCACGCCCCCAAATATCCTTTTACCTCAACTTATCTAATTATTGCTAATTACCATTGCTCCAGTCTCATAATTGAAACAAACAAAATCCAAAGAGAATACCATTAAAACCTTGTTTTCCATACTTAGCTACTTTCAGTATCATTTGACTTCTTTTCAGATTGTCCAAGGCACTGACATTTATCATCCCCAAGTCCTTCCTGTCTAAAGTGATGTTCCTTCTCTTTCAGGGCATACACCACTTGCAAGGCAGTAATTATTCCCTTAGTGTATTTTTTTTTATTATCAGCATCCATATTGAACTTCTTGTATTTAGGCAAAGAGCAAAATGTATTTGATGTTTCACTCCATCCATTTTTCAAAATCAAATAAAATTTTCTAAATTAGCTGGAGAGAGAGCACAGCGGTAAGGCGTTTGTCTTAGATGCAGAAGGACGGCAGTTTGAATCCCGGCATCCCATATGGTCTCGAGCCTACCAGGAGCAATTTCTGAGCATAGAGCCAGGAGTAACCCCTGAGCGCTGCCGGGTGTGACTCAAAAACCAAATAAATTTTTCTAAATTTTATTTACAATGTCACTCAGCTGTTTCTTATATCCTTGTAACATTTGGTTTGGAGGCTGCACCTTGTGGTGCTTGGGGCTTACTTCTGACTGTATGTCATGGATCACTACTGGTGGGCTCAGTGACCACACGCAGTGCCAGATTAAATCAGGTTGGTTGTATGTGAGACAAATGCCGTAATCGTTGCTCTCTCTCTTCAGCCCTAATACATTTATATGACTGGCTTGAAGAATCAAATGATAGAGCCCTCAACATATGCCAGGCACAAAGTACTGCCAGATTGCCTTCTGCCTTGGCCTGGCAGTTCTGAATGTCATCAGAGCCACACTGTAATCAGGGCTACACCTGGTGCTTGTGTGGCCATGTGATGTCTCATACTTGATAAGCATGTGCTCTGCCACTTAATCTCTCCATGAATCTAAAGTCATAGCATCAGCAGGAGTAGCCTAGGCTATCAGCTCCCAGTCACTAGGCGTGACTCCTATCTTCAGAAAAAATTATGTAAAATAAATTAGTGAAACTTCCTCTAAATTTTGTATTCTTTTTTCTTTCCTTATATAGGTAGTTTTACTATAAACATTTTTTAAAAATTATAGTTTAGGTAATAGGGTTACAATAATCTATTAAAACTGCTTTAGGTAAAAAAAAATCCTGCTTTAGGTTACAGTGTAGATGTACAGAATTAATGAACACCACTGCTACTAGTGTCCATGACATTTCACTTCTGTCCCTTTGTCACTTCTGTTCCTACCTTCCTCCCCCCTTATCCCTCTCCCAACTAGTCTCAATTGACAGTTTTGGTGCCTGTTAGCTCCCTTTACTACAACCCATGGGCTACAGACGGACCCATAACTTTTAGTTAACCTCATTTTCCTCAATCCCTTCCCAAAGTGGCACTCTTTAGTACCTACAGTTTTTTGTTGATATTGTCTATACCCTTGACTTCTCTATATACTAGATGAATAAAATCATATTCATGTGTCATTCTGCCTTTCGTTTACCTAGCTTAGCATGATACTTCCAGTTCCATCCAAGTTACTACAAAATGCATGAGTATTTTATTTCTATAACTAGAGAAATTAAAGACACCCACCATCAAAGTTCTACCTCCAGTTCTCCAGTCCAACCTGAAAATAGCTAATATAATTAGTTCAATTGTGATAGCATAGGGGTATCTGCCTTACATGTGGTAAACCGAAGTAATTTTTGAGTGTAGAGCTAGGAGTAACCCCTGATCACAAGCTGCCAAAATAAAAAAGATTAATTCACTTACAATTTGGATTTCCTTCCCTGAAAAATAAAAATGGAGGCCAGAATGACAGTATAGCAGGTAAGGCACTAGCTTTGAATACAGCTAGTCTGGGTTTAATTCCTGTATTATACCACAAGTGATCCCCTAGCACAAAGTCAGGAATAAGCCAAGGGCACAGATGGGTGTGGCTCTCTCACAAATAAAGGCAAACCATATCCTTTTGGAAGACTATTAAGCTCTTGATCTTGTTCCTAAACCTGAATTGTTTCTATACTTAACCTATCAATGAAAGTAGAAATACTGTAAGATCTAGTTAAACTACTATTTCCTGGAGAATATCAAAACAGTAATTGTTTGATTTTACAAAAAGGGTATCTACTCCTGAAGGATATCAGAACACTAGCTTTAAAGGTTATCTGCATCTTTGTGTTCATAGAACTATTCACAATAGTCAACACATGTATTCAACTTCAATGCCCAGAGGCAAGTGGTTCAAGAAACTGGTTTACATATCTAGTGGGAGATTATCCTATTAAAAGATGAAATTCTAGGGCTGGAACAATAGCACAACACAGCAGGTAGGGTGTCTGCCTTGCATGAGGCCAAACCAAGTTCAACCCCTAAGTTCCATTGGCTCCTAGCCTGCCAGGAGTAATTTCTGAATGCAGAGCCAGGAGTAACCCCAGAGTACTGCTGGATGTGGCCCAAAAACCAAAAAAACAAAGAAATAATTCTGCTCTTCAGAAAATATTCAAGCAGGTAAGTGACATAAGGATGTAAAAGAATTACCTGCTGGTTTCATTCATTTGCAATTAATTTCTTACACAATTTACTAAATCAAAGAAAATGATAAAATCTGTTGATAGTGAGGGTTTGAGGAAAAGATAGAGGGGTCTTTGGGGGTAGGGGAATGGAATGGAACTTTGACAATAGGTGAGGTTTTATACAAACATGAAGAGTTGTAAAGCCATACCCAAAACAACAGGTAAATCAGTAATAGTATAATCAATAATTAAAGTATTGTTAATCAATAAGCCAGTTACAAAAAAGAAAACAATCTCTGTTGGGAACATAGCACAATGGACTCTGTATGCTTTGTGCAGTATTCCTAGGTTCAATCCCTAGCATCCCAATTCACCCAGGAACATATGCTGAGCACTGAGCAGCAAGGAACTTGTGAGCTGGGTATGTACCCAAATTCCCACAATAAAACCCCCAAATAACTTTTTTTCCTCTCAACCATTCTCAAGGCAAGTCTTTTAATCCCTGTACTATCTCTCCAATCCTTTTTCAGTTATTTGACCTCTCCAAAGATTTGCTAACTATCTCTTGTGGTTTTTACTATGTAAAAAGAATGCTAACTTTAATTCCAACTTTTTGTAGTGCTTTGCTGGTACCACGAATGCTACCTTCACTTATTAAGCTTGATTAATTAGGGATCAGAGAGATAGTATAGGTGTTAAGGCTCTTGTCTTGCCTGTTGCTAACCCTAATTAGATCCCTTGCATAGCTACAGTCTCTTGAGTACAGAGCCAAGAGTAGCTTCTGAGCACTGTCAGGTTTGACCCAAAACACCTGAGCCCTACCCCAGAAAACCCTTACATCCTTTTTAACTTTAATCTATGTTTTTTTGTTTTGGGGTCACCCCAGTAGTTTGAAGAAGCTACTCTTGACTCTGCCCAATTTCAATGGCTGCTCAAGAGAGCAGGAAGTGATGGTGAAATAGATAGCAAAGAAACTTCATGGGAAAAAGGAAATTAGGCACAGAATTTGGAAGAAAACCATGAGAAGAAAAACTGACTTTATGAAGATTTGGCAGACTAAATGGAATTGTATGGAAGGAACATGGAGACTTTCTAGTCTGACTGCAAACCAATCACAATAGTAGGAATGCTAGGAAGAACTAGTTTGTTAAATAATAGTTTACAAAGTTACTGAAAAGTTTCTTGGGTATTTTGAAATAAGCAAATTTAACTAAGTAGATATGTCTGTCTCCAGTTAAGTATAGTAATTCTTCATGAATCTAATATTCTTAATTCCATTTAGATTTATTAAAAGTCTACTTTCAGACGAACATTTGTGGTCAAACAAAGAAAAACAGCTTTACAGTAAGTCAAATTTACTTACCAAAAGCATATGGATTTACATAATTTAAAGACTCAATTTAAACTGAATAATTTAGGGACCACTTAATGTTTCATTAAATGTTTAGGCAAAAAAATAAATCCCAAAATATTGTGCAAATATTTTAATTTTTAGAAAAATAGAAATTTCTAGAAACTTCTTAAAATGTCAAAATTAAATAATTCCACTATAAAGTATTTCATAATACATTTCAACAAACTGAAAAGCAAACACACCACTGTAGGTTAATTTACTTTCTTTCTTTTTTTTTTTTTTTTGGTTTTTGGGTCACACCCAGCGGCGCTCAGGGGTTACTCCTGGCTGTGTACTCAGAAATAGCTCCTGGCAGGCACGGGGGACCATGTGGGACACCGGGATTCGAACCAACTACCTTTGGTCCTGGATCGGCTGCTTGCAAGGCAAACACCGCTGTGCTATCTCTCCGGGCCCAGGTTAATTTACTTTCTAAGCTAATAAATATAATAAACCTCTTGCCCTCGATGTAAGGAGAATGCAAAAACCGAGTAAAAGTGACTAATACAATGTAAGAGGTTTGTTTCAAAGAATTATATTTATTTATTTAATTTATTTTTTGGGTCACACCCAACAGCGCTCAGGGGTTACTCCTGGCTCTACGCTCAGAAATCGCTCCTGGCAGGCTCAGGGGACCATATGGGATGCTGGGATTCAAACCATCGTCCTTCTGCATGAAAGGCATATGCCCTACCTCCATGCTCTCTCTTCGGCCCCTGGTTCAAAGAACTTTAAAAACTAAACTTCATCTGTTAACATCCCACGATTAGGAATTTAAAACAAATTCAACCTGATCAAATCCTCAATTAACCGAAGTTTTCATTGTATTCCAATGGGAATAAATAACAGCTACTGTTTTAGCCAATATCCTTATGGTACTAACTTCAAAAGAAATGATCCACTTGATTGGTCTTTGTAATGAACAGCATTACATGAACACCATCTTCTGTTGAAGGAACGTGAGCTTTGTAAGTTTAGATCTTCTAATTTCCAGATAAATAAATGGCTCTTGCTCTTAGCAGTGCATCTCCTTATAAGATTACTTCTTCCATAAAATCATCATAGAGCCATTTGTATGTATAATCTTTGGAACATTCTATAGCTTCAAAAAGTTTTTTAAAGTCTTGAGGGTACATATTTATTATTTTTGACTTCTCAGAAATATTTGCATGCTTCATTATATCCACTGAATCAACTGGACTTAAGGAACTGTAAAAGAAACAAAGTGTATTTGTTTATTTTTATAACAACTGCTGCTATTTATATATAGCATTTCAATCCAATTTAAAAGACCTTGTCATATATAATTAACCTCGTTCAGTTTAAGAGCTTAAGTATACTGTATAAGCTTAATTACATTTATTTCTAAAGTTTCACAGCTTATTTGTAACCAAAGCAGATTTTTTAGGGGAGGGAAGGGCCTATACCTCAAGAGGCAGGGCTTACTCCTGGTTCTGTGCTCAGGAGTCACTTCTGTTCCTGTATGTGAGCCACTCACAGATGATTATCATGGCCAAAGTGCATCATTGCTTCATAAACATCGTTCAATCAGCTGTTCACTTAGGCCCGGGAGATGATTTAAAGAGGGACTTTAAAGAGGAGCTTTGCAAACAAGAGTCTCAGGTTCAATCCACAGCAGCAATGGTTGCTGAAGGCCCAGAGCAACTCCTGAGCACTAAGTTGGAAGTGGCCCCTGAGCACCATGAGCTGTGGCCCCAAAACCAACCAAATAAACCAAAGCTAAAACTAATAGCTTATTCATACTTATAGTTATATACCAAATGAGTAAAGTGATTCTTTTAATATTTTGCCCATCCTCTGGCAATATTATGATTGACTATGGCCTAAGGATTATGAAGTTTAATGTATAATTTTGATTAGTCTTAGTGAAAAATGTATATTTATGAAAGCAGGAACAGCTAATTCCCATAAATTTTATCTAAATCAATCTATAAAAGTTAATATGTTTTAAAAATATTATAAACTATTTAGAATTTTAGGTAGAAATATCTTGGTTCAGGTGGCCAAAAGGATAGTAAAGTGGGCAGGGCACTTGCATTGCATGCAGTTGACCCAGGTCTAATCCTGGCACCCACTATAATCACCAGGAGGGATCCCTGAACACAGAGCCAGCAGTCAGCCCTGGCAGCAGTGGGTGTGACCCCCTCCCAAAAAAACAGCACTAATAGAAACTGGAAAAGGCAGGAAATGTGGTGGACAGTGGACCTTATACCACTAATACTTATTTTCACTGTGTATTTTAATAAGGTTTAATAAAGAAAAAGTACTATAAAATACTTGTTGCTGGGGCCCGGAGAGATAGCACAGCGGCGTTTGCCTTGCAAGCAGCCGATCCAGGACCAAAAGGTGGTTGGTTCAAATCCCGGTGTCCCATATGGTCCCCCGTGCCTGCCAGGAGCTATTTCTGAGCAGACAGCCAGGAGTAACCCCTGAGCAATGCCGGGTGTGACCCAAAAACCAACAAAAAAAAAAAAAAAAATACTTGTTGCTAACTGGTTATGTTTTTTTTTTGTTTTGTTTTGTTTTTGGGCCACACCCGGTAACGCTCAGGGGTTACTCCTGGCTATGTGCTCAGAAGTTGCTCCTGGCTTGGGGGACCATATGGGACACCGGGGGATCGAACCGCGGTCCGTCCAAGGCTAGCGCAGGCAAGGCAGGCACCTTACCTTTAGCGCCACCGCCCGGCCCCTGGTTATGTTTTTTATAGAAGGAAACAAACATAGGAAATCAATTTTGAGAATGCTTTTCTTAAAATGTGTACCACAGAAGATAAAGTATTTTGAAGAAATATGAATGAAAGCATGACACCTCTGTCTATAATCAAGATATACAGGGCCAGAGAGATAGCACAGCAGTAGGGAATTTGCCTTGCATGCGGCTGATCTGGGAGGGACTATTGCATTCCTGGCATCCCCATATGGTCACCCAGCCTACTAGGGGCTATTTGAGTGCAGAGCCAGGAGTGGCTTCTGAGCGCTGCTGGGTGTGGCCCCAAAACCAATCAACCAATGATTAAAGTTAAAAAAAAAAAAGATATACAAGATTTAGAGGCTGGAGCATTACCAATGGACTAAATACATACTCTGCACATAGGAGGCTTGTTTTGATTTCAAAACCCCAAGGTCCCCCAACACAGAAAATATAAATAAAAGGTCTCTAACATAAAAATAATCAAATTAAACTGCTCCTTTTATACTTGCTTTGTGTCAGATATGCATATACTTATGAAATAAATATGACATACTTAGTTAAAAAGAGAAGTTGTACTGAGGAGAATGGCCGGGTAGAGTGGATAACGGGACCTTTACTTCCTGGAAAATTGGCATCACGAAGGGAAAAATGCTCTTGGTGGGAAATCTGTAACTGCTCTTATCACTGTCCCAGAGAAGATTCCTTAGAGGTTAATTCACTTTGGAGACTTTCAGTCCCATAGCCCCTTGCTCCATCAGTTTCAATAGTTTCTGTTGACTTTGGTAACAGGTATTAGCTCAGTCTGTGTAGGCTAATATAGATAAGCAAATATTTGTATACAATTACTGTGATTCTTCCTAGGATCATTGATTGATTGATTGAAGATAATAAATATGGAATGTGACAGAGAATTGGGTACCTCAATCTACAAGGCAGTGAGCCCCCCAACCTCATGCTTTTCTCTCTTGTTTGTCTTTTATTTTGTGTATGTGCTTTTGTTTTGTTTTTTTTTTGGCCACACTCAGAAGTGCTCAGGGGTCACTCCTGGCTCTGTGCTCAGGAATGAATCCTTGCAGGCTTGGGGGATGGAACCCAGGTCAGCCACGTGCAAGGCAAATGCCCTACCTGCTGTGTTATCACTGCGGCCCATGTGTCTGGCTTTCCTTAATCTTCATGGTACACCTACTTCAGACCCATTCAATCAGATCTATTCTCTGGCAGTTTCGATAAATAAATAAATATTTTTGTCAGATCCATGCCTTCACACACACCAGGGAGAAAGTGCTCTACACTGAATTACATTACTAGTGCCTATGTCTATTTTCTTTCTTTACTTACGGCAAATGGTCTTTTAGCTTGGCATTGCGCTTTACAAAACACTGCTTTATCATGTGAAAAAAAATGTCATAGTTAATAGGTGTTAAGCTTTCTGAAAATAAATCTTTACGGGGAGTCATCTGGATAAAACACATCCTTTGTTCTCGATTTAATGATTCCTGGAAAGAAGGGAAAATAAATTGTGTTAGTCATAAGAGACTGTCAAGACACTGTCTACTTACTCATCAAGACACGTGCTAGAAGTGGCAATTGCCATAGTCCTAGACTATCCCTGGTGAGGTGGTGACAGATGCACCAAGAATGCAAGGCTCTAACCACTCTACCTGGGCTGTTTTGTAATGTTGTAGTGTTGTTAGCAGTGAGTCAACTTGAAGGATGCAGCATCTCCATCCAGCAGAAAAAGGTGGCTTGCTTAATGTTTGCTATAAAAGATGTTGAGGCCCCCAGCTCTGTGTTCCTCAGTTGCAAGGTAAACCCAAGGGATCAGTAATACATAGCACCCATCTGAGTCATATCAAATACCTCCCAGGACTGCAAGAGGTGAGGGGGGGCAGAGGGAAGAGAGACAGAGGGGTAAGGGGTAAAATAAATCCATTTTCTGATCCAGTTTGTGTCTTGCCAGCAATGATGAAAGAGAAACAGATTATTAATGTAATAAGCAGGTGACACATCAACCTCCAAACATGAAACTAAACATTGAGGCACAAAACTAAATTCTTTTTTTTTTTTAATTATGGAAAGCTTCATGAATTTGCATGTCATCCCTGTGCAGGGGCCATGCTAATCTCTGCATCTTTTCAATTTTAGTATATGTGCTGCCCAAGAGAGCACACAAAACTAGATTCTAAGAATAAAAACAATTGAGTAAAAAAAAAAAATGTATATATATATATATATATATATATGGACAAAAAACTATGCTGCTACATGTCCAATTTTTATAGTCTATTTTAAATAGTTTTATATAAAATTAAGAATCTTAATTTAAAAATTAAGTAAAATTAAGAATAGGAAGAATAGCCTTTATATTTGGGAAGGATTAGCAATAATAAAATGTAGAATAACACATTTTAGTCTATTAATGTGGCATAAAATTTTATTTTTTGATGTATCAAATTAGAAAATGGTAAAATATTTTCCAAAATTGTGATAGATTTTTATTTCAAAGGAAATATAAGGAGGTGGCAGAGCCTATGTTTTCTGTGAGTTACTATGCCTTTGTCTAAACAGAGAAATATATTTTCTTCCAAATTTATAAAAATGGAATTTATAAAATACTTAAAAATTACAGAACACACACACAGGAGTGTCGTGGCGCTGGGGAGATGTGTGGAAAAACAAAACTACATAACAGTAGATAATTTCAAAAATACAGACGGTGGCTAGAAAGAGAGTACAGGAGCTAAGGTACATGCTCTGCACACAGTTGACTCTTGGTTTGAACTAAGTATGTGAAGGATTACATCCTGCATTTACCCAAAATAACTTCCCTAGTCAGCAGCATAGGTCTTCTTTCATATACCCCTTTCACATTTCACCCAACTCAATAGTTTTGTGTTCAGTAAACAGAATAGGGGAAATTGTTAGGTCACACCTTATTTTATTCCAATACAAAGACTTCTGCTCCCTCCTGTGCCCTTCAACCAAGGCTTCTAAAATACAAAAAGGGCTGGATAAAAGAGGACTTATGGAGCTGGAGAGAGAGCATGGAGGTAGGGCGTTTGCCTTGCATGCTGAAGAATGGTGGTTTGAATCCCAGCATCCCATATGGTCCCCGAGCCTTCCAAGAGTGGTTTCTGAGTGCAGAGCCAGGAGTAACCCCTGAGCGTAGTTGGGTGTGATCCAACCCCCCTTACCCCCCCCCAAAAAAAGAGGACTTATGTTGCTGGCTAGGGAAGGTCTTTATTTAGGGTAAATTCAGGATGTAATCCCACACATGGTTCCTTGAGTACCTCTTGAAGTGGTCCTTGAGCACAGAGCCAGAAGATAGCCAGAAGATAGCACAGCAAGGTGTGTGTCAAAAATGAAAAAAAAACAAAGACCTATGTGAACAATCTTTTGCATGTAGAAAAGGAATTTGTTCTTACTGTATGCTTTGACTTTTCCAGTTGTCCATTCTGGGTGCTGATTTCAAATGAAGAGTAAGGTTCCTTGAAAGAAGATCAAATTAAAAGAAAATCACTCTTTTAGTCCTTTGGTCAAAGTGCCTAATTTATTCTTTAAAAAATATATCTTTTGTAGGACCAGAGAAGTAGTACACTGAGCAGGGCACACTTGTCTTGCAGGTAGCCAAACCAGGTCTGATCCCAGCACAACTTGAGTATAGGTGTGATTTCTGAACATAGCCAGAAGTGGTTAAAAACTCTTGCCAAAATATGCTCAAGTAACATGATATATTAAATCCAATTCCATAGGTTTAAAAGGATTTAAAAAAAAAAAGGATGCAGTACGTAGTTAAATCACAATACATGCACCATCTATTTAATTTTTCTTGTTTTAGGGCCACACCCCACATCGCTCAGGCTACCAGGACTGCTTGGGGCTTGCTCCTGGCATAGCAGTGAAACCATCATGCAATTCGAGAAAAGGAATCTGTTCTTCATGGACGCAGCACAATTTCTCTGGCTCTTGTTTTTGATTTTTCAGGGAAATTAAGAATCAAGATCTACCCTAATATTGGTAATTCTACTTATCTAGATAAAGAGGTATACTTATCTAATATAATAATAGATTCTTAATTTTTTTTGTTTTGAATCATAACCATACCCCACTGTGCTCAGGGCTAAATCCTGACACATATATGTATATATGACTAACATATACTTCGGTCTACTAAAATAAATAAGAGAATTAGCAAATTGTGTCATAAAGTATCTTTTTCTTTCACTCTAGTTCTCTACTATTAAATTTAGCAACCATCAAAAAAAATTGGCAACCATCAAGTCACACTGAAGATTTTTAGTCTGAAATGAGATATATAAAATATGTAAGTAATTTCAAATGCCTAGCATATTAACAAAAACTGTGATAATGATTACACACAGAGTGACTACCTTATTACCAGTCTTTTATTTTTTGTTGCCAAAAATCTGGCACCGTATTTTCTTTTTTGTTTTGGGGCCACACTGTCCATAATCAGGGCTTACATTGGCTCCATGCTCAGGTTAACTCTTTGCAAATGCTCAGGAGACTAAATGAAATGATATGAATTCAACTGGAGTCAGCCATGTGAAAAGGAAGCGCCTTAACTCCTGTATTACTCTCTGGCAACGTCACTGTATTTTAATTTGCGATAGGTAAACAAAATATATCATTAAAATTAGTTGTACTTTTTCTTTTACCTATTATTATGTGACCATTAAAAAATTAGAAAATTACGGTCGTAGCGATAGCAAAGTAATAGGGCGTTTGCCTTGCCTGAGACCAACCCAGGATGAATCCAGGTTCAATTCCTGGCATCCCATATGGTCCCCTGAGCCTGCCAGGAGCGACTTATGAGTGCAGAGCCAGGAGTAACCACTGAACACCACTGGGTGTGACCCAAAAACAAAAACAACAAACAAACAACCCCATAAATTGAAAAATTACATCAGACAACTCTAAGGCAATAAATTGAAAAAGGGGAATAAAATAGTAAATAGCCATTAAAAATGAAGAAAAATGGTGTCAGGTGAAACATTTTTATTTAAAGTTTATTATGAAAGATGTACCTATTAAGTGAAAAAAATAAGTTACAAAATAATCTTTACATAGGAAAACAAAGCACAGAACAGGGAGTGATAATTATTTAAAAAAGGAAGGGCTGGAGAAATAACATGGAGGTACAGCCTTTGCCCTGCACGCAGAGGGATGGTGGTT
This sequence comes from Suncus etruscus, assembly GCF_024139225.1. Lineage (NCBI taxonomy): Eukaryota > Metazoa > Chordata > Mammalia > Eulipotyphla > Soricidae > Suncus > Suncus etruscus. Next base: position 45,228,574 of record NC_064854.1, on the reverse strand, counting down.
CGAATCCCGGCATTCCATATGGTTCCTTGAGCCTGCCAGGAGTGATTTCTGAGCATAGAGCCAGGAGTACCCCCTGAGCGCTGCCAGGTGTGACCCCCCAAAAAAACAAAATAAATAAATGAATGAATAAATAAATGTGGGTGATCTGGACATATTAAGTACAGTGGGTACTTGCTTTGTAGCCACCAATTATGGTTAAATTTCCAAAATCCCATGTGGTCCCCAAAGCCTGTCAGGAGTGATCCCTGAGTACAGTGCCAGGAATAACTGTTTATTAGCATCAGGTGTGGATTTAAAACCAAAACATAAAGAAGGTAATCAACACAGGTGCTGGGGCAAGGGAGAAAAGGCGGATATGGTCACTATTTATGCTGAGAGTTGCCAGCAGTGCGAGGAACTGGACTCGATCCCAAACATGATATAGGCAGGCACTCTACCACTTGATCTCTCTTTCTACATCTTGTAAGAGGTGATTTCAAAAATAAAGTCTTTTCTTTCTCCTTTAATTCTTTAACATGTCTTCTATTTCCCCCAAAGCTTCAATATTTTTTTGACCAGAGAAAATGTGACTATTTCTGATGCCCCAAACCCCAACTAATCAATATAACCAGTTACTTTTTTTCTATCATTTTCAAGAACTGGAAAAACAATAAATGCATTTTTCTTCATTTACTTGATATAGAAAAGAAAGAATCTCCTGAAATTTGGAGGGATTTTACTCACCGAATGCAGAAGCTTAATGTCACAGGCAACTTGCCACAGCACACTTAGTGGTTGATAAAAGCGCACAGATTTGGGATTTGCCAGTATTTTCTGTTAAAAGGAAAACTAAAGTTACACATTATATATAAAACTATATCATATATATAAAAAAGCTATAGTCAAAACAAAATGTTCAATATTAATATGAACATATTAATGGCACCTAAATAGAAACTAAATGCAAGATATCGCTCATTTCAAAGATTAAATGTCTGTTTATAAAACTTTTGTATTGAAATAATGTCATCATTTAAACTTCAAACAATGTAACTGAGATGAATTTATTATAACCATATTACCTATCAGCAAAATCTCATCAAGGACAAAACTTAAAAGATAAAAATTGGGCCCGGAGAGATAGCACAGCGGCGTTTGCCTTGCAAGCAGCCGATCCAGGACCAAAGGTGGTTGGTTCGAATCCCGGTGTCCCATATGGTCCCCTGTGCCTGCCAGGAGTTATTTCTGAGCAGACAGCCAGGAGTAATCCCTGAGCAATGCCGAGTGTGGCCCAAAAACAAAACAAAACAAAACAAAAAAAAAGGAAATTGGGGCCGGGCGGTGGCGCTAGAGGTAAGGTGCCTGCCTTGCTTGCGCTAGCCTAGGATGGACCTTGGTTCGATCTCCGGCGTCCCATATGGTCCCCCAAGCCAGGAGCGACTTCTGAGCGCATAGCCAGGAGTAACCCCTGAGCGTCACCGGGTGTGGCCCAAAAAAAAAAAAAAAAAAAAAAAAAGATAAAAATTATGGAGATTGGTTCGGAAATGTAGGAGGGCTATGAAATCAAGAACTGCTTAGACTTGATGGTATAGCGAATAGAGTGCTTGCCTTGCAAGCGGCCAACCCAGGTTAAACTCCCAGCATCCCATATGGTCCCGACTACCAGTAGGAGTAATTTCTGAGTCCAAAGCCAGGGGTAACCCGAGGCATTGCTAGATGTGGCCCTAAAACAGAAAAAGAAAAAAAAAATTGCTCAGGCTGACGCGTTCTGAGATTCTATCAGTAATGAGAAGGCATTAGATGGACGAAATCAAGGGCTGGAGAGATAGCATGGAGGTAAGGCGTTTGCCTTTCATGCAGGACAGCGGTTCAAATCCTGACATCCCATATAGTCCCCCAAGTCTGCCAGGAGCAATTTTGAGCATAGAGCCAAAAGTAACCCCTGAGCACTGCTGGATGTGACCCAAAAACTACACCCACATTCACAAAAGATGGACAAAATCACTTGTAAAAAGATTCACAGTAAAAGTAGCCTTTTCCTGGGAGCAAGATGATACCTGAGAAAGCACTTTCCAATTTTTAATTCCATGCTTCCGGGCACATAGAGTAAGTGAAGCTGAAAGATTCTGAGAGCCCTGCTTCCTCTTAAAGACAATTATCATTTATTTCCTAAAGTTATCCCTTTCTTTCTTGACCCACCACCCTAATCCACAGTGCTTTTTGAAATAAACAAACATGCATTTTTCCTACTACAGCATGTTAAAAGACTAGCAGGTATTCTGGACAAAACAAACAAAAACTTGAAAGGCAATGTGAAGGACTTCAAGAGGGCATTTATTTTCACAGAATAAAAAGAAGTCTAAAATCTGAGAAATCCTAGGGACTAAAAAACAAGAACAGCAGACAAGGTACTTGTCTTGCATGCACCTAACTCGGTATCTCTAGTATCTCTACTATCTCCAGTATCCCACCCCCATAATCCCCTGAGCAAAACCAGGAGTAATTTCTGAGCACAAAGTTAGGCGTAGCCCTAAGCAATCGTGGGTATGACCCACAAAACTAACCCCCCCCAAAAAAAAACCCAAATAAAAACAGTAACAAAAACCCACCACTAAAGATTTTACCCCTAAACTTAGAATATTTAAATTCCAGTTTCAGGATACAAAATCAACAAAGATCAGCTGACAGATAGAAAAGGAGTTAAGAAACAAGCTTTTCATGCAGTTAACTAAAGTGGTATAATATCAGGCAGAGTAAATGATCTTTTGAACATTGCAAGAAATCCCTTATAGAAGGGGTGGAGAGTAAGCTTGAAGTACTACCAAGAGTAGCCCAAATCCTATCCCCCCAAATTTATTTTATTTTTTATATTAAAAAGTAAAAATTTTGAAAACTAAAAAATATATTTAGAAATTAATGCAGATTAATTCAGAATTGGGAATAAATCAGACTACAAAATCTTGCTGAAAGAAATGAAAGGAGCTAGAACAACAGTAGAGTGGGTAGGATGCTTGTCTTGCATGTGGCAAATGGTTTTGATTCCTAGCACCCCATAATGGTTCTCCAAGCCCTATTAGGAATGATTCCTATGCACAGAACCATGAGTGAGCCCAAACACCACCAGATGTGGCCTACAAAAATCCAAAACCAAACTAAAAAAAAAAGAAAAAGAAAGATAATTCAATAGGCTAAAGACATGCTTTGCATGTGGGAGGCCTAGGTTGGTTTACTCTTCAGCACCACAGACTCCAAATCAAAGCCAAGAGCAACTCCTGAGCAGAGAACTGGGAGTAGTTGATGAACACTGCTGGATGTGGAACAAGAATAAAAAAGAAAGCGAATATAGGGCTGGAGTGATAGCAAAGCAGATAGGGTGCTTGCCTTGCACACAGCTGCCCTGGATTAGAGCTCCAACATACCACATGGCCCTCCAAGCATGGCAGAAAAAAATTTCTGAACGTAGAGTCAGGAGTACCCTGAGTGTGTGGCCCAAAAGCAAAACAAATAAAAAAAGAAAAAGAGAATTAATATATGATAAAATATGTATCTTGCATTCAAATTCTGGAAGATTTTATTAAAAACAAACAAACAAACAAACATGGTAATAAGAGATTAAACAAGGCCTCACACATCTAGGGAAAGTTCTCTATCGAACTATACGACAGGCCACAAAAACTTAATATATTGATCCAGTGGTCCTCAAACTATGGCCCACGGGCCACATATTGTATTTGTATCTGTTTTGTTTCTTCATTGCAAAATAAGATATATATCGTGTGCATAAGAATTCGTTCATAAGTTTTGTTTTTACTACAGTCAGATCCTCCAATGGTCTGAGGGACAGTGAACTGGCCCCCTGTTTAAAAAGTTTGAGGACCCCTGGTAGATATTAGAACCACTCAAAGCTATTCAAGATCCATGCAATTCTTATCAAAACCTCCGTGATTTATTTCCTAGCAGAAAAAGAAATATTCACCCTATATTTCATATGGAATCTCCACATACACCAAACAGCCTAATAATCATTGTTAATTTTTGTTTTGGGGCCACACTCAGTGGTGCTCAGGGCTGTCTGGGCTCTGTACTCAAAACTCTCCTGAGTTTTCATTTAGTGAACCTGACTGGCAACTTCTGACCTGTCAGACCACCTGAACATATACCTCTACTTTAAGAGTTTTTCTCCTTTGTCCAGAAAATAAACCACTTTCCCCAGAACTTCTTCCACCACCACAAGTAGCACCCCCCAAACCTTCAAATCAAGTACATGTTAACCTACCTGGCATTCCTGTTCACTAATGAATACATTCAGCTCTATTCGTCCATATTTAAATACAGATGCACAGGAATACATGTCATGTAACAGTTTCCAAAGTACCTTCTTTTCATTTCGAACTGGGAACATACCAATGACTCTTAAAGGTATACCTGTGAAAGATATAAGGAAAAGTATTTGCATAAATCGTCAACCTTTCACCTAGGACTGAATTTTATGGAATCAAACTAAGACACCAAAGTATAGTAAGTCAATTTTATTTCAATGAGAACTCAACTTCACATTTTTCTGACATGGACCTGGACCTCCTTAGGAACTGCTTTAATGACTACTGTCAAAATGAAGTAGACATGGGGGCCGGAGTGGTATTGCAGGGCGTGAAGCATCTGCCTTGGGCACACTAGCCTAGGTTGAACCGTGGTTCCATGCCCCAGTGTCCCATATGGCCCCCCAAGCAAGGAGCAATTTCTGAGCGCACAACCAGGAGTAACCCCTGAGCGTCACCAGGTATGGCCCCAAAACAAACAGACAGAATGAAGTGGATGTCATATTTCAACTTCAGAACATCTGCCCACAACCTTCAAGTATAAATTACACACAATCTCTTCAATGTATAGTAGAGTTGCTATAAGCTAACAAATCTTAAGGTACTTTTCTTTACTGATTAAAATTTACCTCCTGTCCAAGGAACTGATTTTATTCCCAAATCTGTAAAAAGCGACTCTGACATCATAATGGGAGGTTTAACTATTCCACCATTTTTAGGATCCAATTTAAAGAAGTCACAGTGAACAATTTGTAGATTACCATCCAGTTTTTTTTGTAGAGACTAAATAGAAGCCAAACAAAAAAAGAAGTATAAATTAATTATGTTACAAAATTTCATTCATTTGAAATTTAATTAAAAATAAAAATTTTTTATAAGATAGATTACTATCTCAAAGTACGAACACACCTTCAAGCTTAAAAGTTTATAAGTAGTCAGTGCCTGGAAAATAATGAAAATACAGCAATTCTAAGCAGTAATCCCCCAAATTAAAAAAGCCTCCATTAAATTCTCATTTATCTTTTTACTTTCTGTCTTAATGGCTTCAACAAGCTTGCAGTGTAGCTACTACCTAAAAGATACTGACGGCCCGTGAGGTGGCGCTAGAGGTAAGGTGTCTGCCTTGCAAGCGCTAGCCAAGGAAAGATTGTGACTGTGGTTCGATCCCCAGGAGTCCCATATGGTCCCCCCAAGCCAGGAGCAATTTCTGAGTGCTTAGCCAGAAGTAACCCCTGTGCATCAAATGGGTGTGGTCCAAAAAACAACAAAAAAAAGATACTGAGACAATATCTGGGGTCAGATAGAAAGCTGCAATCCATCTCTCTCTCTCTCTCTCTCTCTCTCTCTCTCTCTCTCTCTCTCTCTCTCTTCCTTTTTGACACTGTGACACTCTTGTCAATGAAGGGGTATCATGCTGTTACTTTATCTCCTTTCAGCACTGATATCAGATATCAGCCTCTGATATCTTAATACTATAAAAAGTTTAACCTACAGCTAACATTACATTTTATTTTTTTTGGTTTTTGGGCCACACCCGGTGATGCTCAGGGGTTACTCCTGGCTATGCGCTCAGAAGTCGCCCCTGGCTTGGGGGACCATACGGGACGTCCGAGGCTAGCACAGGCAAGGCAGGCACCTTACCATTAGCGCCACCGCCCGGCCCCAACATTACATTTTAAAAAGCAGGAGCACAAAGCAGCCCTTAGAACAGGGGTCTCAAACTCGTGGCCCACGGGCCTTTTGCAGCCCTCCGTACATTTTGTGGCCCGCGGCCGGCCTTCAAATATCGCAGTATTCGCTTACTGAATAATCGCAATAAAAATTGCATTAGTAAGAAAAAAATCGCATTAAACATTCACATACCCCAAGCAGTTCCGTTCGGGGCATGCAAATTTTTTATTGCGAATATTCAGTAAGCGAAATCCCTTATGCGGCCCTGCCTCACCCCGACTCTTCCTCCTGTGGCCCCCAGGTAAATTGAGTATGAGACCCCTGCCTTAGAATGAAGAGATATGTCTAGAAAAATCAATTATACATTTTGTTCAATCACTCAGTCTACAGGAGAGAATGAGAAGAGATCTCAGAGAAATAGTACAGTTGGTAAGGTGCTTGTACAGACACGGGTCCAATCTCCAGCAACTCATATGGCTCCACTGAGCCCACCAGGAGCATTCCTGAGTGCAGAGCCAACCAGGAGTAACCCCTGAGTACCAACTGTTGTGTATGTAAACATTTCTATGGGATTATTATGTTACTAATCCTACCCTGATCTGTGATTGTGCCCTACCCTAGGGTGTGACCTGGCATTCTGCTCCCACCCTAGGGTGGATCCTGATTCTGATGTATAAAAGCAAGGGTCTGATTCTGGGGCTTTTTGGCTTCAGCCTCTTCCATGGAATAAAAGCTGTTTTCTTCAGAAGCCTGACTGCCTGTTAGCTTTCTACCCACCACATTCGCCTCAGAACCAGCGGCTGAACAGGGTAACAGACATGTTGGAGGAGAAAGGCCTCATCCTCCATCCCTCCATCAGTTAACCCCTTTAAGAGCTGTATTGCAACACCAATGACCCTGGATTAAAAAAAAAAAAGAGAATGTTCAATCTTTCACTCTTTCACCAACATTGATTCTAGGTTCTGTTGCAGTACAGCCCTTGATGGGGTTGACTGATGGAAGGATGGAGTATGAGGTCTTTCTCCTCCAGCTTGGACCACGCGTCTGCTAACCTGTTCAGCCAGTGGTTCTGAGGTGAATGCGGCGGTAGAAAGCTAACAGGCAGTCAGGCTTCTGAAGAAAACAGCTTTATTCCGTGGATAGGGCTGAAGCCAAAAGCCCCAGAATCAGCCCCAGAATTGCCTTCCACAGATCCTTGCTTTTATACATCAGAATCAGGAACCACCCTAGGATGGGAGCAGAATGCCAGGTTACACCCTAGGGTAGGGCACAATCGAAGATCAGGGTAGGATCAGTAACATAATAATCCCATGGATATGTTTACATATAAAACAGGGTTCCAGTCACAGGGGATCCATTAAGGAGCCCTTAAATATTATCTATTTTGAGATTGGAATAATAGTACAGTATAACTAGTATACTAGTTATAGTATAGTTTGCCTTGTACAGAGCTGACCTGAGATCAACCCCCACCACCACATATGGTCCCCTGAGCACAGACAAGGATAATGCCTGAGAGCAGAGCAAAGAGTAACCTCTGTGCATTGCTGGGTTGGCCCCAAAATAAAACAAAATTTATCTATTAAAAACCAATCATGGATCCCAGGGGGTGGAAAAAAAAAAACCAATCATGCACTTTTACTTCCCCAAATCAAGCAAAGATAGTTAACAGAACAATGAATTACTTTTAGAAATGAAATCTATACCTTCAAATGTGGAATAAAAGTGCTGTTGCTTTCAAGGGCAATGACTTGATTGTAGTTTTCAAGTAATTCTTTAGTCAGGAATCCAGGACCTGGAACAGCAAGAGTGAATGGTTTATTGAGAAACTGTGGGCCGGGCGGTGGCGCCAGAGGTAAGGTGCCTGCCTTGCCTGTGCTAGCCTTGGATGGACAGAGGTTCGATCCCCCGGCGTCCCTTATGGTCCCCCAAGCCAGGGGCAACTTCTGAGCACATAGCCAGGAGTAACCCCTGAGCGTTACCAGGTATGGCCCCAAAAAACAAACAAACGAAAAAAAAAAGATAAACTGTAAACTGGGCCAGAGCAATAGCAACAAGGTAGGGCATTTGCCGTTTATGAGGTCAACACAGGATGGACCCTGGTTCAAATCCCAGCATCCCATATGGTCCCCTGAGCCTGCCAGGAGTGATTTCTGAGGGAAGAGCCAGGAGTAACCCCTGAGTGTCACTGGGTGTGACCCAAAAACAAAAAACAAACAAACAAAAAAAATTGGAGAAACTATAATCAGGGAGCCAGACCAATATTACAATGGGTAGGGCGTTTGCCTTGCAAGCAACCATCCATAGTTTAATCCCTGGCATCCCTTGTGGTCCCCAGTGCCAGAAAGGATTAATACTTGAATGCACAGCCTTGAATAACCCCTGATCATTGCCAGTTGTGAGAAAAACCAAAACCAAACCAAGCCAAACAATACAGCATCAATTCTTTCTACAAATTTTTATTAGGCATAAATTTTCTTTTTTCTTTTTCTTTTTTTTTTTTGTGGATTTCGGGTCACATCCGGCAGTGCTCAGGGGTTTTTCCTGGCTCCGTGTTCAGAAATTGCCCCTGGCAGGCACGGGGGACCATATGGGACTCCGGGATTCAAACCGATGACCTTCTGCATGAAAGGTAAATGCCCTACCTCCATGCTATCTCTCCAGTCTCATGAATTTTCTTTTTATCTTCTATTTTCGAATTTTGGGAGCTGAATCTAGAGCACTCTGTTACTGAGCTACATCTCCATATAACTATTACTCAACTATAATTCTTACATTACCCTAAACTAGCTATTACTCTCCTTATTTTCCTATAAGAAAAGTAATATTTGGGGGCTGGAGAGATAGCACAGCGGTAGGGTGTTTGCTTTGCATGCAGCCTATCCAGGACACAGCCGGTGGTGGTTCAATTCCAGCATGCCATTTGGTCCCCTGTGCCTGCCAGGAGAGATTTTTGAGTGCAGAGCCAGGAGTAACCACTGAGTGCCACCGGGTGTGACTCCAAAACCAAAAAAAAAAAAAAAGTAATATTAGAAAGTCACTTCACTCAGACATCCCAACAGTTAAATGGTGCAATCTGTTTTTAATCTTTTTTCTGTCAGGTATTGTAGAACCCCTCACTTTCTTTTATTTTTGGTGAGGGGGGCATGAAGATGACCCCCAAATCTTGCTCAGAAGATCTGAGGCTCTACTTACTGTTGGCAAATCAGGCTGGGGTTCAATGCTCTGCTCCAACTCTGCAAGTACCCCCAAACCCGGCGTTTCTGTCAGAGATGTAACTGATGTAACTTCCCTCTTATTTATTTATTTATTTTTGTTTGTTTGGAGGTCACACCTGACAGTGCTCAGGGGTTATTCCTGGCTCTGCGCTTAGAAATTGCTCCTGGCAGGCACGGGTATGTGTGTGTGTGTGTGTGTGTGGGGGGGGCACAAATGGGATGCCGGGATTCCAACCACCATCAGTCCTAGATCAGTTGTGTTCACGACAATCGCCCTAATGCTGTGCTATGTCTTAGGCCCCCCTGATTAATATTTTTACAGATCTGTAACTGGGATGCTTGGGGGACCATGTGGAGCTGGGTATTGAAGCCAGGTCAGGTTCCTGCTGGGTGCATGCACCTATTCGAGGGACTATCTCCTGATCCAAAACCTCCATCACAATGCTTTGCTACCACTTCTCAAGGAAAATAAACATGCACACCAGGAGTTGCTTCCTGGTATTTATTCATAAGCTATCCGGGTGCTCTTTAGACATCTAAGGCATTGTCAAACTTACTCATTACATTAATTTAAAATGACCCCGTCTTCCCTTTTGGTTAGTTGATTAGAGTTTACACATTCAGTCGCAAGGAGCCACACAGCACAGGATAGTATGGGCCAGTGCAAGAACTCCTGGCCTTAGGTCTGCGAGGCAGGAGCTTTGCACTGGGCCATATCCGGCTCCCAAACGTAGAGACTGGATTCCTCATCTTAGAAAAAAGTGCTTTATAGCATTATTTGCCAAAAGGTCTAAAACTCTGCGCTCTCAATCTTGCTAGCGACCACAGGAGACACAACTAATGCATAAAGTGCTAGGGGAACAGGGAACTTGCAACAACAACAACAACAACAACAAATAAATATTGGGAGATGACGGGGTCACCGCAGGGCGCGTGCAAATTACTTTGCAGCGGAAGAATTGCTACAAAAATGGCAATTTTGCAATAATTGATGTAATCATTCACATGCCCCAGGTCAGCTACTTGCAGAAGGTTCTGAAACAGTCCTGGCGGCTGGTCAGTGGGTGGGTAAGCAAACCCGGGGCGGCTCACCTGGATTGCTCTCCATTACCAGCTGAGTCTTTTGGGGGTCTCGCATTAATTTCCCCAAAGTCTTCGCCAACTTCGGACAGGTGATGTAACGCTTGGAATCGAAGCGGCATTTGCCCATCCACTGGAACGAATCTCCTACATCTGGACTCGTCGTCTTTCCACGCGGATGGCAAGAATCACGCTCGGGGCACGCCGGCACGTCTTTGCGACCAGCCGCCACTCCGGATCTCAACCTGCAAAAGCGGCCTGCGCCAGACAGGACTGACAGAGCCAGCCGCGGTGGAGGAAGTCCCGCCATTGGGGCCCACATCCTTTCAAGTCCCCCCCACCCCCCACCCAAAATGACTCGCTTGCTCCTACGGCTGGACTCCTTCCAGGGTAGATACCACGCGCGCTACATCCCTTCCAGGAGCTGCGCGTGCGCACGCGCACGGCGGCTCCTTCGAGGGCTCCTCCCTCGCTTCCGTTTCCGGTCTGGGAGTAAGACGGCTGCGCGGACAGACGGGACCTTCCGGGCCGTGTCCGGACGCGTACTCTATGGTTGTCCGCCCCCCCTCTACCGTCCTCTCTAGCCGCCTGCGCTCTATGCTCTGCAGGCGCGGGCCGCCCGCGGGCCAGCAGGGAGGGGTTCTCCGAGGGAGGCGGGGCGGCGAGGCTCTCGGTGTCTCCTCCGACGGAGCCCGGGGAGGGAGATCAGAGGAGGGAGACCAGACCCGTCGCGATCCTCGGTGACAGCTCGTCGGCCGCCATGTCAGCGAGATCGGCTGGAAACAGACCCGGCGCCCGGTGGTAGTAGCCTCAGCTCTCTCCTTCGCTTGCTGCTCCAGGTGAGGAGACCCTGGAGAGCGGGATGCCGGGGCCAGCAAGGCTTTTAGGGAACCCCTTCTCTTCTCTTCTCTTCTCCCCGGGCACTGTCCCTCACTGAGGCGTGAGGTGATGGTGAGGTGTCTCTCGAGCTCCCGAGTCGAACCCCCAGCTCAGATCGCGTCTCTCCCAGGCGGTCCAGCTCAACTAGGTAGCTGACCCCCCCCCCCAAAAAAAAAAAAAAAAAAAAAACCAGCCCGTCTCTCCAAACCCCGCTCACTGGGTGCTCTGAAGCTTCCTTCCTTCCTACCTGGAGATCCCCCCACTTCTCCACTGGTCCTAGAGCCTCCTGGTGTCTCTCTCTCTCCCTTCTGTTTCCTCCCCTTGCCTGGGCCAATGTTTTTGCCTTGATTTTTTTAAAAGATCTGATTTGCAGCGTCTCAAAGACTTCAAGTTGAGATGCAGAAAAAGACAGGTTGGGTTTCTTTCTTTTTTATTTTTCTCTTCAGAGGTGAAAGCTTAAAAAGGTCTGAGACCTCACTCAGGATGCTTCTTTCGTTCCCCTGTATAAACTTGGTTTGAGCACATTGGGCTGTGGAAAGCAATTTTAAAAGACTTAATTCCAAAGACTAAAAATAGGATGTTATCATGGAAAATTTGGCAAGTCTTTTATTTATTTATTTATTTATTTATTTATTTATTTATTTATTTATTTATTTTTACCCATTGGGCCAAGTTAGAAGTCCTGATTCTGTGAGAGTGGCTTTGGTGCTCAGAAAAAGCATCTATGCCCCCTTCCAAGCAGGAAACTAGCCACTCCGCTCTGTTTTAAAATATGTGGAAGCCTTTCTGTTTACTCGACTAGGAGCGTGATTGAGGCTGGCATTTAAATGTACAAGGAAAAGATTTCTAAGGAATGTATCACCTGTCCAATAGAAGTCTGAGGATTATATTCAGGTGATGCATCTCAGATGGACAAAGAAATGACAGCCATGTAAGCCTCTTTTTCCTTTAAAAGAAATCTTGATCCACACCTTTTGGTGCTCAGGACTTACTCCCTCCCGGTGGTGTTCTAGGGATCATATGAGGTGCTAAGAATTGAACCCCAGCTGATTGCGTCTTTAGAGTAAGTGTCCTCTGTCTTATCTCTCCAGCCCTGTAAGCCCCTTTTTGATAATACATTGTCAAGACACCATACAATTATGGTCTTAATTTTTAAAGAAATTACTACTGAATACAGTTTTCCTACTGACAGTATTCTAGAAGTTAGTTTTCAGAAGAATTCTCTGAACACCTGGGAAAGCTCTCCCAAACCCCCCTTTTTGGGGCTGACCTATTTCCTTTTCTCTTAGAATTTTCCCCCCATACATAGAGAAATACTCAGGCTACCCACCATACTTAGAGCCTAAATATTTAAAAATGAAAGTGGATTGATGTCTTAATATAGAGGAAAAATGATTCACTTATATAGATGTACTGAATTTCTTTTTTTTTTTTTTACAGTTTATTTATTAATTGATTGGTTTGGGGGCCACACCCAGCGATGTTCAGGGGTTACTCCTAGCTCTGTGCTCAGAAATCGCTCCTGGCAAGCTTGGGGGACCATATAGGATGCTGGGAATCTAACCAGATCCATCCTGCGTCAGCCACATGCAAGGCAAATACCTTACCGCTGTGCTCTCTCTGTGGCCCCTTGAATATCTTATGTAAGAATTATACTTCAAAATTATGGTAAATATTTTTCAGAAATTTTTTTAATAGTTGTGGACTGAAGATAATTTAGTTAATCCTGTGGAAATGGATTTTTGTTTTGTGATTGAGGAAGTGTTCATTTCTTTTGATTTGGAATAACAGAATTAATTTATAAAACGTATTCCCCTTTTCATAGTATTTATGGCTAGTTCATAGTTTAAGGTGCTTGTATAATAGATAAGATCTTATAGTAATCTTTTTTTGAGGCCCCAGGTGCTAGAAATAAAAGAACTATTCTTTTTATCATTGAGGCTTATTAAAGAAACTTTCTTTTTCTTTTTCCTTTTTTTTTGTTTATTTTTTATCTTATTTCATTAGAAGTATACTTTGGAGTAGATTTTATTTTATTTTATTTTATTTTATTTTTGGTTTTTGGGCCACACCCATTTGACGCTCAGGGGTTATCCTGGCTATGCGCTCAGAAATTGCCCCTGGCTTGGGGGGACCATATGGGACGCCGGGGGATCAAACCGCGGTCCGGTCGGTCCTACGCTAGCGCTTGCAAGGCAGACACCTTACCTCTAGCGCCACCTTCCCGGCCCCCTGTAGATTTTATTTTATTTCATTTTATTTTAGGCCACACCTGGCATTGTTCAGTAGCTTCTCTAGCTCTGTGGCTTGGGGACTGACTACTCAGTGCCAGGTTGAAACCTGGGCTTCCTGCCTGCAAAGCATGTGTTCAATTTATTGAACTCTCTCTCTGGCCCTCTAGAGTAGATTTTAAAATCCTAAAGTGCTGTAATACTGAGTCAAAAGTTCTCTCTCTCTCTCTCTCTTTCTTTCTCTCTCTCTCTTTCTCTTTCTCTCTCTCTTTCTCTCTCTCTCTCCCCTCTCTCTCCCCCCCCCTCTCTCCTCTGTTTTTCTCTTCTCTTTCTCTGTCTCTCACTTTCATTTTGGATTTGGGCCCACACTAAGTGGTGTTTAAGGTTTACTTGTGGATCTGTGGTCAGGGATGACTCCTGACAGTATTTCTGGGCATCAAACCAGGATCAGTCACATGCGAGATTAACCCCTTGCTTGTTGTACTATCTCTCTGAGCCCAGGAGTCAGAAGTTTCTATGCAAGTGTTGACTGTGTTAATACTGAGGTGGGACAAACATGTGCCCAGTGCTTATTTAGTAAAGAGATGAATAGAGTCCTCAGTCATGTCATGGGTGTTGTTGTTACATTATTTATATCTTCATGTCAACTAGGTATCAAAATACTGAATCATAGGGCTACAGGAACTACTGGCCGTAAGAAGGGAGAACTGGTGGACTATATGAAGAATGAACTTTAGTGCACAGGTAGAATCACTTTCTGGTACGGCTAAGTTTTTCTTTTTCTTTTTTTCTTTTTGGGCCACAGCCGGTGGTGCTCAGGGGTTACTCCTGGCTGTCTGCTCAGAAATAGCTCCTGGCAGGCGCGGGGGACCAGTTGGGACACCTTTGGTCCTGGATCGGCTGCTTGCAAGGCAAACACCACTGTGCTATCTCTCCGGGCCCACGGCTAAGTTTTTCTAAGTGAGGATGTTGGCTTATCAAGGAAAAGAAATTCTCTAAAACCAAATTTAGAAAAGAAGAGATTATGAGGATGATGATGGCTTGAAACCTCAGACTCTGAGTAGTAGCCAAAGACTAACAGTGGTGTGGTGACTTTGTCAAAATTAATCAGATATTTATAGAGAGCTACTGGTCTAAGTGTGTGGCACAGTTTGTTTTTGCAATCAGGGTTAGGCTTTGCGTGGAACCATCTCAGTGGTAATTGTTATAACTAAAAGAGAGCCCTGTTAACTGACCTGACCCTCATCTTATTTTGACCTCTATGTTCTAGTAAATATCTTTTTATGACATTCCAGTATGACACTGCATTTTATTGTAATGTCAAAGTTTTGTATCCAAGTGTTCCTGGAAATCTAGTTAATGTGTCCTTTGATGTACCATTTAATGCATAAGCATGACCAAGAAGTGTGTGTGTGTATATTAGCTATGTGAAGGTATAAAGAATTGATTTTCCGGGCCCGGAGAGATAGCACAGCGGCGTTTGCCTTGCAAGCAGCCGATCCAGGACCCAAGGTGGTTGGTTCGAATCCCGGTGTCCCATATGGTCCCCCGTGCCTGCCGGGAGCTATTTCTGAGCAGACAGCCAGGAGTAACCCCTGAGCAATGCTGGTGTGGCCCAAAAAACAAACAAAAAAACAAAACAAAACAAAAAAAAAAAGAATTGATTTTCCCAGTCAATAAACAAATTCTCTATGTACAACTTAGGCCTTGTGTTGCAGTATTGGCAGTGTTTGGAGTAGTATTGGATCCATAGCATAATTGGAAATGAGAATAATTGGATGTTGCTTCTATCATAAATGATATTTATTTGTACAATTTTTTTTGTATGATTTGTATATATATTTGTATAAAACTATCTCAGTATTTGTTATCACCATTGTAGTTGTATAGAAGTGAAAATACATTGTATCGTTTTTGCAGTTCACAGTTTAATTTTTTTTTATTTTAATTTTTTAATTTTTTAGTTTTGAGGATGCAATAACACGTAGGTTTATTCTTTTTCCAGGATCCTGGGGTGTCACCACAAGCCGGAAATTCGGTCTGCAGTGAGACCCCAAGAATCAAAATTCACAAACATTTAAGGGAATTCATATGATAATGAGCACGATAATGAGTATACAGGTCAAAGCATTTCATAGGTTTATACAACTTGAATCATCCAATGATTTTTTACAGAAAAGATGCAATTTTCTGTCTGCTCAGCCCCTTCATATCATTTTACCCCACTCCCAGATTGATGGCATGGAGAGATATAGGTTGACCTCTTCAGGGGTTCCCAGTCCACAAGGTGGAGGACACATTCTCCTGGCAGTGTAGTGACTGGAGCCATTAGGGGAAGGGATCCTTGTTTATTATTTTTTTGGGATCACATCCGGCACCGCTCAGGGGTTACTCCTGGCTCTATGCTCAGAAATAGCTCCTGGCAGGCACAGGGGAACATATGGGATGCCGGGATTCGAACCACTGTCCTTCTCCATGAAAGGCAAATGCCTTACCTCCATGCTATCTCTCAGGCCCCAATTTTTATTTCTTTTTGTTTGTTTGGGGGCCACATCTGGCAGTGCTCAGGGGTTATTCCTGGCTCCACACTCAGAAAGAGCTCCTGGCAGGCTTGGGGGACCATATGGGATGCCAGGGATCTAATCCAGGTCTGTCTTGGTAAGCTGCTTGCAAGACAAGACAAATGCCCTAATACTGTGCTAGCTCTCTGGCCCGCATTTTAATTTTTTTTTGGTTTTTGGGCCACACCTGGTGACGCTCAGTGGTTACTCCTGGCTACATGCTGAGAAATTGCTCGTGGCTTGGGGGACCATATGGGATGCTGGGGGAGTGAACCACGGTCTGTCCCAGGTCAGCTGCATGAAAGGCAAATGCCCTACCGTTGTTCTATTGCTCCAGGCCCCCCCCCCTTTTTAATTTTTTTATTAAAAAATTGATGGATTGATTGATTGGGCTTTGGGCCATACCCAGCGGTGCCCAGGGGTCACTCAGAAATTACCCCTAACAGGTTGGGGGACCATATGGGATGCTGGGAATTGAACTGGATCTCTCTCGGGTCAGCAAGGCAAATGCCCCACTGCTGTGCCATCTCTCCAGCCCTTAAAAGCAGATATTTTATTAACAGATATTCAGAACTATTTATGCAACTTATTTTTAAAAGGCCAAATTCATAAAATTGAAGAGAATGAAAAGAAAGGAAATATGACAGAAGCCCTCCATGACTTTGGAGAGAATCACCTAAGCAGGATTTCTAGAAATAAACATTTTAAACATTTTTATATTATAGATTTGAAGTACATTTTAAAAATATCTGAGTTTTATAATAAAATAATGCTCTTATTCAAGTCTCAGAGAATTTCACTTATATTTTGATTTATGCATGCACAGTCCTTTTTAAATTTAATTTTTTCTGCAGGTAATTACTGATCTCCAACTAAACCTTAAAATAATTTTTTGAAAAACTAAAATCACTGACTTTTCATTAAGGACTAATTAAATAAAAAAGTATTTTATTTAATGTATTTGAAACTTTGTAATGGTATTTTTTTTTTTTTTTTTTTGGTTTTTTGGGCCACACCCTGTGACGCTCAGGGGTTACTCCTGGCTATGTGCTCAGAAGTCGCTCCTGGCTTCTTGGGGGACCATATGGGACGCCAGGGGATCGAACCACGGTCCGTCCTAGGCTAGCGCAGGCAAGGCAGGCACCTTACCTCCAGCGCCACCGCCCGGCCCCCTTTGTAGTGGTATTTTAAAAAATCTGATAATGCACAAGAGTAGATTTTTTTTTTTCCACTAGTGAAGCATGAAAAAGATTTATATATTCAAGTCTTAAAAGAATTCATGCTGGGCCCGGAGAGATAGCACAGCGGTGTTTGCCTTGCAAGCAGCCGATCCAGGACCTAAGGTGGTTGGTTCGAATCCCGGTGTCCCATATGGTCCCCCGTGCCTGCCAGGAGCTATTTCTGAGCAGACAGCCAGGAGTAACCCCTGAGCAATGCCGGGTGTGGCCCAAACCCCCCCCCCCAAAAAAAAAAAAAGAATTCATGCTAAGTATTGGCATTATTTCCTCTCTCAAGTTAAGTTAAAATGAATTCAGGAATAGACATTTGTAGAAACTGCATTGACTAGAAAATTATGAAAATGTGTTTCTTGAAAAAGGCTTGATAATATCCACTTGTGATTTCTTTTTCTTTTTTTCCTTCCTTCCTTCCTTCCTTCCTTCCTTCCTTCCTTCCTTCCTTCCTTCCTTCCTTCCTTCCTTCCTTCCTTCCTTCCTTCCTTCCTTCCTTCCTTCCTTCCTTCCTTCCTTCCTTCCTCCCTCCCTCCCTCCCTCCCTCCCTCCCTCCCTCCCTCCCTCCCTCCCTCCCTCCCTCCCTCCCTCCCTCCCTCCTTTTTATTTTTGGGCCACAACCTGAGGCACTCGGGTTACCTTTGACGCTGGGCTCAGAAATTACTCTTGCTGGACTCGGGGTTAGGGGTGGATGCTGAGGAAGCAAACGCAGGCTGGCCATTTGCAAGGCAAACACCCTATTAGCTGTGCTGTGTGTGGGAGAAAGGGGAGACACTTGTGATTTCTTACTGCCCCCTTCTCCAACGTGTGATTTCTTTCTTTCTATTTTTTTTGGTTTTTGGACCACACCCTGTGACGCTCAGGGGTTACTCCTGGCTATGCGCTCAGAAGTTGCTCCTGGCTTCTTGGGGGACCATATGGGACGCTGGGGGATCGAACCGCGGTCCCGTCCTAGGCTAGCGCAGGCAAGGCAGGCACCTTACCTCCAGCGCCACCGCCCGGCCCCTGATTTTTTTTTTTTTTTTTTTTTTTTTTTTTTTTTTTTTTAGCTTTCGGTTTTTGAGTCACCCGGCAGCGCTCGGGTTCCTCCTGGCTCTACGCTCAGAAATCGCTCCTGGCAGGCTCGGGGCACCATATCGTATGCCAGGATTCGAACCACTGTCCTTCTGCATGAAAGGCAAACGCCTTACCTCCATGCTATCTCTCCCGCACAACTTGTGATTTCTTTTTTTTTTTTTTTTTTTTGGTTTTTGGCCCACACCCGGCATTGCTCAGGGGTTACTCCTGGCTGTCTGCTCAGAAATAGCTCCTGGCAGGCGCGGGGGACCATATGGGACACCGGGATTCGAACCAACCACCTTTGGTCCTGGATCGGCTGCTTGCAAGGCAAACGCCATTGTGCTATCTCTCCGGGCCCCAACTTGTGATTTCTTAACCCAAATTGTAATAAAGCTTATTTTCTTCAATACTTTAAAAAGTAATTACTGGGTTTCTTCAATAGTTTTTAAATAAACCTTGTTGTGTAATTTTGTCATCCCAATTAAAATTACACCTATAGAATTGGGTAAGCACATTAGAAACAATGTCATATGACTTCCTCATTTTGCTCATAAAGTTAGTTCTTTGTGACCAGGGAGAGAGCAGGTGGTTTGTTTTGAAAGTAGTACATATAAACCCAAGTTTTAACTTAATCTAACAGGTCTTTATGTTCATCGGGCTCATATTTTTATTAGCCAGAGAAAGATATCTCAAATTAAAGAAAATATTTAATTTAGGAGGTTCATTTTTATTATGTATCTGTTCTTCTGGTTAATTAACTATACTTTTTTTTTTAATTTTTGTTTTTTGGGCCACACCCATTTGATGCTCAGGGGTTCCTCCTGGCTAAGCGCTCAGAAATCACCCCTGGCTTGGGGGGACCATATGGGACGCCGGGGGATCGAACCGCGGTCCTTCCTTGGCTAGCGTGCAAGGCAGACACCTTACCTCTAGCGCCACCTCGCCGGTCCCTAATTAACTATACTTTTTAATTAATTATACTTTTGTGGCTTCTAATGCTAATAGTTTTTTTGTCCCTTTTCAGTTGTATATCTGGGATACACCTAAGGATTCCCTACTGAACCCCACCCAATGGGCTTTTACTTTTTTAATGTTTATTAGTTTTAGCGATACATTATAACTACACCATCCCACCACTAAAGTGTTAACATTCCTCTACAACTCTCTGTAGCCCTTCTCATGGTTCCTAGGTTCTGACCTTCGTGGTAACCTCAGTTTGTAATAGGGATTTGACCTTTATGTGTTGTATCACCCCTGGTCACCTCACAATATAGACTGGTGGTTGTGTGTGTAGTAAACTTATGAACAAAATATCTGCTCCCCCCCCCCTTTTTTTTTTTTTTTTTTAGTGAAGCAAAGTAGTTGTTTTATGAGACATACTCAGCAGTGCTCTGGGGTTACTCCTGGCTCTTCACTCAGAAATCATTCTTGGCATTGCTCAGGGGATCCTATGGAGTGCTGGGGATCAAATGGCAAGCTCCTTTCCCACTCTTCTATTGTTGCAGCCTAGAAGCAAGATAGTTGTTATTGAACAAAACTTGCTTAGAAAGAATTGAGAAAGATGTGCTGGAGTGATAGTACAGCACAGCAGATAGGGCGTTTACCTTGCATGTGGCTGACCCGGCATGATCCCCAATAGCCCATAAACCCCCCACAACCTGCCAGAAGTAACTCTGAGCACCACTGGGTGTGGCCCAAATCCCCCACACCAAGAGAAGAAATGTGTTCAAGAGAGAACACGGGCAGCAAAGAGACATAGAAACAAGTAAGCAGGATACATGTTCAAGGGAAAATATCAGCTAGAAGAGCAAGCCTGCCCCAGAAATATTTATATAGGTTAAGTAAACAGATAATCTAAGACAGCCTGACTTACAACAAAATCTTCCACGATCTTTTATATAAAGCCAAACATCCTGTATATTTTTTTCTTTGAGTCTCCAAGTTACAAACTGTTAAAAGCAAAATGGAAAACTCTTCTAGGTTTCTTCATTAGGTCTTTTCTCACTTCTTTTCTTTTTTTTCTTTATGGTATTAGTAGCAAACCCATCCATGTGAGGTTTGTGCTCTACTGTTGAGCCTCCTGAACACTTTTTGCTTTTTTCTTTTGATTAGGAATCAAATTCATCCCTCTTATATGCATGCTCCTGTTCCACAGCTGAACCACATTCCTGGCCCTGTTTTTTGTTTTTCGTTTTTCCTATTTTGTCTTCAAGGAAAGTTCAAATGTTGCAACAAATCTTTTAGAAATTTGAAGTAGTAGGAGGAAAAAAAAACTCTTCCTTTTCTCATAAATGTTTCTCTTTTTTCTTTTTTTCTTTTTCTTTTTCTTTTTTTTTTTTTGGGGGGGGGAGTCAACCCAGCAGTGCTCAGGGGTTACTCCTGGTTCTGTGCTCAGAAATTGCTCCTGACAGGCTCAGGGGACCATATGGGATGCTGGGATTCGAACTTCCGACCTTCTGCATGCAAGGCAAATGCCTTACCTTCATGTATCTCTCTGGCCCCCATGTTTCTCTTTTTTTTTTTGAAAATGCAAGATTATTTTTTTATTCTGTTATTCTGCATTATTTGTGACAATTTACTTTTTTTTTTTAAATAAATATTTAAACACCATGATTATAAGCATGTTTGTAGTTGGGTTTCAGACATAAACAGACTATCTCCCTTCACCAGTGCAACTAGTGCTCAGAAATCGCTCAGCTATGTGCGAGGCAAATGCCTTACCATTGTGCTATCTCTCTACCCCTCTGGATCTAATCTTGGGAGTGAAATTAATAAATCATACCATTGTGGGTGACAATACAGCATTATAAAAACAAACGTTTTGAGAGTCAGTAAGGAAAATGATGGGAGAGCTCAGTGCTCAGGTGTCCTTTGGTAACTAGAAAAATCTGTGTCATCATAGTTATACCGTATTTGAGTTATGAAGAAAAATTTAATTTTTATGGAGCTGAATTATGAATCATATTTTATTAGTGCCTTTATTGATGTAATGTAAAATCTAGTTTAATAGTTGTCTAAAAGTTATAGGCATATAAAACTGTTTTTTGCACTTTAAAGCAATATTACAAGTGGAAATGTCACTGACTATCTTAATGATTTCTTTTAGTAAAATAACTAATGAGAAATAGTGGCATACCTATTTAGGATTTAAAGGGCAAGTAAAGCTATCTAATTCCACGAGTTTATTGCTGAAGAAATAAAGACTTGGAGAAGTGTCTTGCACAGGCATTTTTTTTAACAGTGTGAAAAATCTTCATGTTCAATTAAAATTGAATGATCATAATTTTTAAATGCAGATTTCAATATTTGCACTCAGTTTTGCATTGTTTCAATTTTATCACTTTCTTTCTGCTTATTCTCAATTGTTATTAATAACCTTTATTTTAATCGGAATGTTGTTTTTCTTTTGAGGAGACCCAGGGGTGCTTAGGAGTTATTCTGCACTCAAGGGTCTGCTCAAGGGTCCCTGTTCCTGGCAGTATTCAGAGGACCATGCAGTGCTGGAGATCAAATATGGGCCTCCTGCATGCAAAGTGTACACCCCACCTCACTGAGCGCTCTCCAGTCTCTACTGTATTATTGTGTACATGCTTTGTCCCTTAGGCATAAATTATACCTCTTAATTTTTTTTATCCTGTTTCCCTTCCTACTCCACCCTCAACCCTCATATACTGCCCTGATTCTGTGGGTATATACTGGTTAGGCACTCAGTAAATGTTAATAAAGGTCATTGACTATGCCTTTAGAGAGCCATGGAAACTTGGCATTCAAAATTTGTAGAACTGCCAGAGTGGAAACATTTGAGAATCTTATTATAACATAGAGCAAGTAAATATGTTCAAGCTTAAAATAATTATTTCAGGTTTTAGCTAAATTTTAAAAACTATATTGCCCTCTGATTCTTTTTTTTGTCTTTTGTTTTTGTTTGTTTGTTTGTTTTTTGGGTCACACCCAGCAGCACTCAGGGGTTACTCCTGGCTCTTCACTCAGAAATCGCTCCTGGCAGGCTCAAGGGACCATATGGGATGCCGGGATTCGAACCACTGGCCTTCTACACACAAGGCAAATGCCTTATCTCCATGCTGTCTCTTCGGCCCCTGCCCTCTGATTCTTAATGGCATTTTTCCAATTTAGAGCTTTTCTAAAGACTGGTAAAGTGACCATCTTTCTTGTAGTTCCCTTGTAGTACCAGTGCTCAGGAGAACATCTAGTACTGTGGAACTATAGGTTTCCTTGCATATACAACATGACCTTCAGCTCTCAGCTTTCTCCTGAATCTCATTTGTCAAAGTCTTTTTTGTTGTTTTTTGGGCCACACCTGGCAGTGTTCAGGGGTTACTCCTGACTCTGTGCTTAGAAATCACTCCTGGCAGGCTCAGGGACCTTCTATGATGTTGGAGATTGAACCTGGGTTGGCCACATGTAAGGCAAATGCCCTATCCACTGTGCTATCACTGCGGCCCCTCGTTTGTCAAATTCTTAAAGTATATCTATGATTTCATAACTTACACCTCTAAGATAACTTAATATTAGTATTTTATCTTTAAGGTACTGAACAATACTCTTGGTCAAATATATTCTTTAGCTCAATAAGGGTAGTCATAATTCTTATTGAAATCAGTTCATTATTATTATTATTTGGTTTTTGGGTCACACCCGGCAGCACTCAGGGGTTACTCTGGCTCTATGCTCAGAAATCGCTCCTCGCAGGCTCGGGAACCATATAGGATGCCAGGATTCGAACCACCGACCTTCTGCATGCAAGGCAAATGCCCTACCTCCATGCTATTTCTACTGCCCCAGAAAAAATTTTAGTTGAAGAAAACAAATGTAGTCTAGGCTGAAGTAAAGTTGACCTTCCATCTTTCTCACTTGATTTTTGTGAAAAAAAAAATTACTTTAAAATATATCTTTTTTTTTTGAATATTTAAACTTTATCCTATAATTTGCATGGCATGGGGAATATTTATAATTATAGACTCAATTTTCTGGATCAGAAAGTTGAGTTAACCCACTTATTTCTTTTGCATTAAAAAAAATCCTCACATTTCTTTTTTAGAATCTGCTGACTTGTCTTTATCATATTTTATCTTGCAATGACAAAAATTCCCTCTGTTTTGAAGTTTCCTCCATTTCTGTTTCCTGTGTGATAATATTTGTGGGATATTTTTGTTAAGTATATTTTCAACTTCATTCTAAGTCATGTAGTCTTTTTTGTTTTGGGGTCATACATGGCAGATTTCGGGCTTACTTCTTCTCTGTGCTCAGGGTCTTTCATGGAAGTTTCTGGTAGCCATATGGTTTCTGGGGATTGGAACTGGGTCAATTGCATACAAGGTAATTTTTTCCCTATATAAGAGGTAGAAAAAAAGAAATATAGTCATTTAGTTCAATTAAACAAGAATTTATAAAGTACCTTATTTGTGCATAAGGCTTTGTTCTGGTATGTAATAGTTACAGAAGAATAACATACATTATTTTGCTTCAGGCGCTGACCTGTATTTGGAAAATAATACACTTGCATGAAAATAACTTATATGAAATACACATGCATGAAATAGCCTAAAGAAATAAATAATCAAACTTTAGACTGTATCCACTAGTCATTGAAGATTACAGTACTGATTTCATTTTTATAAGCGTAAACTATCTGAATGTGTACAATTCTTTGCTGCTTGTATTATAAATTAGAAGACAAAGTTTATTGTGGATTGGCTTTGCCTCAAATTATGATTGGACTTTTCTGGAGCCTAATACTGGAGATCCTTACAATGTCCTTTCTTATTTCCAACCTGTCCAAAGTCTTCTTCTTCATTATCTAGCTCAAATTCCACTTTATATAGCCATAAGAGGCAGTATAATTTCTAGAGACAGTCAATCTAGTTGAGACCCAAGTTCAAGAGTTGTTTCATTTAGAAGTTGTGTAAGCTGGGGCCTGGAGAGATAGCACAGCGGCGTTTGCCTTGCAAGCAGCCGATCCAGGACCAAAGGTGGTTGGTTCGAATCCCGGTGTCCCATATGGTCCCCTGTGCCTGCAAGGAGCTATTTCTGAGCAGACAGCCAGGAGTAACCCCTGAGCATCGCTGGGTGTGGACCCCCCCAAAAAACAAAAAGAAATAGAAGTTGTGTAAGCTGTCAGTACTTCAGTTATGTTTGTTCATAAAAGAGAGTTGCTAATAAAAACTACCCAATAGAGTTCTTGTGAAATTGAGCTAATATATACATGGCCTAGAGTAAGTATTATGTAAGTACTATTTTCATGCTCTGTTATTATGTTATTCCTAACTATACATTTACTTATTTATTTTGGTTTGTGGGACACCCAGTGGTGCTCAGGGCTCACTCCTGGCTCTGAGCTCAGGGGGTACTCGTGGTGGAGGTCTGGAGACCTCCACTCATGGGGGAGGTCAGGTAGGAGCCTGAGCTTGAACCTAGGATGGCTGTGTTAAGGCAAGTGTCCTACTCAATATACTATCTCTCCAGCCTCTATGAACTTAAACATTCTATTATAGCATCTATTTAAATTTATAATTTTTTAATTTAATATTTTAAATATTCTGTTTTATAACATAAAATATGTTTGCTTTCATATAAAACATGTATCTTCTTTCTTCCTCCTCAGTTTTTTTTTGGGGGGAGCCACATCTTGGCACTCAGAGATTACTCTTGGCTCTGCGCTCAGAAATCACTCCTAAATGCTACATCTCTTGTAATCCTACAAAATTCAAGATTTCATAAGTAGTAAAACAGATGCTTTATTATCATGATTCAAGTATTAAAACATGACTATAATTGCCATTCAACATCATTTCTACTCTTGGAGCACGAGCAATAAAACAGTGGGTAGGCACTTAGCGTGCACTCAGCCAACCCATGTTTGATCCCTGACATTCTGTTTGGTCTCCCAAACTTACCTGGAATGATTCCTTAGCCCAGAACCAGGAGTAGCCCCTGAGAACAGTGGGGTGTGTCCCAAACATCATTTCTACTCTTTTTTTTTGGGGGGGGGTCACACCCAGCGGTACTCAGGGGTTACTCCTGGCTGTCTGCTCAGAAATAGCTCCTGGCAGGCACGAGGGACCATATGGGACACCGGGATTCGAACCAACCACCTTTGGTCCTGGATTAGCTGCTTGCAAGGCAAACGCTGCTGTGCTATCTCTCCAGGCCCATCATTTCTACTCTTAAAAATTCTACCGAACATTTAATTGATCTTAGGGCTCCCATGAAAGACTTATAGAAGGGACATTGGTTTATTCAACAGATAGTCCTTGAGTCACCACTCTGCATCTGGAACTAAACCTAACTGGTAGCAGGGATCACATTCCATCATGTGAAGTGCTGCTTTAGATCTGACTCAGGGTCTCATGTTTGCAGGACAAGAGCTCTACCTGTGAGCCCTGTCCTCCCTAAGAGAAGCTTTAGTTTAAAGACCAAAGAGAGAAAGTTCTCTGTTTTGCAAAAACTAATTTCCAGACATATTTTTGTCATCTTTTTTTTTCACCCCCTTTGGTCTTGATCTCACCCAGCAGTGCTCCAGGGCTACTCCTGGCTCTACGCTCAGAAATTGTTCCTGGCAGGCTCGGGGATCATATGGGATGCTGGGATTCGAACCACCATCTTTCTGCATGCAAGGCAAATAAATGCCTTACCTCCATGCTATCTCTTAGGCATATTTTTTTAAATTTGGTTTTTGGGCTACACCCAGCAGCACTCAGGAGTTACTCCTGGCTCTGCGCTCAGAAATCACTCTTGGCGGGCTCAGGGGACCTTATGGAATCCAGGGGTTGAATCCAGGAATCGAACCCGGGATTGAAACCTGGGACTCGAACCTGGGTTGGCTGCATGCAAGGCAAATGCCTTACTGCTGTGCTATCACTCTGGCCCCCTTCTGTCAGCTTTTAATTTATTAGTTTGCACATAAGTAAGTTTTCAAGTGATTATTTGCAAAAGAAACTTTTGTCCTTTTATTACTGATCCTAACTGAATTCTTGTTTTCTGAATATTGAATATGTATATGAGCTTAATTTGGAAAACATTGGTAACTTTCTGAAGCTCCGTGGCATCAAAATTGCTTTTAGTTTATTAAAAACATTCACTCGTGTGCATTTCTTTCTGGAATTGCCCACATCCCAATTTGGTGTATATAATTTCTTTCACTCTGTGTGTGAGGGGTTGGTGGGGTGGGGACTCTCCTCTCATATTTCCTAAATAAAACTCACTAAGAACTTATCTCACTAAGAAACAAGCATCCACTTTCATCCTGATGCTTCCCTGAGAAATTGTCTGCCTTTCAGTTCTATTTTTGCCTATCTATCCCCTTTGTCATTGTATACTATTCTTAAATGACCCATCCTTGTTGGGAAGCAGCTATGTAAAAATGAGTCATCAGCATCTCCATAGTGTATCCTGTTTATCAGTCTTTTAGAAAACATCCTTACGTTTCTTATAGAGTAAGGTGTTCCATTAGAGCTTGTAAACTCCTGGCTGTCAGGAAGGGCACTTCAAGCTTCAGAATCAGAAGATAGAAAATATTCCTGTCCATATATGTTATATGTCAATCTCTGTGCTTCATCCCTCCCCCACCCACTCAATTTTTTCCCTCATCAAATACTATGTACTTTTAATTTTAAAATGTTTAAAAAGTAGTTTATTTTGGTTTGGGGGCCACTCTAACAGTGCTCAGGGGCTTCTTCAGGTTCTGTGGTTGTGGATGTGGGTCACTTGGCAGTACTTGGGGACCATGTGCTAGGTATTAAACCCAGAAATTTTAGCATGCAAAAAATGGTTTGCATGTGTTCAACGCATTGAGTTTATCTGGCCCAGTGTGTGTGTGTGTGTGTGTGTGTGTGTGTGTGTGTGTGTATGTGTTGAGTGCCACCCATTCAGGGCTTTAGAAATTTTAACATGCAAAGAATGGTTTGCATGTGTGTGTGTGTTTGTGTGTGTGTGTGTGTTTGTGTGTGTGTGTGTGTTGAGTGCCACCCATTCAGGGCTTACTCCTGGCTATGGGTTCAGGGATCATTCCTCATGGTGCTTGGTGAACCACATGGGGGTGCCAGGGATTGGATCTAGGTCAGCAACATGCAAGGCAAACTCTTTACCTTTTATACTATGTCTCCAGCCCTGACCAATGTACTTTTTAATTTACCAGATTTCTTCTAGACCAGTGGTCGGCAACCTTTTTTTAAAACTGAGCCAAATCTCGCCAAAACCACGATTGAAATTTATTTTGAGAGACACACAGGGCATGCACTGACAGAGTCCTGACTCCTGGAGTGGCAGCCCAGCACGCAGAAGAGCCAAATTAAAAGTGTAAAGAGCCGGGCCCGGAGAGATAGCACAGCGGTGCTTGCCTTGCAAGCAGCCGATCCAGAACCTAAGGTGGTTGATTCGAATCCCGGTGTCCCATATGGTCCCCCGTGCCTGCCAGGAGCTATTTCTGAGCAGACAGCCAGGAGTAACCCCTGAGCACCGCCGGTGTGATCCAAAAACCAAAAAAAATAAAAAAAGTGTAAAGAGCCACATATGGCTTGCTAGCCGCAGGCTGCCGACCACTGTTCTAGACACTGTGAAGATTTTATAAAGTTTGCAATATAAAAATTAAAGGAATATTTTATATAATGGACGTAGTAATATTTTCTAGAGTTATTTTTTGGAAATAAAATCTTCTTTGTAGAATTACTTGAAAATGAAATATGGCAAGATAAAAAATATTTTTTGTTTTTGTTTTGGACCATACCTGGCAATGCTCAGGGTTACCTCTGACTTTGTACTCAAGAGTCATTCCTAGTAGTACTTGGCATATGGGATGCCAGGAATCGAACCTGGATGCATGCAAGGCAAATTCCCTACCCACTGTATTATCGCTCTGGCCCCAGATAAAATGTTCTTTAAAATTATTACAAGCAAATGAAAGATAAACTGGGTCTGGAGATGTGACTTAATGGTAGAGTACAGGCCTTTAGTTTAGTGAACTGTGTTCAATCTCTGGTGCCACCAAATTAAGCAAAAACGCAGAGCCGGGAGGGACAGACAGTTCAAGGCTGAGCACATGCTTTGAATCAGGATGCCTGTGCTTGAGCCACACCTCCAGGAGTAACTTCCAAGTACTGGGAGAAGCTCCAAAGCATCAAAGAAACAAACGGAACAAAAAAAAAAAAAAAAAAAAAAAAAGAAACAAACGGAACAAGATAAGCTGACTTAGTTATAGCTACATCTAGGGTATGTACTTTCACTTGAGAAATAATTTCTCCTGACATTCTTATCGTTGTTACATTGTTTTGGAGCCACTGAACCAGCAGTGTTCTCTGAGGCTACTCCCAAACAATGCTTGGGGGACCACGGAGTGCTGGCAATTGAACCCAGGCCTCCCACATGCAAATTGAGTTATTGCTTTGTCTCTGAAATATTAACAGTAGGTTGACTTCTATGGGGGAACATAGTTCATCGCTATATACTTTTAGAAAGTAAGCAGGTTTGATTTTTAAAAGGCATTGCGAATATTGCGCTATGAATGAGTTCTACTAATTCACCTAAATAAAATATTTTAGAAAATAGAAGATAGGGGTCGGAGAGATAGCATGGAGGTAGGACATTTGCCTTGCATGCTGAAGGATGGTGGTTTGAATCCTGGCATCCCAGGAGTAACTCCTGAGCGCTGCGGGTGTGACCAAAAACAAAAACAAAAAAAACAAAACAAAACAAAAAAAAAAAGGGAAAGAAAAGATACTTTTTCAGAAGTTGCCAGAAAATAAATGAAATTAGAGAAATATAGTTTTATTTTTGTTTTGAGCCACACCCAGCAGTGCTGAGGAGTTACTCCTTGCTCTGCACTCAAAGAATATTACTGGCAGTAGACCATTTGGGATGCTGGGGATTAAACTCTGGTCGGTTGCCTGCAAAGCAAATGCCCTGCTGTGCTATTGCTCTGGCCCAAGAAATAGAATATTTGGGGGAAAATTTTAGACTTGATTCCAAGCTTATAAAAGTGTTGCAAGAATTATGTAAAGAGCTTCCAATTTTTTGATTAAGTATTTGTTGTTGGTTGTTTTGGGGGTCACACCCTGTGGCATTCAAGGGTTACTCCTGGCTCTGTGCTCAGAAATCTCTCCTGACTGGCTCAGGGAACCATATGGGGTGACAGGATTCCAACCACCTGGGACTGTCCTGGGTCAGCTGTATGCAAGGCAAACGCCCTACTGCTGTGCTATCTCTTCAGCTCCCAGTATTCGTTGTTCATACTTTACCCTTTGCACTATCATTTGAGTTCTTTTTATTTTATTTTGGGCCACACTTAGCAATATTCAGTGATTATTCCTGGCTTTGCACCTCATTCGGGAATCTCTACTGGCTCTACACCTCATTCTCACTCCTGGATCTTTATCTCATTCGGGTATCATTCCTGGCAACGATCAGGGACTGTGTGGGATGCCAGAGATCAAACCCGGGTTGACTGTGTAAACACAGGAAAGCACCCTATCTGTTGCACTATCATTCTGATCAATTATCATTTGTGTTTTGTTATACTATGTGTAAATATTTATACATATGCATGTATATACATTTTTATGTTACACATTTACATTATATACTTTTTCTGAACCATTTAAGGACTCATCGCTAAAATGTCTTTTACTTGTAAGTACATCAAAAAGCTAATTTATGAAGAACAAATGCATTCTCTTACATAGCTAAATGTAGTATGAAAATCAGGGAATTTAATATTGATGTTTTCTATTTTCTAGATCATATTCAAATTCTAACAAATGTCTTCATAGCTATTTCCCCAATCTAATATCCAGCACAAGCTCACATATTATATTAGCTCATAATTAGTTGTCATGTTTTCTAAACCCTTAATTTGATGCATTATTTAATCTTTGTAGAATATATATATATGTATATATATATATATACATATACACACACACATATGTGCTTCGGGGCAGGCCACAGCTGGCTATGCTCAGGCATTACTCCTTGTTTGGCACTCAAGGATTACTCCTGGCAGGCTTGGGATCATATGGGTTTCCAGATATGGAATCTGGGTCAACTCCATGCAAGGCAAGCACTCTACCTACTTGCTATCTTTCTGGCCATGATATTATTTTGATTTATTTATTTATTTGTTTGTTTATTTATTGGTTTTTGGGCCACACCTGGTGCTGCTCAGGGCTTACTCCTGGCTCTCCCCTCAGAAATCGCTCCTGGTAGGCATGGGGACCATATGGGATGTCTGGATTTGAACCACCATTGGTCCTGGGATGGCTACTTGCAAGGCAAATGCCTTACCTCTGTGCTATCTCTCCGGCCTCAACATTGTTATTTTTGAGGACAGGGCAATTACTTAGAAGACAGTCTCTGAACAATTAGATTTAGATTATGTATCTTTGGGAGGAACATTAAAGAAATGGAATTATGTCCTCAATGAATTATGTCAACATGCAAATGTAAATTTGACCCATTTTTGTTATCTTAACTTTCAGTCATTTGCTTACTGTGTGCTTGACTGATAAAATTTGTACCCAAAAGTTTTGAATATCCATTATTATTTGCTAAGGGAATGGTTTCCTGTTCTCTTACTTATTTAAGCATGACATTTTGGATTTCTATTTTATCAACAGGTGATAACCTTAATGCTTAAATTGTTCTATATTTTGCTGATGGCTGATGCTCTTTCAGATTTTTCTGTGATCCTTTAGATATTTTTTATATATTAATGCTTTTTCATTTCATTAAAAATGTTTTATTATGGTCTATGTAATATGGTTGGTATTAATATGGTTGAGGTAGTTAATATGGTTGAATTGATGTAAAGCTCTTGTACACTACTGCCATGAAAATGTCCTTGACCCTCCCTGACTTTTGTTATATCAGCCTGGTCCAATCTTCATCCTTATCCCGCTGTTCCCACAACAGTCAATAGGTTTGACTTATTCACTTTCTGTCACAACAAAATATTCCAAATTAGTCATATACTTATTCTTTTCTGTTACCCTTGGAAATATTCATTTTTCAAAGGATGAACTTTTTCTTTTAGTCGTGAATAGTCTTTAGAAACCAAGATCTGAGTTCTAAGTGTACTTGATAGTATTGACTTATTGCTTCTTGATTTTTCTCAGTACACAGACAGAAAAT
Organism: Suncus etruscus; assembly: GCF_024139225.1. Classification (NCBI taxonomy): domain Eukaryota; kingdom Metazoa; phylum Chordata; class Mammalia; order Eulipotyphla; family Soricidae; genus Suncus; species Suncus etruscus. The sequence continues at coordinate 45,197,208 of NC_064854.1, read as the reverse complement.
GTATATGTATATGTATATGTATATCATGCATACATACATAAATACCTTAAAAGCCATGAGTTTATGCTGTGGATTTATTGATTCCAAGCTGAAAGCAAGATTTATTCTAGACTTTCTTCCTAAATGTGGAATTTATATATTAAGTTAAATGTCACTTTGTTTAAAGTTTTAATGGACATATTAAGATAGTTTTTCAGTAGTTATCTTAAAGAGTTAATTTTTTTTGAATAAGTGAGAGAAGTAGAATGTCTCAAATACAGGCATAGGGTGGGGGAGAAGGAAAATGGGGGCACTGTTGGTGGGAATGTTGCAGTGTTGCACTGGTGAAGGGGGTGTTCTTCTTCTTTTTTTTTTTTGTTTTTTGTTTTTTGTTTTTTGGGTCACACCCGGCAGCGTTCAGGGGCTACTCTTGGCTCCATGCTCAGAAATTGTTCCTGGCAGGCTCAGGGGACCATATGGGATGCCGGGATTCGAACCACTGACCTTTTGCAGGCAAGGCAAATGCCCCACCTCCATGCTATCTCTCCAGCCCGAGCGGGATGTTCTTTTTATGAATGAAACCCAACTACAAGTATGTTAGTAATCGTAGTGCTTAAAGATATTAAAAATATTTATTAAAGTTTTTACATTGTGACTTAAAAATATAAATCATTTTATAAAAGAATCCTGTTAGTTGAGAAATTTTTTTTGTGGGGGGGCACACTCTGTGGTTCTTGGGGACTACTCTTGGCTCAGTGCTCAAGGATTGCTCCCTGTGGCATTTGAGAACCAGGCAGCATTGAGTATCAACTCTGGGCCAAAGAGTCAAGGTAATTCTATACTTCAGCAGTGATCCTTAAGAAATTTATTTTTTGCTTTGCTTTAGTTTATAATTGGCTTTTCATTTTGATCAAACATACAATCCACTACTCTATCTCCTGTTTGGAAGCTCCTGGACAGTTTTAAATCATGAAATTTGAGTTTGAATCCTGAAAATTGCTTTTTAGATCTGAGACACTTATCAAGTTACTTAAGCTTTTTTTTGCTTTCCATTCCCCCCCCCCCCCACACACACACCTTTGTCACCATTTTTGAAAAATTGAGAATAGTGTTATGGACTTGATAGAGCAATTCTGGGAATTGTATGAGCTAGTAGTATAGGGTACAGAGTTTAGAATATGAAATGCTGTGAAATTTCCTAAAAAGTGTTTGCTTTTAGTATTATTCAACTTAAGTGGTAAAGATCAGTAGCTAGGTACTTAATGTAAAATACATATGCCACTTTTCCTTTTTTGTTTATTGCTTTTTGTTACACCAAAATCTTTCTGCTAGATAGTCTTTAATATCTACATAGATTTGTTCCCCTTAGATTAATTTAAGTATCATTTCAGACTAAGGCTGATTGAGGTCTTGACTTTAGGTAAAGGTTACACTTTAATATCTTTTTTTTTTCTTTTTTTGGTTTTTTTTTTTTTGGGGGCCACACCCGGTAGTGCTCAGGGGTTACTCCTGGCTGTCTGCTCAGAAATAGCTCCTGGCAGGCACGGGGGACCATATGGGACACTGGGATTCGAACTAACCACCTTTGGTCCTGGATCAGCTGCTTGCAAGGCAAACGCTGCTGTGCTATCTCTCCGGGCCACACTTTAATATCTTATAATGTATTTTCCACTAAACTTTTAGGAGCCATGAAATTATGAAAGAATTGACTAATTGGATACTAAAGATAATGGTAAGAGAAAGGACATAACAAAAACAGGATAGAGATAGGGTAATGGAAATAACCTGCAGTCATGGTGATTTTGTTTTTGATAGAAATGTCATCAAACAAAAGATAGCATCAATTACACAAATAATTTCATTTTAGAGTTTGTTGGGGCAGGTGGTAAAACAAAATTTAAATACTGTTTTGTACTATGGTTAAAATGTAAAGTACTGAAAAACCTGGCAAGGAGAGTTACTGAAGTATAAAATAATCTAAAGACAGATATATTCAAATAGCAAACTGGCCTAATTAAAATTTTTTTTAGGGAAAATTCTTACAAAATAGAGTTTAACCTTTTTGGGGCCACACCTGATGGTTACTCCTAGCTATGTGCTCAGAAATCGCTCCTGGCTTGGGGACCTTATAGGACTTCAAAAGATTGAACCATGGTCCTCTTGCACCACCACTTCAGACCCCAGAGTTTACCATTCTCTAATTTATTTGATTTTTAAGAACTGGTTTTATATTGTAGTCACAAGAGACAATTTACTTTTACTTTTAAAAATCTGTCTCTCAGTAACCGGCTTTATTTTTATTCACGTGTCTGAACAAAATTCTGTAGAAAGAAAAACTATTTTATGAGCAAAATGTTATGTTTATGCTGATACTATGAGCAGGATTTTTTGTTTGTTTGTTTTGTTTTCAGGCCATACCTGGTGACGCTCAGGTTACTCCTGGCTATGAACTCAGAAATCACTCCTGGCTTGGGGGACCATATGGAACGCCAAGTGATTGAACCACGGTCCGTCCTAGGTTAAAGTAGCAAGGCAAACACCCCACCACTTGTGCCACCACTCCGACCCATATGAGCAGTTTTTAAAATCATACTTTGCTTTTCATAATTTTGATAGTACTATGTGTAACATTGCCTTTCAAATTTTTGGAAGTTAAAGTTGAAAAGACAGTTGTAAACTTTGGATCAGATAGGAATTTGTTAGAATCTTTCGTAAGATGAAACTTGTAGACACATAGCTAAAAATTATTTAGTATACTTTCTTTACTCTGAGGATAACAATATCAAAAATCAAAAGCCTTAAAGAAGCCCAAGTTGGCTGTTACCATTTATCTTTAGTGTACCTTCTCTTATTATAGCCTATCTCTCACTATCTGTTATTGACAACTATACCTGTATCTGGTAGTAAAAGGATAGGTGGGAGAGAAGCTGTAACTAGGAAGATGGTGTCTGATAATCATTCCTTCTTCTCTGTTCTCTCTTTCAGTGCAGGGTTGTTTCAGAACCATGGAACAAAATCTGAGTGGTTTCCTTGATTTACTGCCTTTTATCATTCATATTTAACCAGTAGCTCAAAATCTTAATTCAAATGTTGTAGTCTTTCTTCTTTCTATTGCATTCCTGTATGAGGATCTCATCACTTCACCTTTTCTTTCTAGCAGTTTTTCCTTCTCAAATCTACTATGTATTTCATGGTCAATTTAATTTGTATAAAGCACAATTTGATACACTGGCCTATTCTTTAGGAACTTCTAATAATTTCTCAGTCACATTAGAATCTTAATTCATTCTTTTCAAAGTATGGTCCTTGATCCTCAGCCATATTGTTTTTGGGCCACACCTTGCAGTGTTCAGGAGATACTCCTGATTCTACACTCAAAAATCATTCCTCACAGGCTCAGGGACCATATAAGGATACCAGGGATTGAACCCAGCTCAGCCATGTGCAAGGCAAATGCCCTACCTGCTATGCTATTGGTCTGGCCCATCAGCCAACCATATTGTTATCTACCTGTAATGAAATCAACAGAAATTGAGTATGAACAGAATTTCCCTGAGAATTTCAACACCATAATATAGTCTACCTCAATGATATTATAAATATCATCACTACTTTCCTCTACTATTCTTCAAGCTAGAGTCCAACCATTTTCAGTTCCTAAAATGTATCTTAGGGGCAGAAGAATAGTGATTATGGTACTTGAGACTGACTTCCATTTGGTCCCTGGCACCATATATGGGACCCTGAACACCATTAGGCATACAGAACCAGGCCTCATCCCTGAACTGCTGGATATGGCCCCCAAATTAAAAAAAGTTTTTTCTATTTTTTTTTTTATGTTGCTCATCTTTCTCTTGAAATTTCTTGTTTACATACTTAAGAGTAGTATGTGATTAGGAGAGTCACACTACCTGAAAGCAAGGTTATGTAATGCTTGTGGGTTTGACGTCTGCTGTGGCAACATTCCTAGTGGATGGTGAGAAACCCTGTTGAGCAAGGTGACGGGTACTTGGTGACAGCACTCTCTTGCACTGTCAGAGATGTGCAGGGATTAGTACAATTGATTGCTGTTGATGTCTGCCATGTCTTTAAGTGTGATGAGCATCTGTGCATAAGTCTTCTTTGCATTTAATCTTCTGCAAAGAATCTGTAGATCTAGAATTCAGTATCACAAATGGGTGGCCAGTTTATTAACTCATGAAGGCCAGTTCCTTCAAGAACTACTCAGGGTCTCTTATGTGGGGTCATGAATATAGGTAGTTTTCAGTTCTTTCATTTCTTCCTTTTTAAATGTTTCCTTCCTGTTTGTTTGTTTGTTTGTTTGGTCTTTTTGGGCCACACCTGGTGACACTTAGGGGTTATTCCTGGCTATGTGCTCAGAAATTACTCCTGGCTTGGGGGACCATAAGGGACACTGGGGGATCAAACCGTGGAACATCCTAGGTTAGCGCTTGCAAGGCAGACTGCCTTACTGCTAGCGCCACTGCTCTGGTGCTTACTTTTTCTTTTTTTTGGGGGGGGGGAGGGGTCACACCCGGCAGCTCCTGGCTCTGTGCTCAGAAATCGCTCCTGGCAGGCTTGGGGGACCATACAGGATGCTGAGATTTGAACCACCGTCCTTCTGCATGCAAGGCAAATGCCTTACCTCCACGCTGTCTCTCCAGCCCCTGGTGTTTACTTTTTCTTTAACATGTCAAGCAGCCTGATTTTTTTCCTTGTTTCATTTCTCTCCTCAATTTTCTCTTTTCTATAATAAAACGTTCTAAAATTATTTCCTCCCACTAGTAAAGGTGATTTTTTCTCCCTCTTCTGAATTCTCAGAGAATTTACCTGCGATTCGTTATATTTTCTCCATGGAAAAAGTCTTGAAGGGCAGCAAAATGGATATGACAGCAAAAAGATTTAATTTATTAATTGTAAACTCATATTAGCTTATTGCTCCTCATCTGTCTCCGCTCCCTGTGACTACTATCTTTTATTTTTATTTATTTATTTTTGTTTTGGGGCCAAACCCAGCGGCACTCGGGTTACTCCTGGCAGGGGACATATGGGATGCCAGGGACTGGACCCAGATTGGCTGCATGCAAGGCTAATGCCCTCCCTGTTGTGCTATCGCTCCAGCCCCTGTGACTATTATCTTTAAAAAAGTTTTCTTGTTGAATCATCATGAATTACAAAGTTAGGGATGATATTAGATTTCAGGCATATATTGTTCCAACACCAGTCCCTTCACCAGTATCCACTTCCCTTCACCAATGGCCCCAGTTCCCCTCTTGTCCTAAGAGTATCTTATTTTTTAACAGTGAAGGTTGATTACATTAATTCAGGCGAACTCATTTAAATCAGACCACTTCTTTTGAGGTCAGAATTTAATATAAACGTGGGAATTTATTTTGCTCTGATTCCTTTTCTCATGCTGAACTTTTAAGGCTGCCAAATGTCTGCTGTTAGTTACAAAGAACCCTGATAAAATCAAAGCAATTAGCTCCTGTATTGTGAAAATAGTTCAAAACTATTCTTCTCTTGGATGTGGGGCAGGAGTGTCAAGTTGCCCATTCAAAGGGCAACCTCCTATCACTATTTTTAAAGATAAGAAAGGTAGAGGATAAAGGTGCTAGCTAGAGTGCTGCTCATAGAATGAAACATGATCATGATTCCTAAGACACGGTTTTAGTTCTATTAATTTTCCTTGTTTCCTTCCCCTCTTGCCTATATAGCAATGACTGGGGATTGCACATGCTTTGTTGTGTGACATTTTTGGGTAACACACTTTAAGTGTGTTTGTAAACATGCTTACTGGAGTTCATGATTATTAAGTTGTGGTCTTTGTGGATATTGTTGTAGTGTTTTCTGGTGGTGATGTTGACTCAGTCACCCTCTTTGCCACAAGTGGTGGCACTTCAAAAAAATGTCTTAATTTAAAGACTATGTTTTATATAGTTTTCCATAATACATTTGTTCCAAGACCAATACCACAATCAGTGTAAAATTCCCTTTACCATTGTCCCTAGATTCCCACTCACCTCAAAGCCTACTCTCTCAGTAGGCATGAATATTTTGGATTGCTTGTATACAGTTAAATAGTAATGAAATTATTTTTAGGAAGTATAGCAATAAGAAAAAAACCACAGTACTGTGCTGTAGAGTGTACAAGATGGAAAAAGGATTTTTAAAATAAAATAAAATAACGGTGAAGAGATGGTCATAAGTGCAAGTGGTTGCTAAACAGGTAGGTCGTTAAGCGAGGAGTATGTACAAAGTTTCAACACCACCAATCTCAGTATTAATGTTACACTTCCCTACCACCCTTAGCCTGCTTCCCTGACAGGCATATTTTTAAGTTTGGTTGCTGTAGTTTGGATTCCATTGAACCAAATAGATAGTACAGTAGATAGAGTGCTTGCCTTTCATGAGGTCAACCCAGATTTGATCCTTAGCATCCCATATGGTTACTGAACCCTCCAAGAGTGATTCTTGAATGCAAAGCCAGGAGTAACCTCTTAGCAATGCCAGGTGTGGCCCAAAAACAAACAAGGAAAAAAAGGTCTTATGCTTATAGTGTTGTTGGTTCTGTGGTTTATATTTATATCTGTACCACACCTCTACCCACTTATGTGCCAACAGTCCCTACTCCAATTCTTTTTATCTCTTTTCTCTCTTTTTTTTCCCCTCAATTTTTTCTCCAGTTCTAATTTCTATCATCTAGAGTCAAATAATCTACATATTCCCACTTTGATACCTTGCGTTCCCTTATCCTGATATTCCATATACCAACACATAAGTGAGATCATTATTTGTCCTGACTTCACTTAGTATGGTATCTCCCAGTTCCATCTAAGTTAAAGCAAACTGCAGTTTCACCATTCCTTTGGAATGTCCATTGGAGTTGCTTCTATTGACTAGGTGTTTTGCTAACTGCTGCAATGAATAACAATGTGCATATGTCCTTTTGAATGAATGTCTTTGTTTGTTGGGGAGTAGACCAAAAAGGGAGATTGCTGAGTTATATGGAAGCTCTGTTCTTAGTTTTCTGAGGAATCTCCCTACTGTTTCCCATAATAGGGATTGAACCAGACAGCATGGGAATGAGTTTCCCAGCAATTGATAAGTTTCTATTTCACTAATTCCTCACCTACATAGATTGTTCCCAGTTTTTTTTTTTGTATGTGTTATTCTCATTGGTATGAAATGGTATCTCATAACTATCTTGATATGGAGTCCCTTGATGATAATAAACACTTTTTCTTGTGCTTGCTGGCCATTCATCTATCTTCTTCAGATTCTCTTTTAGAAAAAAAATTGCTCAGTATCCTTCTCTAAGCAAAGATACCAGCTATTGCCAAAGCAACCCTACATTGTTGGATTCTCTGCTAAATATAAATTTAGAATAAGCAAATATTAAAGCTAAGGAGAATATTAAAGAAACTTAAATTATTTGAAATGAGATATCAAAAAAAAAAAAGAAATGAGATCAGATATCAAATTGTAATGTTTCTAATTCTCTTACATGAGTGTATTGACTTTTTTTTTTTTTTTTTTTTTTTTTGGTTTTTCGGCCACACCCGTTTGGTGCTCAGGCTAAGTGCTCAGAAATTGCCCCTGGCTTGGGGGGACCATATGGGACGCCAGGAGATCTAACCGCGATCTTTCCTTGGCTAGCGCTTGCAAGGCAGACACCTTACTCTAGCGCCACCGAGCTGGCCCCATTGTGTATTGACTTTTTAAATGTAGGAATACAAATTTAACTTCCTTTCTTTGTAAGAAAAATAATCTCAAATTGCTAAGAAAAAAATAAAATTTGAAACGATGGTAAAAGAAGTGGCAGTTTAGTTTTATAGTGCCTCTAAACTATGCAAAGTATAACAGTTTAATGAAATTAAATCATATTAAAATGAGGTGCTAACTCTTTTTTTAAATCATAATATACATTTGAGTAAAATTACAATGTAGGTCTGGATTTTAAGAATTTATTTTCTTTAAATAAGATAAATCAGAAAAAGATTTAACAAGTTGGATTCAGCTTTCCACATAAAGAAAAATGTCAGAGTTGTGCAGCAAAAAGAGCAGAAATACATGTGAAAGTTATTCTTGAGAGAGACTTAAGAGGTCTCTCTCTTGGGCTGGAGCAGTGGCGCAAGTCGTAGGGCGTTAGCCTTGAGTATGCTGGCCTAGGACGGATTGCGGTTTGATCCCCGCAGTGTCCCATATGGTCCCCCAAGCCAGGAGCGATTTCTGAGTGCATAGCCAGGAGTAATCCCTGAGCATCACCAGTGTGGCCCGTAAACCAAAATATAAATAAATAAATAAAAAGAGGTCTCTCTTTTGATTACAATAAGAAAATTTCAGCATTTGTCATTTGTTCTCATGCAGAAGGTGAAGTTGAAAGAATCTTCTCTTGGGCCCGGAGAGATAGCACAGCGGCGCTTGACTTGCAAGCAGCCGATCCAGGACCAAAGGTGGTTGGTTCGAATCCCGGTGTCCCATATGGTCCCCCGTGCCTGCCAGGAGCTATTTCTGAGCAGACAGCCAGGAGTAACCCCTGAGCACCGCCGGGTGTGGCCCAAAAACAAACAAACAAAAAATCTTCTCTTGCTGATACTTTGTGCTTCTTTTGCACCATGAAATTGTTGCAAAGATAATATAGATAACCAAATTGGAGGCTGACAGTGTAGTGGAACTAATTTCAGTGCCCTAATTTCAGTGAAAGAAGGTATTGCTATCTTTCACTCACTCTTTTAAACCTGTTTCTCAAGCCCCTCCTCCCAGCTTCTGCTGCCAGTCATCCCTGTAGCCCTGAGATAGACCTATTATTATTCCACCCCTGGCACCCCAGAGCAGCACTGAACTGCTGAGCTTGAACAGCAAACCTTCAGATTCCTATTGTCAGTCTGAGTGTCACTTCGAGAAAACCAACTCCCCACTCCTTTAAAAATAAAGGGAGGAAGGAAGGAAAAGAGAAAGGAAGAGGAGTGAGGGGAAATTTCTGTTGATTGTGACACAATCTTAGAGGTTGGTGTGAATATATAAAAATCAGTGATTAAGGGCCCGGAGAGATAGCACAGCGGTGTTTGCCTTGCAAGCAGCCGATCCAGGACCAAAGGTGGTTGGTTCGAATCCCGGTGTCCCATATGGTCCCCTGAGCCTGCCAGGAGCTATTTCTGAGCAGACAGCCAGGAGTAACCCCTGAGCACCGCCGGGTGTGACCCAAAAAACCAAAAAAAAAAAAAAAATCAGTGATTAATACATTACATTCAAATTAATTTTGGGGTCGGAGAGATAGGATAGTGGGTAAGGCGCTTGTATAGCAAGTGGCTGACTCAAGTTCTGTCTTTGGCATTCATTTTGGTCCTCTGAGCCTCACCAGAAATGATTCCTCTGCACTTCTAACTTCTAAGCACAACTAGATGTGACCCCAAAACAAAAGACAAAATAATTCCCACTCACTAATTTAGTTATCACATAACACTTTGGGAATATAAGTTTTCATCTCATCCTAGTATTTATTACAGAACTACCACCAGGAGAAAAAAAAACTCAAAATGAGTATAGGATTATATAAATATTGGGACCTGGAGAGATAGTACAATGGGCAAGCTACTTGTCTTGGATGCAGCTAACCTGTTCGATTCCTGTCATCACATATAGTCACAAGAGCCCTGCTGGGATTGAACCTTAAGCATAGTCATGTGTGGCCACCAAAAAAAAATCAACAAAACCAGATATTGTGAGTAAAGGTTTGTTCATGGTAATAAAATGTGCTTAGTTAGACTTAGTGCATATCAGTGATTGAATTAAAAAGAAAAGAAAAGAAGGCAGAGCGTTTGTTTGCATTGCACTCGGCCAACTCGGAACAGATCCCGGTTCTATCCCTGGCATCCCATATGGTCCCCCGAGCCTGCCAGGACCTATTTCTGAGTACAGAGCTAGGAATAACCCTTGAACACCACTGGATGTGGCCCCAAAAAATCAAAACACACACACAAAAGAAAATATAGTGTAGAAAAGTTACACTTAAAAAAAAAAAGTTACACTTTTTATTCTCTCCCCTCTCCTCTCCATTCCTTTCCATGCCAAAGATGGAACTCAGGACTTTATGTATGAATACACTGAATGGTGAATGGTGTTATATATTTGATGGCTGAAAACCAACTGTGAACATTTTGTAACCATGTGCTTAAATAAATTATAAACAATTAATAATAATAATAAATACAAGGCTTATACTGTACCTTGGAACTGCATCCCCTTTCCACACTTTTTTTTGGGGGGGGGGTTTGGGCCACACCTGGTGATACTCAGGGGTAACTCATAGCTATGCTCTCAGAAATCGCTCCTGGCTTGGGGGACCATATGGGATGCCGGGGATTGAACTGCGGTCTATCCTAGGTTAGTGCATGCAAGACAAACTCCCTACCACTTACGTCACTGCTCTGGCCCTCCTTTCCACACTTTTTATTTAATTTCTTACCAACTCATTTTTTTTTTCAGGCCACACCCGTTTGATTCTCAGGGGTTACTCCTGGCTAAGCGCTCAGAAATTGCCCCTGGCTTGGGGGGACCATGTGGGACGTCGGGGGGTCGTGGTCCTTCCTTGGCTAGTGCTTGCAAGGCAGACACCTTACCTCTAGCGCCACCTCGCCGGCCCTACCACCTCATTTAAATAATGTTTGCTTAATTAATTAAAATGTCTTCAGGTAACTTTTGGATAACTCAAGTTATTTTGTATATATGTTCTAAAATTTTTATGAATTAATAAATCTTACCTTGAGTTTAATGTCTGGAACAGTTTCAGTAATAGCAGTTTTTAGGTCTAGAATATCCATTTGACTTAAAAGCATTTTAAAACAAACCTAGTGATTTGATTTAAAAGTGAGATGAACAATTTGCTTTTGTCACTTAAAATTATCAATTCTGTTCTCTTAATATTTTCAATTAGTTCTCTTCTGAAGGTTTTTTTCTCTCACCATTAAATGTTTTAAGAGCTAAAGTTTCTTTAACGTCAAAGTATGTGCCTTCTAGGAGCCTGCTTTTGTTAACTGCCCCCTCTGACCTATTAGTTGGGATTATATACTAGGCATTATGTGTGAGAATCTGTGGGAATAATTTTGAGTGTTTACTGAATTTCTTCTTATAGAGAGATTTTATTCATGTTGCTGACCAGCAACCAAGTCAAGACAGATCGCTTTATGCAAAAGGAAAACTATTTTACTGAGCTTTAGTTTCTGTGTGAACTGGTCTTTTTCAGGTTCACTTTTTCTTCTAGGGATGAGCCCTTCTAGACCCCCCTGGAAAGCCTTCTGCTCCACTTCATTAGACAGACCCTTAACTTCATTTTCTGCCCACTCTTTGTGTCAGCTTGGCCTCTAGATGGATGCTTTCAACCAACTTTTCTAGTAGTTTGTCTGAAAGAGTTAGTCTTCTTTTGCCAGAAATAGAACTCTTTGATATTTACTTTTGCATATGCTTAAAAATGAAAAACAATGTATGAACTTATCAGTATAATATATGTGTTTATAATATGAACATATATACACATATGTGAGCAGATGGGTGTATAGATCATCAGTTTCTTTGCATAGTGGGGGTGATATCAAAATCTTTAAACTCATACACTTTTGGTCTTTTTGTTTTTGATTTGAGCTATATGAGGTAGTTCTCAGGGGCTACTCCTAACTCTGAGCTTGGAGGTTGTACCTGATGGTGTTCAGGAGATCACAGGGATAGAATCTAGGCCTCCTACATGCGAAGTGTGCACTCAGCTCATGAGTTATTTCTTGGTCCTCAGAGGTCTTGCACTTTAATTTCTCTTCTTAGCAGTGATATCAGGTCAATTAATATCTGTGATTTGCCTAGTATTAATTCTGCATGTATAAAAGGACAAGATTTTTTTACTATGATTTTTTCATTTTGGACTACACCTGGCAGTTCTCAGAAAAAGTAGCAATTTATTGTTTACAAATATACAGATGAGCATAGTTGATTTTTAAAATTAATATAGAGATGATTATAGTGATTAAGAATTACAAGTTCTGGAGTTAGGTTCTTTGAATCCTAACTTCGCTAAGTACTAACTATGTAACCTTGATCTCTAATCTTTGTTACTGTTACTGTGTCTGTAATATGCATGTAATTATAGAATTACTTTGTAGAACCCGTAAATTTTTTATATATCATGACTTATACTTAGTAATTTGGTCCTGCCACTATGTAAGAATTAGTCTTAATACAAAATACATAGATTCATGTGTATACTTGACTAAAATATAAAACTCATGCAGCTGACTTTATCTTTCTCTTTCCTCTGCCCCCAACTTCAATCCAAGTTACCCTATGTAAGTTTCCTGTGCACCACAAAAAATAAATCCTAAGCGCTGATGGGCGTGACCAGAACCAATAATAAAATATAGATAGCTTGTTATACTTAGCTGTATAACTGAGTGTTCAAAATTTTAAATTTGGTAAAAAGAGTTTACTATGAAGATATACAGCAGAAAGAGTTTTTGTTTTAAGAAATAATTACGTCATAACCTAAAGTATTTTCAGATTCTTATATTTTGCTGGTTATGACTTCAAAGTATGGTTGCACCTATTTTGCAAGAAAGAACAGCTACAGGTGGATGTAGAGAAATAACACCTTCCTCTGACTGTGATTCTCTGTGTGACATTAACTCTGCAAACCTTGTAACTGGAAAAAAAAATGCTTGTATCGTTGCCGGTGGTTTCTTATGCTATGCTATGCTATGCTGCCCTACTATTCAAGTACTGTGGAAGTCATTGATATCTAGGAACATATTGAGTCATGATTTCAGTCACCATGAAGTAGGCAAAATTCTTGTGAGTTATGGTTAAGAGAAAATACTGCTCTATGCTGATCTGGCAGGGAGAAGCCCATGATCAAAAAAAGGTAGTTTTTCCAGGACAAGGCTCATATGTTGTACTTTGGGATATTTTGAACTTTAAAATTTCCCAAAATGGATAAATTTGACTGTAATTCGTGGTTGTAGGGGATTGAATTTCTACCCCTTAAGAAAAATACAAGGAATAAAAAAGTTCTAAAAAATTACTGCAAAACTACCTTTTTCTGGGTGTTTGAGTATATTCTTCTTTTTTTTTTTCTTTTTGTTTTTTGGGCCACACCCAGCGGTGCTCAGGGGTTACTCCTGGCTACCTGCTCAGAAATAGCTCCTGGCAGGCACGGGGGACCATATGGGACACCGGGATTCGAACCAACCACCTTTGGTCCTGGATCGGCTGCTTGCAAGGCAAACGCCACTGTGCTATCTCTCCCGGCCCTTTCTTGAGCTCATTCAGTTTCAGAGATTTGCTGCTTTTTTGGTTTCAGTAAGTGTCTTATGTGAAAGAAAAGGAAAAGAGAGATGACGCCACCTTGTATTGCTTGGTTTAACCACAATAATAAGTCTTTTGCTTGTCATTTCTAAGAACTGGATTTTTAATTCAAGGACTTTGTAGCTATGGGACTGGAGTGATAGCACAACAGGTCAGGCATTTGCCTTGTGTGTGGCCAACCAGGGTTTGATCCTAAACATCCCATGTGGTTCCCCCCAAGCCTGCAAGTGTAATTTCTGAGCACAGAGCCTAAGCGCCCTGGGTGTGGCCCCAAATCAAACAGACAAAAAAGGCTCTGTAGATGTATGTGTAAGTTATTGTGAACTGAGCCTCATTATGAAAGGGAGGACTGGGGAACTTAAAACATATTGTGCTGCCTGTCTTAGTTTATCTGCCCAAAGATGGTTTTTAGGCAGAGTCACAATATTTCAAGTTTATATTTTTTATGTGGGGGGAGATAGGGTAGGACACACCCAGCAGTGCTCATAGTTTATTCTTTTTTCTGCTAGGGTACCATATGCTGTTCTGGGGTAATTAGAATAAAGTCACGTTCATGCAAGCAAACACCGTTGCCCCGCTGCTCCAATTTCTTAATACTTTAAACATGTTCTCTTATCAAAATATCCAGGAATATTGCCTTCTCCTTTATAGCCATTGACTTGATATTTTACTATAACTGATCATTTATATTTATTTATTTATTTATTTATTTATTTATTTATTTATTTATTTATGTTTTGGGGCTATACCTGGTGGTGCTCAGAAGTTACTCCTGGCTCTGCGCTCAGAAATTGCTCCTGGCAGGCTGAGGGAGATGATATGGGATGGTGGGAATCTAACCTAGGTCTGTCCTGGGTTGGCTACATGCAAGGCAAACACCTTAATGTTGTGCTATCTCTCCGGCCCCTTATATTTATTTTAATTTAATTTTTTCTGTCCTTATGCTTTTATTGTATTTGTCCCTCTTTCGATATTTTTTATGGGAGGAGGCACATCTGGCAATGCTGAGGAGTTATTCCCAGTTCAGTGCTCAAAGGACTATATAGTACCAGGAAACAAAACTGGACTTTTGTTAGAAAGCATGAACCCCAGCTGATTGAACTCTCTCTCTGGCCTCTTTGTCACAACTTTTTACTTGCAAATTTCATAATGTTTTCTATTTTATGCCTTTTCTTTTATCTCTACTAGAAAAAACTATTATAAAATTTCTTTATTATAAAACATATAAATATTAAATATTTTTACTTTTGTACTATATATCGTTATATAGTGATTAAAATATTTAGAAAGATTATTAAAAGGATGCCTTGCCAATCATAATCACTATTTTATGCAGTAACAAGAAATATTTTTATATTGCAAAGTCCTCAAGCTAAAGGATCTTAGTTTTAAATTTAGCTCCCAGAAACAGAATATAAACAAGTATAAAAATTAATTTTAAGAGCATATGCTATCTGTATTCTTAAATATTTTAATAGTAATAATGTTTGTTGCCAGAAAATGTCTGTCATATCATTTGTGTTAGCAAGAAAGACTCCAGAATGGAATGATTTACCTAAATTAGCCAAACTTTGGCTATTCGGATATTGCCAAGGTAACATCATAAAGAGCACTGTGTTTAATAAAAATGTAATGTAAGCTCGGTGTGACATTTTTCCCCTAGTAATTACATTAAAATACTTGACAGGGTGAAATTAATTTAATTTAAAACATATTTTTTTTGGCTTTTGGCTTCTGGATTACACTTAGCTGTGCTCAGGAATTTTTCCTGGATCTGCATTCAGGAATACACCTGTCCAGGCTCAGGGGACCTTAAGTGGTGCTGGGAATTGAACCCAGGTTAGCTGCATGCAAGGTATGCAAGTACCCTACCTGCTGTACTATTTCTCTGGCCCCTTGGAAGGTGAACTTTATTTTAATAATAAGGTTATTTAGCCAAGTAAATTGAAAGGTTATAAAATTATACCTGGGATTGAGATTGTTTTATGACCTGAGATTTTTGTTCGTCTGTTTTTTCAAATTATTTGCTTAAAACTTTTCCTCAGAAAATTGCATTTTTTTTCCTACTGGTTTTTGGTGCTCAGGGCTTACTTTGACTCTGTGCCCAAATCATTCTTGGTGGTCTTGGGGTACAGTATGGGTACTATGAGTTCAAGTATGAGTTGGCCTCATGCATAGTAAGCGACATCTCTCTGGCACATGGGTGCAAGTTTTGTTTTAAGCTTCCATATGTTTGCTTAAAATTCTTCAGCTGTACAAAGTCAACACGTCAAATAATTTTTATACAATGTACATATTTGGAATGCTATTTTGCCACAAGAGGCTTGAAACTTGTGCAGCCCCATTATGCTTTTTAAAGGCAAAATATGCCAGAGTTGGGCTGTGCAGTGATCTCATTGTGGCCCTGTTTCTCTTGTAAGAGTCAGTGTAGACAAAGAGGAATTATAGAGATGTAGTTTAGAAACAGCAATTCATGTTGAAAGTCATTTCAACTTTACTTCTAACCTTCCAGTCCCACAGTATTTCAAAATACAGTGTATGGGAAGAATTTCTTTTGTGTGTGTAATTTTCTCTTGTCCCAATGCTTTGACATGGTAATATTCAGGGGGTACCAGATCAACTTTTTTTTTCCCGGCTTTTGGGTCACACCCGGCAGCGTTCAGGGTTACTCCTGGCTCTATGTTCAGAAATCGCTCCTGGCAGGCTCGGGACCATATGGGATGCTGGGATTTGAACTACCATCCTTCTGCATACAAGGCAAACACCCTACCTCCATGCTATCTCTCCACCCGAAGATCAACTTTTTAAAATGTCATTTTAAAAAGTATCATTGAAGAAGAAACAAAAATTTGTTACTTTGGGTTGAAGAGACAGTACCCAGGTTCAATCACACATAGCCCATATGGTCCCCTAAGAGCCTCTAGGAGTAATTCCTGAGTGCAACCCACAAGTAACCCCTGAGCATAACCAGGTGTGACCCCAAAACTAAAAAGATAAATAAATAAGTTACTTATAACTGTTCTTCAAAGCAGTAGAATTACACTGATTAGAAAGCCCATTAAGAAGTTATCCATGGGCCCGGAGGGATAGCACAATGGCGTTTGCCTTGCAAGCAGCCGATCCAGGACCAAAGGTGGTTGGTTCGAATCCCGGTGACCCATATGGTCCCCCGTGCCTGCCAGGAGCTATTTCTGAGCAGACAGCCAGAAGTAACCCCTGTGCACCGGCGGGTGTGACCCAAAAACCAAAAAAAAAAAAAAAAAAAAAGAATTAAACTATCTAATCATGAAATAGTAGAAAGTAAAATCACTTTTAATTTTAAGAAAAGGACCATTGGGCTATAAGATTCAAAAATGAAATAGTTTAAATTTCCTTTGTAAATGTCACAAATATAAATTGAGAAGCCAGAGTGATAGCATAGAGGGTAGGGTGTTTGCCTTGCCTCCAGGTTCAATCCCCAGCTTCCCATATGGAACCCTGAGCACTGCCTGGAATGACCTCTGAGTGCAGAACCAGGAATAACCCTTGGGCATAGCTGGATATGGTCCCAAAACAAAAATACAAACATGTATTCAGTAGAATATGACTGAGATGGTTAATGGTTTTAGGAACAGACATTTTGTTCTACAAAATCACATAAATTTCTCTTTGGGGGAGTGTTGGAGGGTTTGGGTCATAGCCAGCAATATGCAGGGACTATTACGAAGCTTGGAGACAGATGCTAAGTGACTTGCCAAAGGTAACACAGTTTGTTAACTGGCAAAGCCAAATTTTCTGTCTTTGTTTTCACCCTTTGAGCTATTACATGGATTCAAATCAGGAAGACCTGGTTTCAGATCCAGTTCTTCCTCTTTCCAGGAATATAATATTAACTGTGATTTTGCCTCTTCAAGTGTCAGTTCTTCCTTTAAAACACAATGTTCATATCTCACTGGTAGGCTTGTCCGCAGGATTGGAGCTAAAGTATGCAATTGCCTGGCATAGTTTCGTTGCATAACAGACTCAATGATTGTAATTGTTTTGGACTATAGATGGTTTCCTCCTTCCCACCACTCCCCCTAGCATGTTACTCTGTCTCTATCTCTCTTCTGGGCCATACCCAGTCATGCTCTGGGCTCACTATGGCTCAGGAACCATTCCTGGTAGGGATCCAGAGACCGTATATGGTATGGGGAATTGAACCATGGTCAGCTGTGTACAAGACAAATGCCCTTCCCCTATACTGTCTCACCAATCCCTAAGCATTCTCTGTCTCTCTCAGATAAGATTCTAACTTCTAGGAAATAGCACAAATGACTGAAATACGTGCTTCTTTCTCTTTAAAAACTTTTTTAAAATAGGTTTGTTATGGGGGGGAGCATACCTAACAATATTTGGCCTTTCTTATTAGCTGTTCAATGCTAGGCTCTGAAAATGTGGTACAGGGGTGTGAGGCCAGGGGTAGTGGCGGCCTCTAGGGTGATGCAGGCCAGTGTTCAGGGGCCACCTTCAGGGCTATACCCAGAAATATTGCTGATACCAAGAGGTACCTGGTTCTATCTCCCTAATTTCTGAAGCATATGTGCTTAGAATGCAGGAGCCCTCATTTCTACTCCTGGCACTGCATAGTTCCTGTGAGCAACCCCCAACCACTGTTAGGTGTGGCAGTAAGATTTAAAAATAAAATACCTTAAAGTTTTTCTGTAATTTTTCATGTCAGAATATGAATTCAGGGACCAGTGTAACAGTGCAGAGGGTGGAGTGTTTGCTTTACCGATTTGAGTTCAATCTTCACTATCCCATATGGTCCCCCAACACTGCTAGGAGTGACCCCTGATTTAGTGCAGAGCCACCATTACCTCTGTATAGCCAGATCTGTCCCCCAAACAAAACAAAATAAAACTACACAACAAGAATATGAATTTATTAGAAAATGACTAAGGCAGTTAATAGTTTTAAGAACTGACATTTTGTTCTACAGAATCACATAAATTTCTTTTTTGCGGGGAGTGGTAGAGAGTTTGGGTTACAGCCAGCAGTATGTAGGAATTATCACTGATTTTGTGCTCCAGGATCACTCCTAGCAGTGCTGAATGGGATTCCAGGGATCAAATTAGTACATCAGGATGCAGATTAAATCTTAATTCCTATACCATCTCTCCAGCCTCTTTTTATATTATTTTTACTGTGACAAGTATATGTAAAATTGAATATACATGTTTAAGTTTTAATTCAGTATGGTTAATTACATACATCAGTATGGTTAATTACATACATATAGTTGTACAGCCATTATCTTTCTGTTTACTTATCTTTTCTATCAGTAACCAAATTATGTTAGTCAGTGACATCTTTTCCCCTACCCTTAGCTCTTGTTGAATTTGAATCAGTTCACTTCTATCTTTATGAATTTGTTTATTTTAATTACTTCATGTAAGGAGAATAATATTGATTTTATACTTATCCTTTTTTGTCTGGCTTATTTTACTTACTATAATCAATGTCTATCTATGTTGCAGCATCTATCAGGACAAGGCCCATCAATCCACTTTATAGCATTTATTACCGTTTTTGGCTGATTAGTATTGTATGAATATGCATGGTTATTTATTCATCAATGGGCATTAGGATGTTTGTGCTGTTTTACATACACTTGAATAAATTAAGTTCAGATTTTCTTCTGATAGTGATCTTGACATATCATTAAATAATTATTTAACATTTTTAAATCATATTCTATTTGAAATTAATTTAGCTCTAAGTCAAAATAGTCAAGTTAAATTATTTTATTTTCAAAATTGTTAGTCTTTGGTTTTGACCCGCACCCAACTTCTCAGATGCTACTTCTGACTTAGTGTTCAGGAGTTGCTCCCAGGTTGGGGGACCATGCAAGGCAGAGATTGAACCTGAACTTCTGGCACGAAGAGCATTTTCTTCACCCATTTAAGCCATCTCCCCAGCTCATTTTATTTTTCATATTATATGCCCTTCGTTGGAGTTTCAGATTTTTTTGTTTGTCTGTTTGTTTTTGGTTTTTGGGTCACACCCAGCAGTGCTCAGGAGTTACTCCTGGCTCTATGCGCAGAAATCGATCCTGGCAGGCTCAGGGGACCATTTGGGATGCCAGGATTCCAACCACCATTCGTCTGCATGCAAGGCAAATGCCCTATCTCCATGCTATCTCTCTGGCCCCTCATAGTATTTATTTTAAGAAAAATTATTATTGGGCCCGTAGAGATAGCACAGCGGCGTTTGCCTTGCAAGCAGCCGATCCAGGACCAAAGGTGGTTGGTTCGAATCCCGGTGTCCCATATGGTTCCCTGTGCCTGCCAGGAGCTATTTCTGAGCAGACAGCCAGGAGTAACCCCTGAGCACCGCTGGGTGTGACCCAAAAACTAAAAAAAAAAAAAAAATTATTATTAAAAAATTAAAAAATTAAAGAAAAACAACAAGAAAAGAAAAATTATTATAGCAAGATTTAGATAGTTTATCAAGTAGTATTTTTATGTGAGTATATAGAATATTCAGATTGCAAAATTTGATGGAAGCATATGATATAATCAGGGTAGAGTTAATACTTTATTTACTAATTTTCTTTTTTTTTATTTAAACACCTTGATTACATACATGATTGTGTTTGGGTTTCAGTCATGTAAAGAACACCACCCATCACCAGTGCAACATTCCCATCACCAATGTCCCAAATCTCCCTCCTCCCCACCCGACCCCCGCCTGTACTCTAGACAGGCTCTCCATTTCCCTCATACATTCTCACTATTAGGACAGTTCAAAATGTAGTTATTTCTCTAACTAAACTCATCACTCTTTGTGGTGAGCTATTTACTAATTTTCATATTTTCACACAACTTTATAAAGTGTCATTACCTATGTGCAATATTCAGAGATTTAAATGCTTCTATAGAATTCTTTTTCTTTTCTTTCCCTTTTTTGGTTTTTGGGTCACACCCTGCAGCACTCAGGGATTATTCCTGGCTTTACGCCCAGAAATTGCTCTGGCAGGCTTCGGGGACCATATGGGATGCCGGGATTCAAACCACTGTCCTTTTGTATGCAAGGCAAATGCCTTACCTCCATGCTATCTCTCCAGCCCCCTGTTTTCTTTTCTTTTACTTTTTTTCCTGGGTAAATAAAAAGCTTTATTGGAAATTAGAGGGAAAGGGAAGGGAACTCTCCAACTGGGAAGAACTTAGTGTAGGACAATGTTCAATCTTGAATTTGAAAAAACTTCACAACTAGTACACATGAAGCAGGAAGCAGGTGAAGTTGGGTGGTTCTGCAATTGGAAATAATAAGAATGAGCTTTAGTTATTGCTTTCTTTTCTCTACTTAAAACTACCCAAGAGTAGGGAAAAATCAGTTGAAAATTTAGAATTAAAAAGTGAAATCTTAAAGATTTTTTTTTGTCATTATAGACATGAAAGGACTTTAAGAAAATTTAAATGGTTCAACAAAAGATGCTCTAATGGATGACAGCGCAAATCCTACATACAATCTGCAGATAGAGCCAAAAGATGGGTGTCATCCTGGAGACTGTGTGGAAAGTATAGTAACCCGCTTGCCTTCTGCATCTGATGAAAATGAAAATCAGCTTGATGGAGACGGCTGTGAGCACGTGATAAGCAGTGACAGTGCAATGGGCAAACCTGAAGTATTTGAGCAAGACAATCTCAACAATAATGAAAGCTGCACAGCAAGCTGTGAGGTGTCTGCAGGCGAGAACTCAGAGAGTAAATCCTGTGAGGGCTCCAGAGAAGAACAGGCTTTCTTGGGGAAGGACCAAAAAATGCCTGGAAAAAGAAGCCCACGAAGCAAAAGAGGCACTGCTAGGAAGATAATACCACAAGGTATGTCTTTTCTTTTCACTTATGCTATTCTTTAAAAACAAACTCTTCCTGTCCTGTACTATGTTTACTGTACCACATCTTGATTTCTTCTCTTACTTTCTCTTATTTTACTGAGTAATTAGCTCTGTAATACCATACAGAACCCAATGGTGTGGTAGACCACACAAGTGGGATGTCCCCACAGTGTTCTGTTGTGTTTAGTTTGTTTGATCTTGGTATTAGGGCTACAGCCACTGGTACTCAGAGGCTACTTCTGGCCCTGTGCTCAGGGGCCATTCCCTTCAGTGCTCTCTGGATCATGTAGTGTTGGAGATTGAACCCTGGCCTCCAGCAATGCAGTCAGTGCTTAGCCTGCTGTGCCCTTCCTCCAGCCCTCACAGTGCTCCACTGCATCAACTTATTAAAATGTATTTAACTACTTCCTTCTGACTCATCACAGTACTTTGCTGAAATTAATGTCCCAAGTTTTCAACACTGTAGTTTAATTATGGATGGTCTCCATCTTTTATGATATATTAGACCATTTTCTACCAATATCAGGTTAGGACACTGTTGCTTAGATATCTGTCTAACCCTGAGCTTCTGAAGTAATATGATTTTACTCACTTCTTTATAAGTTATTTTCTTCTGACTCAGAATTGATTATATATTGAAAAAATATATATGCATATAAATATTGGTATATGCCTTGTACAGTGTTATATAAGACACATAGATCTAACTTTGTGGCTTTGGTTTAAAAGTAATTTAGAATATTTTTCATTTGATATACAGTTTGACATTTAGGATTTGGAACTAGGAGCCTTTTTTCTTCACATGCTTCATAGGGTACCTTTGGGGAAAGACAGCCTCTGATCATTTTTTATTAGAAGCCTGTAGGCTTGGAGGATTCTGAAATATTATGGACTCCTTAATGTAGCCCCACATTATACAATCCAGCAGTCTGCATAAGACTCTGCTGAGCAAACCGGACTGAAACTTTCATCTTGTGCTCTTATGCTACTTCAGCTGATTAGAAATACAGTCATGGGGCAGGAGAAATAAGTTGGTTTGTATGCAGAAGACCTAGGTTCTGTTCCTGACTCTGCCTTGAGCATCACTAAGAGTAACCCTGAAGTACAAAGCCAGATAGCTCCTGAAAACTGCCATGGGTGACCCAAACAAACAAAACATAATAATATGCATAGTCTGTTCTATAGTAATATAGTATGTTCAAACTCATGTATATAGATTGTTTACTTAGACTCAAATATGAAATGATAGTTTCTGAAAATTTCTATTTATTTAGTAAGGTAATTTGGTAACATTTCTCAAATTTTGACTTTACAGTTAGTAGATCCTTTTGCCTTTGTTTTTCCTTAATAGACTTAGAGAAAATTTAAAAAATTGTTTTGTTTTTGTTTAATTTCACAATATACCATGTGGTGCTCAGGGGTCCTGGGGGCCACTCCCAGAAGTGCTTGGCCAACTGGACAGGAGTTTAGTTCTAAGGTTGGAACATGTTGAACTACTGGGGCTCATGGTACTAGGGACCATCATGGCTATTCTTGGCAATGTTTGGGAAGTCATGTGTTGCCAGGGATTGAACATAGGTCTATTGCATGCAAGGTATATACATATACAGTAACCCCTGTGCCATCTCCCTGACTCCTAAAATAATTTTTGACAAGCAAAGCATTGTCTTGAAAAAGCCTAAGAGTAAATAGATGTTGCATTATAGTGCTCTTTGTATGTAATATGATCTTAACTGTGACTATAATTCAAGGGCTGTTTGACTATGAATACGAACTCTCATTTGTATTGTGTTTTTAAGAACTGAGCCCTAATTACATATGTATAAAGTTAATCATAGTGTCAAGATTATGATTTCTCTTTTTCTCTATTTCTTGACCTTATTTCAATTTCCCTAGATACTATTATATAATTTAAAACTATTTAATACTTACTATCCAGTAAGCAATATGTGTAGACTTTATTGTTCCATAATGTTTTTGAAATATATGATTCAACAAACTTTGTGAGACTTTATACAGATTACTTTTTAAGTAATGTATATGGAGGTAGAGCACTAGTATAGCAGTTGAGTTCTTTCTTACATATGGCTGACCTGGATTGAGTGTTCAGCACACAAATAGTCCTTGAAGTCTACCAGGACTGATCTCTGAGCACAGAGCCAGGAGTAATCCCTGAGCTTCATGAGGTATGGCCTCCTAAGATCAAAATAAGTTTTGAAACAAAAATAATTTTATATATTACTTATAATGATTTTAAGAATATAAGAAATATAACTTAAGGATTATAAAACAAATCCAGTATTTTGCATTTAGGTCACTGCATTGTGAATTTTTTAGATTTCTGAGTAGACATAGTATACTTTATACTACAATAAACTTTAGTAATTACTTTTAGCATAAATAAAGCTTTTATACAGATTTTTATATGTCCAGGTAAATTTTTGTTTGTACTTAACATTTTGTAGTTAAATTAAATGAAAGAAGAAATTTGGGCATCAAAAGAATTTTAAACTGAATGGAGTGATTCTTTGAGTATATTTTTCCTTTTATAGGCCCAAAAGAGACCGAAAATGGGAAGCTTTAGTGTTGCCTAGTGAACTCTTCTTTCGTTTGGGGAGATTCTTTCTGGTATATAACTAGTCACAAGTCCAGGTTATTGTATTTCCTTGTATCTCTCTAGTTGCTTAGTTTATTCCATCTCCACTCCATCGTTAACAGCATCTTTATTTAACTGGAGTGCTGCAAAGGTTCCCTAAAAAATGTTTATTTTTTTCTCTTCAATTTATTCTGTCTCAATGCTACCAGTACTATGTTTAGAAGTCTAGATAGGTCCATTTACTCTACTGTTTTACTATTAAATTCTCATATCTGAAGAAAATTAAGTTTCAAAAAAGTTTAGGTAAGTACTTTCCTATTAGTAAAATAGCATTTGAAATGTGAAAGGAGATAAAAAGTGTAGAATTAAATTTTACAGGAGTATTTTTTTAATAAATTTTTTTATTTTTAATTATGAGAAAAAAAGATGCCAAGAAAGAGGACAAGGTAAAGTAACAGTGGAAGGACAATCACCCATAACATAATTCTCAGAAGTCCCCTTGCTGATATCTTTTTTTTTTTTTTTTTTTGGTTTTTGGGCCACACCCGCAGTGCTCAGGGGTTACTCCTGGCTGTCTGCTCAGAAATAACTCCTGGCAGGCACGGGGCACCATATGGGACACCGGGATTCGAACCAACCACCTTTGGTCCTGGATCGGCTGCTTGCAAGGCAAACACCGCTGTGCTATCTCTTGGGGCCCCCTTTCTGATATCTTAACTTTGAAATTTCAGCCAAAGAACATTAAGATAAACAAGACAGAGGAATAAGTATTTTTATAAGCAGAAATTCAACACTTTGGAAATAAATTTTAGGTAAATTTATTCACTTATAGTATAAATTTCTTAATTTACTTAGTAAATTTTCATGAGTCCACAACCTACTACTGGAAAAGACAATAGAACTGTAATGGAGACATGCTGTTTTTTTATTGGCTTTTTGAGGCAGCATTTCTATAGATCTGAACATCAGGTCCCAGAATAGTTTGGTTGTTTTATGTTACAGGTTCTTTTGTTCTTTTCTTTTCTTTTTTTTTGGGGGGGGGGGAGCCACACCCGGCGGTGCTCAGGGCTCCTGGCAGGCACGGGGGAACCATATGGGACACCGGGATTCAAACCAACCACCTTTGGTCCTGGATCAGCTGCTTGCAAGGCAAACACCGCTGTGCTATCTCTCCGGGCCCCAGTTCTTTTGTTCTTAATATAGTCAAATAGGCAGTGTTTCAAGCTGCATTATATCAATTATGTTGCTGCATTAAAACTGATATAATTTTAGGTAAATATACTAAAATGAAAGTCTAAGAAATCTTATGTCTTAATAGAGATAAAGTTCACTTTTCCCATTAAAATGTACAATTCAGTGATTTTTTTTCCATTTATTCACAAAGCTACGATAATCACTCTTTTTATTTTAGAATATGCTTATTATAACAAAAAAAAAGAAAGAAAAGCCTTATACTACTAGCAATCACTGATCATTCCTCCTAAGCTATCCTAGCACAATGTAACATCTTTTTTTTTTTTCTGGAGACTTTTCTACCCTGAATATTTTACATAAATGGAATCACACAATATATGGTTCTTAATGACTAACTTCTTTCCCTTATTTTGATTTATCAAAATTGCTCAAGTCAGGGCTGGAGCACTGGCGCAAGTGATAAGGTGTCTGCCTTGCATGAGCTAGCCTAGGATGGACTGCGTGTGGTTCAATCCTGTGGCGTCCCATATGGTCCCCCAAGCCAGGGGCGATTTCTGAGCTCATAGCCAGGAGTAACCCCTGAGCGTCACTGGGTGCGGCTCAAAAACTAAAACAAACAAAAAAAAGATTCACTCAAGTCGTAGCATGTATCACTTCATTCTTTTCTCTAGTGAAATAATATTCCATTGCATGAACGTACCATTTTTTTGTTTGTTGTTTTGTTTGTTTTTTGGTCACACCTGGCAGTCCTCAAAGTTTACTCTTGGTTCTGTGCTCAGAAATCGCTCCTGGTTGGTGATGGGAATGTTGCACTGGTGATGGGTGGTGTTCTTTACATGACTGAAACCCAAACACAATCATGTATGTAATTAAGGTGTTTAAATAAATTAAAAAAAAAATCGCTCCTGGCAGGCATGGAGGACCATATGGGATGCCGGAATTCAAACTATTATCCATCATGGATCAGCTGTGTGCTAGGCAAATGCCCTACTGCTGTGCTATCTCTCTGGTCCGAGCATACCATTTTTTTTGTATCCATTTGTTCGCTTACAGGAAATATGATTGTTTTTAATCTTCTGGCTGGTTCCTATGAACGTATTCACACAAGTGGACACATATGTTTTCTTTGGGAAAGGTCAATAACTCTTTGACAGTCTGCCAGTTTTCCAAAGGGCCAAAACATTTTATATTCCCACCAGCATTATGTAAGGATTATTTTTTTCACATTTCTAACACTTGTTTACACATGATTCTTTGATTATTATTCACAACTATAAAAGTTGAGATGTGGGGCCTGGAGAGATAGCACAGTGGCGTTTGACTTGCAAGCAGCCGATCCAGGAACAAAGGTGGTTGGTTTGAATCCCAGTGTCCCATATGGTCCCCCATGCCTGCCAGGAGCTATTTCTGAGCAGACAGCCAGGAGTAACCACTGAGCACCGTCGGGTGTGGCCCAAAAACCAAAAAAAAAAAAAAAAAAAAAAAAAAAAAGTTGAGATGTGGAGCTGGAAAGATAGCATGGAGGTAAGGCATTTGCCTTGCATGCAGAAGGACAGTGGTTCGAATCCTGGCATCCCATATGGTTCCCCAAGCCTGGTGGGAGCGATTTCTGAGTGTAGAGCCAAGAGTAACCCCTGAGTGCTGCCAGGTATGACCCAAAAAACAAAAACAAAAATCAAAAACAAAACAAAATAAAACAAAAAGTTGAGATGTGGGGCCCGGAGAGATAGCACAGCAGCGTTTGCCTTGCAAGCAGCCGATCCAGGACCAAAGGTGGTTGGTTCAAATCCCGGTGTCCCATATGGTCCCCCGTGCCTGCCAGGAGTTATTTCTGAACAGACAGCCAGGAGTAACCCCTGAGCACCACCAGGTGTGGCCCAAAAACAAAACAAAACAAACAAAAAAAAAAAGTTGAATGTAATGTATGTACCATGTAATGTAATGTACCATGTAAATTGACCTGTATTTATAGGTATATTTATATACTATAGATTCACATGGATAAAGTATATATTTTAGTGGTTTTACTATATTCACAAAGTTGTAAAACCATATCTTAATTCTATAATATTTTATCTTCCTCCTAAGAAACTCTCTACCCATTTGTAGCTATTCCACATTTCTTTTCACTTAGCCCCTGACAATCATAATTTTGTATAGGTACAATAGACAAATTCAGATTTGCTTTCTGATAATTACCATAACAATATAGTTTCTTAATTTACTTAGTCACCATAGCATCTAAGTGTTTGGAAAAAAAAACAGCTCAGCTATGGCAGGAAGCCAGAGATAGTACGTGGAAAATGAGAAAGGAAGACACTTCGAAACTGGCTTGCTACTTTTTATTGTCCTGACTTGTTTCACTGGAGGCCTTCACAGTGTGCCAGGCTGGGAGGCAGTGAGGAGGACCTAGAAGCAAGAGGGAAAACAAGACTTGATAGTAATCTGTGTTCTGAAGACAATCTTATATAGGGATAAGAGCAAAGATTTGGGAACTTACGTTTTGGCTCTGCTTATTTCCATGAGTGTGGCCTGGTGAAAATAGTCTCTTTCTTTACTGTGGAAGGGATGATTCAGACTTTCCCAACAGTTTTGAACAATTGAGTTAATGATGTGAGATTACACTTTAGGGAAGACTGTTCAATCTGCAGTGTGGAACATGAGATCAAACTACAACACTAGAGCATGACTGTTGATGAATCAGGAATTGTTATAATAATTTGTGCAAGGGACCTTGGTGATCTGATAAAGGGAACAGCTATAGGAATGGAAGAAGTAGGTGGGTTCATAGTCACTAAAGAGGTGAATTGACTGGTCTATAGCTGACTAGTCTAGATTAGGTATTAAAATTTGTGGAGGCTAATTCCCAATTGTCTGACTGTGGCAGCAGATGTGCGGCAAGACCTCATACTAATGGGGGAAGTATAGAGGGACAGGGAGCCAGTCTGGGCAGAGAGGAAGTGTGGTAATGTAGAGCCCTCTACATATCCAAGTGGGCCTGTAAAACAGATCTCAAGACTCGGGGGGGGGGGGGGGGCCGGAGAGATGGCATGGAGGTAAGGCATTTGCTGATTTCTGAGTGTAGAGCCAGGAGTAAACCCTGAGCGATGCTGGGTGTGACCCCCCCCCCAAAAAAAAAGACTGGGGTTTGGAGCCAGAGTGATAGCATAGTGGTAGGGCATTTGCCTTGCACGTGGCCAACCCCTGACAGACTCCAATTCAATTCCCAGCATTCCATATGGTTCCCCAAGCTTTCCAGGACCAACATCTGAGTGCTACCAGGTATGACCAAAAAACAAAACAAAACAACACAACAACAACAACAACAAAAACTGGGGTCTGAGCTAAAGATAAAATTTTGGGTAACCTCAGCCCATGAAAATATCTCAGGACAGAGGTCTTGTATCCCCGCAAACCAGATAGTTCAGAGATTTCAGCACTTGTTTGCATGCAGTCCACTCTCGTTTGAAAAAAAAAATTAAAACAAAAGGACGTGTGTGTACACTATTTCTACTATTATTGTCAGAATGCTCCTTTTCTGCCCTTAACTGAGCTGCCCCCTCTTTGTGACAAGCTCTTTAGTCCTCCTGGTTCTCATCTATATTGTCTTTGGCTATTGTTCTTATATGATTTTTTTTAATATCTCACAAATGAGTATAATCATTCTATGTCTATGTCTATCTTTCTCCCACTTTGACTCATTTCACTCAGCATGATACTTACTATGTCTGATCATGTATAAACAAATTTCATGACTTCATTTTTCCTAACGGTGTAGTATTCCATTGTATAGATGTACCACGTTTTTTTTTTTTCTTTCTTTCTTTTTTTAGTGTTTGGTTTTTGGGCCACATCTGGCAGCATTCAGGGGTTACTCCTGGTTCTGTGCTCAGAAATCACTCCTGGAAAGCTCAGGGGACCATATGGGATGCCTGGAATCAAACGCAGGTCCAACCTGGGTCAGCTGTGTGCAATGCAAACACCCTACTGCTATGCTATAGCTCTAGCTCCTGTACCATAGTTTCTTAATATTTTTAGGTTTTAAATTTTGCCGTTATTTATATTGTTAGAAAACTCTTCTATATATATGTACATATATATTTACACTCTTCTAAAAAACTTATACTTTCTTATAAGGTAGCACAAAATAAGATTTTCATCTTATAGTGCAGCAGCATTTGCCTTGCAAGCAGCCGATCCAGGACCAAAGGTGGTTGGTTCAAATCCCGGTGTCCCATATGGTCCCCCGTGCCTGCCAGGAGCAATTTCTGAGCAGACAGCCAGGAGTAACCCCTGAGCAGCGCCGGGTGTGGCCCAAAAACCAAAAAAAAAAAAAAAAAAGAATTTATTAGGCTTATAAGATACTAGAAATATGGCATCATGGTGTGTACATAAAGATATTACAAAAAATATATATGGTAAAATTTACTCATGTTGATATTAGAAAAAGTCAATTTCTAATTGAAATTAAGTATTAATTTGTATCTTTGTAACATGGTGCTTGAGCTCTCTATGGATCTGGCTGAAAAGCTTTAAAACAAACAGTGGGGCTAGAGCAGTGGTGCAGTGGTCAGGCGTTTGCCTTGCACGAGGCTGACTTAGGATGGACCGTGGCTCAATCCCCCTGTATCCCCTATGGTCCTCCAAGCCAGGAGTGATTTCTGTGTGCATAGCCAGGAGTAACCCCTGACCATCACTGGGTGTGCCCCCCCCCCAAAAAAAAAAGAGAACATAGTATGTTTAGGGAAACCCTATGCATCTTTTAATTTTTTTTTTTTTTTTTTGGTTTTTGGGCCACACCCAGCGGTGCTCAGGGGTTACTCCTGGCTGTCTGCTCAGAAATAGTTCCTGGCAGGCACGGGGGATCATATGGGACACCGGGATTCGAACCAACCACCTTTGGTCCTGGATCGGCTGCTTGCAAGGCAGATGCCAGTGTGCTATCTCTCCGGGCCCATCATTTAAATTTTTTTTTTTTTTTTTTTTTTTTTTTGGTTTTTTGGGTCACACCCGGCAGTGCTCAGGGGTTACTCCTGGCTGTCTGCTCAGAAATAGCTCCTGGCAGGCTCAGGGGACCATATGGGACACCGGGATTCGAACCAAGCACCTTTGGTCCTGGATCGGCTGCTTGCAAGGCAAACACCGCTGTGCTATCTCTCCGGGCCCCCATCATTTAAATTTTTAATAAAATATGTCAAACTAAATGTCTAACTAAACCTCTTTTGTTTGTTTGTTTGTTTGTTTTTGGGCCACACCTGGCAGTGCTCAGGGGTTACTCCTGACTGTCTGCTCAGAAATAGCTCCTGGCAGGCACGGGGAACCATATGGGACACCGGGATTTGAACCAACCACCTTAGGTCCTGGATCAGCTGCTTGCAAGGCAAACACCGCTGTGCTATCTCTCCGGCCCCCCAACTAAACTTCTAACATGAAAATAAGGGAATCTGTATAGATTGGTACTTTTTTTTTGTTAGTTTGTTTGTTTTTTTTTTTTTTTTTTTTGGAGGGGGGTCGCATTCGGCAGCACTCAGGGGTTACTCCTGGCTCTACGCTCAGAAATCGCCCCTGGCAGGCTCGGGGGATCATATGGGACACCAGGATTCGAACCATCATCCCTCGTTCTTCTCAGTACAAGGCAAATGCCCTACCTCCATGCTATCTCTCCGGCCCAGATTGGGACGTTTTATACAATCTGTATAGATTGTACTTTCTGTACAAAACAGAGTCTAAATCTAAGCAGTATTTTTGGGAACTAAATTTACCTTGAATATGACTTAGAAACAATCTGGAGCATTTCCACAAAGGATAAAACTTGAGGTACTAACTCAGTGGACATGGAGATGCCTCTCATAGGCATCCTATGGGTGATCCCAAGGACATACCATTGTTAAATTCCCTCAGAGCTTTTTTTTGGAGGGGCCACACCCAGTGGCGCTCAGGGGTTACTCCTGGCTCTCTGCTCAGAAATCGCTTCTGGCAGGCATAGGGGGCCAAATGGGATGCAGGGATTCAAACCACTGTTGATCCTGGGTCGGCTGCTTGCTAGGCAAATGCCCTATCACTGTTCTATCTCTCCAGCCCCTCCCTCTGAACTTTTTTTTTTTTTAATTTAAACACCTTAATTACAAACATGATTGTGGTTGGGTTTCTGTCAGGTAAAGAACACCCCCATCACCAATGTCCCAATTCCCATCACCAATGTCCCAATTCTCCCTACTCCCCAGCCCCTCCCCCTGCCTGTACTCTACACAGGCTTTCTGTTTCCCTCATATATTCTCATTGTTAGGATAGTTCTCAATGTAGTTATTTCTTTAAGCTCATCACTCTTTGTGGTGAGCTTCATGAGGTGAGCTCTCCTCTCTTTTGTCTTTAAAAATTATTGCAAAGATGTCTTTCATTTTTCTTAAAACCCATAGATGAGTGAGACCATTCTGCATCTTTCTCTCTCTGACTTATTTCACTCAGCATAATAGAACTTTTGATTTTGTTTCTTGGAAGTGCTTTTTCAGGTTCACACTGTATCTGTAAAATCTAAATGTTTTGATAATAGGCTACTAAGATCCCCTATATATCCTCATTATATGAATCTCCTATATTAAAGGAGAAAACAAATAATAGTCTGTGATCAAGCCAGTCTGGCTGGAAGCAGAGGTGCTTAAATAGTACGGTAGGCTTTTAGAGCTAGACAGTGGTAGTGTAGCTCATTAAAATGTCTAGTGAGTAAGTAGAGTTCACGCATTTTTTCCAGAGAACTGAACTTTTTGGTTTTTTTTTTTGGGGCCACACCTGGGATTTCTCAAATGTTACTCCTGACTCAACATCACCTTCTAAACCCTTCTAACAGAAATAGCCCAGCTACATGATTTAACCTTATCAAATTTTCAAGCCACTAAATTTGTTTCATGTCTATAGATTCTGGATGCCTCAATATTTAATAGTATTGTCAGCTCAATAGTATCACAGGAAATCCGATGGGAAAGTTACATAGTAATCTACCAAGCTCAGTAAGCTAAATCAGTAGCAGAAGGCTTAGCTACCACCAATCACTGCCCAGTAAATCCTTAACACCACAGAGAGATAACAGTCATTTCAAAACGACTTTTATTCTTCTAAGTTTTGATGATTCTCTATGCTTTTGTGTTATAAGGAGCAATATGAAGTAACTTTGTGCCTCCTTGGAGGCAGACTCTGGTGGTAGGTGGAGATTGGGGACACTGGTTAAGGGAAGGTTACACTGGTCATTGGATTGGTGTTTGAATATCAATGTCTGGACAACTGTATTATGAAAAGCTTTTTAAATCAGGGTGTTGTAATAAAAATTTGGGGGTGGAGTGCCCTTTGTAACATCTCCCTTAAGAAAATAAGAATATATTCTTATAATATATATATATTCCTATAATATATTCTTATATATAACCTCCAGACTCTAGTAGGATGGGATATTCCTATTAAAACACTTAAAATATATAGGTGATTTAATTCATCAAGAGCAATCTTTGTTTATTTGTTTCTGGACCATTCCCAATGATGCTCAAGGGTTACTCCTGGCTCTGCACTAAGGAAATACTCCTGGCAAGGCTTTGGGGGACCATATGGAATGCTGGGGATCAAACCTGGGTCTGATCCATGCAGAGTAAACACCCTGCCCACTGTTTTATCTCTACAGCCTTTCCAAGAATGGTTTTTTTCACTTGTTTAAGTCCTGTCCCTTTAAATAGACCGAAGTATTAATACTGCGCAGGTGAGTAGGGGTGTCTTTGGGCTACACTTGGCGGTGCACAGGAATTAATCCTGGCTCTGTACTCAGAAATCAATCCTGGCAGGCTCGAGTGACTATATGGGATGCCAGGGATTAAACCTGGGTTGGCTGCCTGCAGGGCAAATGCCCTGTGTGCTCTGCTGCTCCTAATACTAGATTTTAAGATTTTTGTTTGTTTGTTTGTTTTTTGGGTCACATTCAGCAGCACTCGGGTTACTCCTGGCTCTATGCTCAGAAATCGCCCCCCGCAGACTCGGGGGACCATATGGGATGCTGGGATTTGAACCACCGTCCTTCTGCATGCAAGGCAAACACCTTACCGCTGTGCTATCGCTCTGGCCCCAGATTTTAAGATTTTACTCAAAGAATTATTTTGTGTGTGTGTGTGTCTTCGTATTCCTATATTGAAATCACTCAACACTAAACTGAAAAGAAATCACAGCAACCTCCTTGAGGACTATTAAGTTCTCAGGGAACTTTGCATATCATTTTGTATGTATGTATGTATGTATGTATGTATGTATGTATGTATGTATGTATGTATGAATGTATGTATGTATGTATGTATGTATGTATGTATGTATGTATGTATATCTAGTTTGGGTCACACCCAGCCATACTTATGACTGAACTCGAGGATCAGTCCTGGCAGGGCTCAGGGACCATATATACTGTGCCAGGAATTAATCCCTGGTCAACTGCATGGTGCAAAAGGCACAAGTCCTTTTTTTCTTTTCCTTTAGGTTTTTGGGCCACATCCGGTGGGTGGTGCTCAGGGTTTACTCTTGGCTCTGCTTTCAGAGATCCCTTAACCTGATCACAGGGCAACTTGACAGCAGCACAGTTCCTGCTGTAGACAGAGCCTGTAGCTTGAGGGCACAGGAGAAGAATGTTCCACGTGGAGCTAATGGCATAATTATGCCACAGTTACATAATGCATCCCTTTGACCCAAGTCAGGGCAGGAGGAAGTTGGCTGATTTTTAGATTTATCTCATTTGTGATACTAGTGTGGCACATTGAGGGGAAATGGAAATAATTTTTTTTCCTTTATACCATTTAAATGTTGTTTAGCCAGTGACTGAAGATATTTAATTTGTTACTACCCTCTTCACAATTTTTGAGGGGCAGGCCAGAGTCTTAGTGAGGGAATGTGTAAAGAAAAAAAAAAGTATTGCACAAACTCTAGCACTGGATCTGCACAAACTTTATACTTTCCATTCATCTTCTAAAATTATCGCCCAGATAAGGTCGGTTTGAGGAATAATTAAGCAGCAGCTCAGAGAATCATAACAGGGAATTACAGAATTGAAGGTATTTTTGTTCTACTTTTTATTTCAGTAAGAATATATAGCAGTTTCCATTTGAATTGTGCATGTAGATGGCATTAATTAGAATTCAACATGTTGTATAACCATCACCATTCTCTAATTGAAAAATTTTATTACCCCAGAAACTCAAAGCATAAATCAGTATCTTCTCTATTTTCTTCTATTAACCTTGATTCTAGAGAAGGGTTTGTTTTACTTACATTGGATTGGATTGGATTAGTATGTATCTGCATGCCTGAATATTACCTGAATTATTTTCTTTGTGAACCTATCTAGAAATGTAATTTGCTAAAATCTTTAAAAATATTTGTTACATTTTATTGCAACCATTATGATTTACAAAGTCCTTCAGAGTTGGGTTTCAGACATACAATGAATTAGGGTCAACCCCACCATCAGGGTCAAATTCCTTCCACTAATTTTTCTCAGAGTATATCTCATAACACACTCTTTGCCACCCCCTTTTCACCCCCAGTCTGCCAGTATAATAGGCTCATTTGAAGTTTCAATTGTTAAAGTTTGGGTCTCTTAATTACATGGTAGTTGGCCTTGGTTTGGATATTTAGTTTAGTCCTATTTTTTTGTTGTTGTTGTTTTTTGGGCCACACCTGGTGATGCTCAGGGGTTACTCCTGGCTATGCACTCAGAAGTTGCTCCTGGCTTGGGGAACCATATGGGACACCGGGGGATCGAACCACGGTCCATCCAAGGCTAGCGCAGGCAAGGCAGGCACCTTACCTCTAGTGCCACTGCCCGGCCCCTAGTCCTATTTTTTAACACCACCAATGCACTTGAGACCACTTGGCCCCTGGTCCCCGTCCTTTATAATTATGTTTCTCCTTCTCCACTCAATTTTTTTCCTTCACCTTGTTATACTCTGGGGCCAAGGGTGTTTGAGATAACTCCCATTTAAACCATTGTGTTTTTCATGCAGTTATTTTAAATATCACATAAGTGATATTATTCTGTTTTTATACTTCTGGCTTATTTCATTGAACATATCTTCCAGTTCCATTCATGTTGTAACAAATGTCATGGTTGCATTATTCCTTACAGCTATGTAGAATTCCATTGTATACATGTAACACATCTTCATGATCCACTCATCTGTTGTTGAACATCTAGATTGATTCCCAGTCTTAGCTATTGTTCTGAGTGCTGCAATGAATGGCAGTGTACACACATCGTTTTCGATGAATGTTTTTCTATCCTAGGGTTAGATGCCCGAAAAAGGGGTTGCTGGATCATATGGCAGCTCAATTTTGAGTTTACTGAGAATCCTCCAAACTGTTTGCCATAGGAGTTAGACCAGGCAGTATTCCCACCAACAGTGGATGAGAGTTCCTTTCTCATCACATCCTTGCCAAGAGAGATTGTTCCCATTATTTTGGATATGTGTATGATCACTTCTCTGAGGAAGACCAACAGATGATCAACAGGCACATGAAAAATAATCATCACTTATCACTAGGAAAATTCAAATAAAATCTTCAAATTTTTGAGAAACAAGTTTGTTCATTTTCTTCAAATCACACCACTTATTTTTGTGTTTTTCTTTTAAATGCCATTCTGATTGGTAAAACTAGTATATAATTGTCAGTATAATTTGCATTTCTTGAGTGGCTAGTGATATTAAGCTTCTGCTCATCTTCATTATACATCATCTTTAAGAGATAGGTATATTCAAGTATAATAATTATTTTTGTTGTTTAGTTTTAGGAGTTAATGTTTGTTTTTTGTTGGTTGGTTTTAGGAATCATACCTGATTATACTCCGGGCTCTGCACATAGAAATCACCCAGGGAAGCTCAGGGACCAAATGTGATGCCAGGAATTAAACCCTGGTCAGGCATATGCAAGACAAGTAATTTACCCACTGTATTATCTCTGGCCCTAAATGTATTTTGGATAGTAATCACTTGGCAGATACTTGACTTGCAAATAATTTTTCCATTCTGGATCCTTAGACCTAGTTTGGAGTTGGCTGTTTTAGATAACAGAGACCAGGTTACTAAGAGAGTTAGAGGCTGAGTCTAGAAGGTGAGTCTCTAGAGGCTAACGCTATCTGCAGGGGCCAGCATGGCTATAGGGAAGTGGGTCCTTGGCTAGCTGCAACTTTTCATATATCAGAGACATTAGGGTGACTTTGATTGTTTGGCAGGGCCTGGCCCAGGTGAGAACTGAGATCTTACTTAGCCAGTCCCTTAGTTTTAAAGATAAGAAAACTATACCAATAGTGATATCTAAATTATCTTGCTGCACTGAAGTTTCATTACTCTTTGATTTGTGCTTCTCTGTCTTAGTAAGGAATGTTATCTCAAGAGTTAAAATGGGGCCAGAGCAATAGCACAGTAGATAGGGTGTTTGCCTTACATGCAGTCAACCCAGGTTTGATCCCTGGTGTCCCAAATGGTCCCCTGAACCTGCTAGGAGTGATTTCTGAGCACAGATCCAGAAGTAACTCCTGAGTGCTACCCAGTGTGGTCCAAAAAACCAAAACCCTCAAAAAAAAAAAAAAAGTTAGGGTGATGTTGTTATCAACTCATGTTGCAGAAGATCTTCATCTATTTTGTTCTCTCCCTTCACTAGGTGAGTAAAAAAACTCTAGCCTAACTCTTAGCCTTTTAAGAATCATTAGAATTCTGAATGCATTAGGGACTTCTTCTAGTCATGCATGATGATTCTCTCTGTGGAGATTTCTTTGGTCAACTATTTAACTTCATATATGAATTCTTTATTTATATGTTGTACATAGCCATGTCTTATAAGATAATACAGAAAATGGACCTACCTGGAACCATAGCTATTTGTAAATGTCCATTGACCAAATAAATAGACACAATGCATATTTTTTCCAGTTTTAGAATTTTGTTTTTAGCTTTTTGGGCCACACTCAGCAGCACTCAGGGGTTACTCCTGGCTCTACACTCGGAAATGACTCCTGGCAAGCTTGGGGGAACCATATGGGATGCCAGGGATTGAACTCAGGTTGGCCAGGTAAGGCAAATGCCCTACCCACTGTGCTATCATCACTCTAGCCCCCAGTTCCAGGATTTTTTTTAAAGCCTTTAGATGAGAAAAATTTTAATTCTGTCCTTTTTCTTGTCTTTGAAACTTATTTATAATACTTTGCCAGAATACTGTTATTTTCTTTTATCTACTTTTTATGGTAGATGAGCATTATAAAATTCTCATCTTTTATTTCAAAGAAAAACTCTTGACTAAAACTTAGTAATCCTCTGGGAAGACATTAATTACAGAATTTAGGTGATTGTTCTGTCTCACGGTGGAACAAAGGGAAAAAAAGTTTTCAGTATTATAGCAAACCAGTGATAGATAATTCAGTAGAATTTTATTTTTTAAAGTACTTCTTAATTTTCTTGTAGTTCTTGGAAAGTTTATGTTTCCACATAGGCACTACTTCCACTGTGGTTAGAAAAGCCAAAGAATCTGTTACTGCTGTTTTCATGTGTACTGTCCCTGTGGAATGTTGTCCATTCCTTGGATCTTGTATCTCTTGCATAAAATTCATTGAAAAAAGTTTCTAATATATAGGGGCCAGAGCCATAACACAGTGGTAGGGCATTTGTCTCGCATGCAGCCAACACAGGATGAACCCCAGTTTGAATCCTGGCATCCCATATGGTCCCCCGAGCCTGCCAGGGTCGATTTCTGAGCACAGAGCCAGAAATAACCCCTGAGTGCCTTGCTGTGACCCAAAAACCAAAGCATAAAAATTCTAAGATATAAAGATCACTCTAAATTACTCGTTTTTTGGTTTGTTTTGAGGGAGCCACACCCAGTGGTGCTCAGGGTTTACTCCTGGCTCTTTGCTCAGGAATCACTCCTGGCAGGCTTGGGGGACCATATGGGATGCTGTGGATCAAACCTGGGTTGGCTGCTTGCAAGGCAATTGCCCTACCCAGTGTACTTTGGATTCTAGACACAATTGGAATTTAATGAATATATTTACTTTCTTAATATCTTTGAGCTTTCAGAGGCCTTTTTATTTTACTTTATTTGAAATTTTTATGATTAGTAATTATTTTAAGTTCTTTTGCCATAATGGAAATTTCTTCTAACCATCGTTTTATTTACTTCTTTAAGGACTTTCTTCAGGAGATAATACTCATTTACCGCAAGAAAATGTACTAAGTGCAACCACACTTGCTGTTTCTGAAGAGTCTGCTGAAGTAAATGCTAATAATGATCAGCCAGAAGCTCCAAAGTTAGCTCTGCAATCTCTATTCTCACTTATAAGAGGTGAAGTTGAGCAGTTGGATTCAAGAGTACTTCCCCTTTGCCTTCATCAGGTACTACATTAAGCCCCTCATTCTTACCCCCACTAAAATTGTGGTACCAGTATATTAGTAAAATTCTAAAATGTAGTTCTGTGTACTTGATCCAACCACACATGTCCTGAGAGAGCACAGAAGAAGGCTTAGATCACTGACTGATGGGAAATTTGGCATATTGCTGACTGGTGATGACACATTGGTGTTGGATAATCTTTCTGTGGTTTAAATAGTAACCAACTTTTTTTAGTGAGTAAGTTTTATACAACTGAGGGTGAATGTAATAAGTACCAATTAGGTGCCCAAAACTCTGCTAACCACTGTGGAAACAAACTGCCTCATGTGAATATGTCCTTAAGATGGCTTTCTGGATTAGGAGAAAGTTATATAAATAATGAATTATGGAATTCTCTAAAAAGTGTAGGAATAGATACACACGTAAGGTTTGACAAAAGTACAAAAATCTATGTTAGTTTTATTCTGTAGGCATTAGGGACAGAAAAAAAGGATGAGTATTGAGTTGAGTTTTATAAGATATTCTTGATATAATAGGTTTCCAAATTTATTTCACTTACTGCTCCCTTTTCAGAGCAATATGTATGGCAGGGAGGTCATTTGTCTTGTATGTGACCAACCAAACTGGATTCAATCCCCATCACCACATATGGTTCTCCAAGCCCACAAGGAGTAATCTCTGAGTGCAGAGACAGAGTAAGCCCTAAGCATCACTGCATGTGACCCAAAACCAAAATTACTCAGCATCCCTTGTCCCCTGGAAACCTAGCTTTTTTTAAGCAAACAAAAATCTCCCCACAATTATACCCTACTATTCCCTGATTCAAATGCTCGCCCCCTTTTGAGGAGACATAATCGTGTGGCCGTCTTTGAGAAGCTTTGCACTAAACGAACAAAGTGCTCTGGTGCCAGAAGAGAGATTAACCTGTGCAAAGGCATGGCTGGCTTATTGTTAGAGACTAAAATGGAAGAGACACAGAAACTTAACTTGAATAGCTGATGGCATTTCTTTTAGAAACTAGGGATTTTTTTTTGGTGCCACACCTGCTAGTGCTCAGGAATTACTCCTGGTTGGTTCAAATTGGATTGCTGGGGATCAGACTCGGTTTGGCCAAATCAAGGCAGATACCTGCTGTACTATTGTTCTGGCCCCAGGGATTAGGAATTTTTTTATGCTAGGTGTGTCAGAATTAGAATTTTAGAAAAATAACTTTCAGGGCCGGAGTGATAGCACAGCAGAACGGTGTTTACCTTTCATGCAACCAACACAGGATGGACCCCTGTTCGATCCCTGGCATCCCATATGGTCCCCCGAGCCTTCCAGGAGCGATTTCTGAGTGTAGAGCGAGGCGTAACCTCTGTACACCATTGGGTATGACCCAAAAAGATGGAAGGAAGGAAGGAAGGAAGGAAGGGAGGGAGAGAGGGAGGGAAGGAGGGAGGGAGGAGGAGGGAGGGAGGGAGGGAGGGAGGGAGGGAGGGAGGGAGGGAGGGAGGGAGGGAGGGAGGGAGGGAGGGAGGGAGGGAGGGAAAGAAGATAACTCTTGTGATGATTGGGAGGATAAATTAGAAGACAGGGAGCTTTGAGACTAGGAATCCTGGCAGACAAAAATGAGGAAGCATTTTTACACACGAGCTATTTTGGAAAACATTTATGAATTCCATTTTACTTTTCCTTAAAATAAAACTAATTGTTTAATTGTTTCCTTTCAAATTTTCACAGTGAACAGTAATTTAAAAATAAATATTAGGGGTCATATCTAATATAAATAAGAATGTTATTTTTATCTATATAACTTTATATTTAATTTGAATAATATATTATAAATAATGTGTTGTTTATATTAAATAAAATTAAGAATGTAAGACTCTTGCCTTGCATATGACTGACTTGAGTTCAATCCCAGAAACCCCATGTGGTCCCCTGAGCCCCACCAGAAATGATCGTTGAGGATATAAGCAGGAGTAAGTTCTGAGCACTGCCAGATATAGCCCCAAAAAACAAAAAATTTTTTTTAAATAGATTTTGGGGGAGCCAAAGTAGTGGCGCAGAGCAGTAAGTTGTCTGCCTTGCTGGTGCTAGCCCAGGACAGATCTCGGTTCGATCCCCCGGCATCCCATATGGTCCCCAAAGCCAGAAGCGATTTCTGAGTGCATAGCCAGGAGTAACCCCTGAGCATCACTGGGTGTGGGCCCCCCCAAAAAAAACCCAAAAAATAGATTTGGGGGCCAGAGCAGTAGCACAGCAGGTTGAGGGCTTGCCTTGCAATAAACCCAGGTTTGATTTCCACTATTCCTTAGGATTTCCAGGATTTGCCAAGAGTAATCTCTGAGCACAGAGCCAGAGTAAGTTCTAAGCAGCACAAGTTTTGGCTCCCAAACAGCAACAAAATTAAGGTAGTAATAAATAACCTTAATAAAGAGCTTTTATACCAAGGAGAAAAAAAATGTAGGTTTTATAAAACTATATTACTTATTTTATGAACATCAAGAAGGCTTTTAAGAAAATGTATACACTTTTTGACCATGAAAGTGTCACCAACATGCATTGTTGAGAAACAATAACACCAAATAATCTATCAACCTTCCTGGAATTTGTATAATGGATTAAGTTTGCAAAGGTTATTAGTACTTATTGTTATTTCATTCTCCAAACAACCTAGAGAGGTAAGTATCATTATTGGCTCTGAATAGGGTAACTGAGACTCCTTCACTAAAAATGTAAGTTTCATGGGCCAGAGTTAAAAAAAAAAAAGTGAATTAGGTACTTGCCTTGCATGTGACTGGCCCAAGGTCAATCCTCAGTCTGACAAATGATCCCCTTGAGTACCTGGCATAGTTACAGGAGTGATCCCTGTGCTAGGACTTGAGTACAACTGGGTGTGGTTCCTCAAAATAAAAATTAATCAATAAAGTAAAAAAAAAATCCTTATTATTCTGGGGAGAGAATGTGTTTTTTCCATTCAATATATTTGCCTTTTTTTTCTTTTTTTCTTTTTTCTTTTTTTGGTTTTTGGACCACACCTGGTGATGCTCAGAGGATACTCCTGGCTATGCACTAAGAAATCGCTCCTGGCTTGGGAGACCATGTGGGACGCTGGGGATTGAATCACGGTCTGTCCTGGGTCAGCTGCATGCAAGGAAAACACCCTACCACTGCACTACCACTCCAGTCCCTCAATATATTTGCTTTTGAAATAGGTTGAGAGAAATTTGGGTATGGGCTACATATAAAATTACATATTTTAATCAGTTTATAATCTCTTGAGTTTTTTTTTAATTATTGATGTTTCATTTCAGTCAAATAGGAGAGTATTAGCACTTTTGGAAGACACAAACACATGTATTTAGGAATAATGTTTCACTCCAATCCTCCAGGAACTTATTTGTTGAGATCTATAGGTTTTACATCTTAAATAACTCAGCAATATGTTCTCTTCAGCAAGAGGAGCACACAGAATATAGTGGTAGTTTAAAAGGATCAGGGTTATTTTATTTATTTATTTATTTATTTATTTATTTATTTATTTATTTATTTATTTATTTATTTATTTATTTTTGGATTTTTGGGTCACACCCAGCAGTGCTCAGGGGTTACTCCTGGCTCTACGCTCAGAAATCGCTTCTGGCAGGCTCAGGGGACCATATGGGATGTCGGGATTCAAACCACCTTCTGCATGAAAGGTTTACATCCATGCTACCTCTCCTGCCCAGGATCAGGTTTTTAGCTCAAAACTTCCAAGTAGGGCCGAAGAGATTGCACAGTGGTAGGGCATTTGCCTTGCATGTGGCTGACCTGGGATGGACCCGAGTTAGGTTCCCAGCATCCCATCCAATCTGAGCCTGCCAGGAGCAATTTCTGAGTGCAAAGCCTGAAGGCTGCTGGGTGTGACACACATACACACAAACACACACACACAACTTGCTAGTAATAGTATCAATTTATTTGGCAAAGTTTTAGAAAAATAATTGAAATGATGTATTTAAGAGCAGTTAATATAGTGCTTAGTTTATAGTAAAAGTCAAATATTAAGAAACATTAAGCATTTTATTTTGTTTTAGAACTACAGCTCTTGTACTGCCTCTTTATAGAGCTAAATAGTAGACATTTTAACTATATCTTCATTGTTACTAATTCAAAGATCACTTGTTAGGAATCAGCAGAGAGATGCTGAAGCCTGCAGTAAGCTGAGATGTGAGGGCAATGAGAATAGCTAACAGCTTCCTTCCTCTGCCCACAAATAGAAATAACCTGCCACCTCCCATGGGAGACACAAATCAGAAAGAGAAGTAAAGACAGTAATTGCCAGGGCACTGTGCCTTTCACCTGAATTCACCAGTCGTTGAAATTTGCCACATTTTTTTCTCTCCACCATACACATATTTTCCACAGAAACATTTCAAAATAATTTGGGGCATTAGAGGCTAGAGAAACAGTATTGGGGAAAGGTGCTGGCCTTACATTTGATTCACCTTGGTTTCATTTCTGGAATGGAATATGGTCCCCTGAGTCCCACCAGAAGTGCTCCTTAAGCTCAGAACTAGGACTAAGTCATGAGAATAGTCAGGTGTGGCCTAAAAACCAAATGAAACAAGAACACATTAGCTGTGGGACTTTATATCACACCATACCTAAATACTTGGGCCTATATTCTAAGAACCAGATACTCTTCTATATAACTCTACAGTGACATTATCAGTTCCAATAAGTTTAGACATTAGTATAATAATCTGTATTTTATTTTCTTTAAGTTATTTCATACATGTTTTTTATAACTCACTTTCTAATTCAAGATTACACATTGTATTTGCTCAACAGGAGTCTTTATTCTTTTATATCCCAACTTCCAGACCTTTATCTACTTTCATAATATTAATGCATTAAGCAAAACAAGTATTCTTGTAGACTGTCTCATACTTGTGATTTTATAATCATTTTTTTATGATTTAATACAAGTTAAAAACATTTGGGCAAGAGTTTTATATAGGTAATATTCCAAACCTTTTTTATTTTTTGAACTTGCTCTAGTCTGATTTTTTTTTTTTACCTCAGTACTTACTTTCACAGAAATGTACTTTAAAAGTCACCTCCATGTTGGTTAATAAGCATTGCAAAATTGCCTGAATATTGTAAAACTTAGTTGTCCTACCCTCAGTTTTACAGGAGATATAATAATACTTACTGGAGTTATTTCAGACTTTGAGAAGTTGATCAGTTACTCGATTTTGAAGTGTTTTATTTCTCTTTTTTGATATCTTAATTTTTGTTTATACCTCTTGCCTCATATCTTCTCTCACTTGTTGAGTTTTCCAAATTTTACTAATGCCTAAACATTGAGTACTTAAGGATTCAGTCATGAACTTCAGTCAGACCTGGAGAGCCAGCTTTCTGTGATGTCAAATAGGTGTTTCATATGAAACCTTAGTTACTGAGATCTTAGTTAAATCAAGAGTTTAATCATAGCACTTCTTGGCTCAGAGCACTGCATTG
Source organism: Suncus etruscus (assembly GCF_024139225.1). Classification (NCBI taxonomy): domain Eukaryota; kingdom Metazoa; phylum Chordata; class Mammalia; order Eulipotyphla; family Soricidae; genus Suncus; species Suncus etruscus. The sequence continues at coordinate 45,153,346 of NC_064854.1, read as the reverse complement.
GCTTCCTTTCTCATTTAGAGTAAATGCAAAAAACCTTATATTGACCTTCAAGACCACCCATGATCTGGTCATTACCTCTCCTTGTCTTTTCCTATCTCTTTCTTTTCTCCATCCATATTTCCCAAGTGATGCTCAGGGCACTCCTCAATTGGTGACTCTCAGTCAGCTGGTGTTCACTATGGCAGTGCCCAGGGGCCTCCCGGGTTCACCCAGTGATGCTCAGGGGACTTGGGTCAGCTGCATGCCAGGCATGGGCTACAACTCCAGTACTATCTCTTTATTCTGAAGAGTTATCCATTGAGCTAGCCAGAGAGCAGTAAAGATTTTAAGGTTCAATTTGCTTGTGCCTGCATGGCAGCAGGCTATGGTGGTGAGTAGGAAATCTGGGACACTGGTGGAGGGAAAGTCACATTGGTGTTGGGATTGGTGTTTGAACATTTAATGCTGAAAACGACTGTATCATGAACAACTTTGTAAATCATGGTGTTAGAAAAAAGTTCCTAAAAAAGAAAAAAGTTCCCAAAAGAAAGTAAAAAGATACACTCACTCACCTTTGGAACACACTCCACTAGTGTTCTGCACTCAGGAGTCACTGCAAATGAGTCTGGGAATCAAACCAGGAGGCCACACTGTCCAGACAAGTGTCAAACTATTCTCCAGGACTGATGGATATCCTCTTTTAAGACATAGGTAATGCTTGCTTTATCAACGTGGGTTTAATTCCCTGCATTCCATATGGTTCCCAAAGACTGCCAGTAGTGCCCAAGTGTCAAACTGTATCAGAAATGAAGAATATTGCTCTTTGAAAGCAAAAGTTTGAGGAAATGAGCCAAAGTGAGTCTGTATAATGGGTAGGGTATTTGTCTTGCATGCAGCTAACTCTGGTTCAGTCCTTGATCTCCCAAGCATTGCCAGGAATTATTCCTGAGGGAACATCCAGGAATAACCCCTAAACTCTGCATGGTGTGGTCCCAAAACAAAAAATTTCAAGAAAAGACAAAAATAATAGTTTATCGGGGCCAGAGAGATAGCATGGAGATAGGGCATTTACCTTGTATGCAGAATCCCGGCATCCCATATGGTCCCCCAAGCCTGCCAGGAGTGATTTCTGAGCAGAGAGCCAGGAGGAGTAACCCCTGAGCGCTGCTGGGTGTGACCCAAAAACCAAAATAATAATAAGTTTATTGCACAACTAATTTGGTTTTTTGTTTGTTTCTTTGTTTGTTTGTTTGTTTGGAAACCACATTTAGTTGTGCTCAGGCTAACTCTTGGATCTGGCAAGGTTCAGGGGATCAAAAATCGAACCCAGGTCAGCTTTGTGAAAAGCAAGTGCATTACCTAAAATGTTATCACTCTGGACCTATGCCAAAGTTCTAAATGCTATTAATGTCTTAGCTCTTAGCTTGCTGTTTTAAGTAAATATTAAATATTTACCCTTACCACAAAGTAATGTGGGGTAGATGAGTATGTGAAATACAATATGTGTGGTGTGTGTTTATAGGGTAGGACAGGGAAGAAGCAAAATATTCAGTCCCCATCAATCATTAACACTGACAAATCAAATAACACACATAACCATAATGTTTAGATTTTTAAAGGTTTAAAACTTTTAAAAGAAATATAAGTACTGACTTTGAATAAAGAGGATCAGAGACTGTAACATGTCATAGAGAACTATTTAACTCCTTAAATATATCCACAGATAATTTTGAATAAAAATAAAAATGAGAAGATAACAATAATGCAAGCACAGGTGAGAAAAGCACCCAGGATAAAAGGTAATGAGAGTTGGGGCCAGAGTGGTGGCGCAAGTGGTAAGGCATCTGCCTCGCATGCGCTAGCCTAGGACGGACCGAGGATCCATCCCCCAGTGTTCCATATAGTCCCCCAAGTCAGGAGCGATTTCTAAGTGCATAGCCAGGAGTAAACCCCTGAGCATCACCGGGTGAGGTCCAAAAACAAAAAACAAACAAACAAACAAACAAACAAAAGAGTTTGAAATCTGCAGAAGGAAGAACCACTTAGGCTTGGTAAGAATTGACTAAAGGGGCAAAAAGAGAAAGAAAAGAATGATGAGTCTAAGGTGTCCATGGCCCAGCATTGTGCCCCTAGGATATTTTAAAGGTTCAAAAGTGAAAAATCATGGAAATGGATTGAAGCACTACAGGACACTAGGATGGACACTAGGATGCTACAGGCTACCAGAAGGAATCAAAGTTGGAAGAGGTCTATGGCCAGAAAAAGGACACTAGTCTAATCTATTCAGGTATTTTGATGGAAGACTAGTTAACAAAAACCAGAAGTTAAAAGAGATCAGTTCATTTTGAAAGCAGTTTTTTTGGTTTGTTTGTGGTGCCAGAAATCAAACCCAAAGACCTCGACTGCTAAACCACAGCCCTATGCTTCTTTTGTTGGTTTAATGTTGGTTTGGATGTCATCTTGCAGTGTTGGGAAGCAAGTAGGTTGGGAAAGCAAGCCTAGGCAAAGCTTGGCTCCAACCCTTTGAGCCTCTTCCCCCATGGTTATTTTTAAAGCGGTGTTATGTTCATAAATATGTGCTAAAGGCCATGGAAATAAGACGGCAGTTACTTTAGATATATACTTGTATATAAATCTTAGCAATCTTAAAGATTACATTAAAAAATTCTTGATCTTGTGTATGCATAATCTTGCATATGCTGAATTAATTAGATGATTGGTTAGCTTTAATTGCATAACTGAAATCATGACCTGGAAGCTACTTCTGTAAAAGCCAGAATGTTTAGTGAGCTGTGCTTAAACTAATGTCAGACTCAAACTAGACAGGAAATAGATTCACGGGGATGTGTGAAGCCTCGAAGTGAAAAATACACCTCTCTAAGTCCCTCCTTTTTCTTTTTTCTTCCTGCTATGGAAAAGAAACCTTAAATCAGGGAAACCTTAATTCTAATACACTCTCAAAGTAACTTTCACATATCCTTTTTTCATATGATTTTACTCTGCAACTTGCATTTCTGGCTGAGTAAGACAATTTATTTTGAGCACTTAACTGACACTGCTAGATACCTATCCTCTCACTTAATCCTTTAGTAGCCATGACTGTTAGTGAGTGTATAATAATAAAGCTGGAGCTTAAGAGGTGTAATAATATGTCTAACATCACAGTGCTGGTAGTGGCAGAGCTGGGGCTAGAACACTGACAGGTCATTCTCCTGAAAAATGGTTTTCTACTATACCAGGCAGCTTACCCAGTGTAGAAGTACAAGACATTGACAGTGGGGCTGGAGAGATAACATGGAGGTAAGGCGTTTGCCTTGCATGCAGAAGGACAGGGGTTCAAATCCCGGCATATGATATGGTGCTCCAAGCCTGCCAGGAGTGATTTCTGAGTGTAGAGCCAGGAGTATCTCCTGAGCACTTTCAGTGTGACCCCAAAACAAAACAAAACAAAACAACATTAGCAGCAAAGAAAAACACATCTTTTCTGCCCCTCCTACTCTTGCCAAAATTAGGAAAATATTCAGGGTCTAAGATATATGGAGTATAAAATATGCTATAAAATATGAAGTATCACAAAAAAAATGAAGTATATAAAATGTAGAGGAGAAATACGTTGGTTAATTCAAGCTGCCTTTTCTCTTTTGAGGTATGGGGTTTCAGGATCCTCATGTCATTGGTTGCCTTTGTGGCATTCTAACTGCCGTAGAAACCTGAACATAAATTAAAACTGTGATTCTGTAGTGTCAAAAAATCTGATACATGATAGATTTTAAATGAAAGTTATTTGGAGCAACTATGTGCTATTATATACAAGTGCAAAAAGTCCAGGAGAGTAACTTTGAAAAACCAGACTTTTAATCTTAACAAACAACCTGAATATATCTCATGGCAGGTAGAGTAGGGAACTTGTATGTTATGTCATAAATTTCATTGGAAGTTGGTAGATAAAATATTGATTTCTAGTAAATATAGTCCATTATGCGTTGGCCTGTGCATACTAGCTCATGAACTATACTCAGTGACCTTGTCATCCCAGGGATTGAAATGGGCCTGAAAGGGGTATTGACATCACAGACATGAGCAAACACCACAAATCAATATTCTCTTGTTTATTCTATATAAGAATAGCTAATTATTGCTAATTATTGAATATCAACATACTACAGCCTGCAGTATACACAATTCTCATTTTGTAGGAAAAAAGATAATTGAATACAATTCCATTTTATTGAGATAACTACTACTATTATGTTATCCTATTAGAACAATGAATTGTAAAAGATCTGCAGTATCTTGGACATCAAGTTATGTGAAGTCCTTTAGAATGAAAATTTCAGAGTAAATATTTACTAAGAGGGACCCCAGACATAGCACAAGGGCTAAGATGCTAAGGAGCATGGCCTGCAATCAGTCAGCCCTGGTTTCTTTGTCAGAACCACATAGTTTTTCAAGAACATCCCGAGGCACCACCAGGAGTAATCCTGGTACTGGGTAATGCCCAGTACTGCAGAACCCACGTTGCACTGTATTCTCAGGCCCTAGCAATGAACCGCAATCCTTTTTGGCTAGAAGTTGTCTATAGGCACTCTGAACACTGCTCAGAAAATAAATATTTACAAAGAGGTGCTTGAATCCAATCATTTCTGTTGTGCTTGGGGAAAAAAGTTAGATCTATAGAATAAATTATTTTTGGTGGGTTTGTGTGTATGTGTTTGATTTTTGTTGTTGTTGTTCTTGTTTTTGCCACATCCAGCAGGTCTCAGGTGTTACTCCTGGCTCTACACTCAGAAATTACTCCCAGCAGGCCTGGGGGACCATATGGGATGTGGGGGATTGAACCCTGGTTGGATGCATGCAAGGCAAATGCCCTACCTGCTGTGCTATTATTGCTCTGGTCCTTATAGAATAAATTTAAAGTAACCAAATATACAATAAAAAGTTATCATGGGCCTTAAAAAAACAACAACAACACTGTTTTTTGTTGCTAATGTATAAGGTTGACAAGTCCTTTATTGCCTTTTGCCTTGACATCTCTCTGGGAAAACCTATAAATGGAATATCTTTTTTTTAACTAGATTTTTAAAATTAATGGAACAAAAAGTACTTATTTACAAAATCTGAAATATACAAATACTTTTACTGTTCAGCTCTGTTTAGAATGTTAGATCTGAATGAAAATGTCAACATTTTTAGAATCAAAGGCTTTTTTTTAACACAAAAGGTGCTTTGAGAGAATCTGGAAAGTGACAAACTTTGACTGGAACTCAATCCTGAAACCTTGGATCTTATGCCCTTTCTACTCTACAGCATTTGTAGAGTAAACATTGTTGAAATGACAGCAGTTTATCTGGCCTTTTCTGAGATATCAATAGCAAACCAAAAGTCAATATCCTGTGAAATAGTTTGTGAAATAAAAATCAAATATACCTGGTAGGTTTTTGTCTGAGGGGATGCAGGGTAGATGCCTAGAGGGGCACATACCGAATAGTGCTCAGGGCCTGCTCCTGGCTCTGAGCTCAGGAGCTGCTTCCAGCAGTGCTTAAGCAACCAGGCCATGCCAGGGAACATCCAGGTCTTCCACATGCAAAACATGTACTCAGTTCATTGAACTGCCCATAAATAAGATTTTAAAGTTCTGGTGATGTGATATATTTCAGTTTTCCATTTTACAATAAGCAAAGCCATTCTTTCCTCATTAAGCTATATAAGCCTCTGAATTATTTTTTCTCATTTTTTAGAATTCTTTTACCTATACTCCAGTGAATTAAGTTTTCTTTGACTTAGTGTATTAAAACCAAAAATATTTGTCTACATTTATTTTGTATGAGATTATGACTTCAGAAATGTGTTCTATGCCAAGTCATTTCTTCTGAACTGGTGAATGTACATAAATAAGAATTTTCTTAGTATTATGTTAGAGACATTCAGTATTTCAAGATCTTGGTTCCTTCTACATTTTTCTTTTCATTGAAATGTTAATTTTCTTTGTTTTTATTTTCTTTATTTTTTTTTTTACAGATAGCAGAATCCTATTTCCAGGAGGAGGACTGTATCCTTTTCTTAATTTCAGGAAGAAATTCATAGAACTATTAGAAAACTGCCCATTTAAAAAACTTGAGGTGTACTTTACATTTCTATATATGTGTGTATATATAAATACATATATATATTTCTGTCAATTTAAATGGGTTTTAACTATTGTATATTCCTATGTAATCATCTCAGAAAGCAAGATACAGAAAATTTTAGTCACTTTAGAAAACTATCTTAGAACTACCAGAATTTGATCTTTGATTAAAAAAAAAAAGATTTTGGGGCCGGCGAGGTGGCACTAGAGGTAAGGTGTCTGCCTTGCAAGCGCTAGCCAAGGAAAGGACCACGGTTCGATTCCCCGGCGTCCCATATGGTCCCCCCAAGCCAGGGGCAATTTCTGAGCGCGTAGCCAGGAGTAACCCCTGAGCATCTAACGGGTGTGGCCCGAAAAACCAAAAAAAAAAAAAAAGATTTTTCTAATTTTGGGATACTTTGGATCATACCAGCAGTACTCAGGTCTTACTCCTATCTCTGTACTCAGTTCTGGCAGTGGTTAAAGGATGGCCATTTCAGGGATCAAATCGGGTCAGTTACATGCAAAGCAAACACTTTAATTCCTGTGGTGTCTCTTCAATCCATAGTCTTCCTAATATTTGGGGGCTTTAGGGGAAGAGCTACAAAATTATAATTCAAATACTTATTACATTTTATTTATTTGAATTAAATAGAAGTGCAAATCAAATATTTGGTAGAGGACACGAAGTATTTTGCATAAAGTAACCTCTTGATTTTCTTATTGAAGCTGTATCTCTGTAAGAGGAAACTGATTTTTATCTAGTAGCAGTATTATCAAGTGAGCCCACATGTTCACTTATACAACAAATTTTTGCTCATACTTTTTCCTCTTCCTTTTTTTAAATTGTTAGTCCTTTTGAGAAGTAAACTGATGAACTGTAGAAAGAATGTGTCATGAGCTAGTTTTTCCGTATTATTTGTAATCTCTTCCTTGCCTTTCTGGCTTTCCAGTTTTCTCTGAGCACAATGAGGGAAAAGTAGTTATTGTGTTGAATCCTTATCAAGCTATGGTAACAGAAATGGCAGTTTCTTATAAAATATATATATATATATATATATATATATATATATATATAAATTAATTCTGGTGAAAATGAGAACTTTTATGCAGTGCAGTGTGCAATTCAACACGGGCATCACCAGACATATTATAGAAATGCAAACTCATAGACATAAGAATCTGAGTTTTGGGGCCGGGCGGTGGCGCTGAAGGTAAGGTGCCTGCCTTGCCTGCGCTAGCCTAGGACGGACCGCGGTTCGATCCCCCGGCGTCCCATATGGTCCCCCAAGAAGCCAGGAGCAACTTCTGAGCGCATAGCCAGGAGTAACCCCTGAGCGTCACAGGGTGTGGCCCAAAAACCAAAAAAAAAAAAAAAAAAAAAAAAAAGAATCTGAGTTTTGGTGATCAGGTCCATTAAATGGATTTTTAACTGGGATTAGAACCCAGTTCAACTACCTACAAGACAAATGTACACTGTACTATCTTTTCAGCCCTCCTTCCCAATTTTGTTTTGGGTTTGTTTTTTGCGTTTTGTTTTTGTTTTTGGATTTGGGCCACACACAGCAGTGCTTCAGGGGTGACCCCTGGCTCTGCACTCTGAAATTGCTCCTGGCAATGAGAGGCAGGGAATCTAACCACTGTTCTGAATCAGCTGGCTGCTTCAAGGCAAATGCTCTACTGCTATGCTATCTCTCCGGCCCCAGTCCTCCCCAGTTTTTATCGAAGTACTATGTATTACAGTATTGTTAATGATACAGAGTTTAATTTATGTTCTGTAAAGCTTAAGGCATATGGGTAAACACTAATTCATGTAGAAAAAAAAAACATGAAACTGCCCGTTTCTCCCTACTCTATTTTATGATTCCTTACATATCTGTAAGGTGACTAGTAAAAGAGAAAATTGAACTCTTTATATGGAAAGGACAAAAGCCAAACTTATTTTCTTTTCTGCCTGCCTTCTTTCTGGGTCAGTTTTTAGAACATTGCCTAAAGCAAGGTAGATATATTCGGACAGCTCATCACAACTATAATATGATGCTAGATATATGATGTAGATGAAAAAGCAAAAGTTTATGAGAAAAAACCTACATAAATGAAGGATCAAGGGGCCAGAGCGATAGCACAGTGGTAAGGTGTTTGCCTTGCATGCATCTGACCCAGGACGGACCTTGGTTCTATCCCAGGTGTCCCATATGATCCTCCAAGCCAAGAGTGATTTCTGAGCCAGGAGTACTCCCTGAGCATCATCAGGTGTGGCCCAAAAACCAAAAAAGAATAAGAAAAAACTAAAAACAAAACAAGTCTTGGGGCCAGAGCGATAGATCAGCGGATGGGCGCTTGCCTTGCACGTGCTGGACCTGAGTTCTGTCACCGGCATCCCACATGACCCCCTGAGCATGCCAGGAAGGCATCTTAAGCAAAGCTAGGAATAGCCCCTGAGCATCACTGGGTGTGGTTAAAAAAGACAACAACAACAACAAAAAAAAAATCAGCAGCCCTGGACTAAAGGGTTAACATAGTTGCATGTAGAAAGTCAGTTAAGGGTTAATGATTACTATTCCAAATAAATTGCATCTGAATTGAAGTATTTAGCAAAAGCCCCCTAAAAAGACACCTCCTTTAAATTCCCTAGGCCTGACAGGCTGAGCCCACCCTATTAGCACAGCAGCTCTGCTACCCTTACTCACATCACCCTTACTCATATCATCAGCTGCGCACAGGACAAAAGGGGTGTCCTGGCCACTCAGTACTGCTGCTCAGTTTCCAGAATTGACTGCACACCTAGTCACTAACCTACCAGAATTAACAAATATATATAAAAGCAGGAATTTAGTACATAAGCAGACCAGAGACAGTCAATAAAACACTCCCAAGACTATACTAAGTGGGTCTGTCTTTCTGGAGGTTGCTGTGTCTGTCTGACTGTTTTGACTGCTGTGTTCGTCTGACTATTGGACTTTCTTCCTATAAACTAAACCATCTCACCTGGTAAACTCATCTACCACTATGGCTAGGACTCACTGGGGCTTGGGTTAGAAAATCTCTTTTTCACTCCCTTACTACCTGATTGCTAAAAAGACTGAGCAAACCTCTTGAAACATTAAACTATTTAGTTTCTGCAGTTGGCTTAGAAAATGGAAATTAAGTACCTGCCGATAATGTGCATCAAAGTATTTCAGGTGTGGCCTCTCACTTTTTGTAAACTTCAAATTTCTCAACTCAAAACTTTCTCTTCAACTAAATATTTAGTTAACTTATAATAGTCTGAATTTTTGTTTTCCTCAACTTTTCTATTCAGATGAGAAAGCAATGAAATTCATCCAACTTGAACAATTGTATCATGAGCAATTGCTTGTAAACCTTTCTGCCATTCAAGAACAGTGGGGTGAGTACAGACGAATAGAATGTGAAATTATTAGTCATTTCACAAGTTATTATCTAGAGGGTTAACATATTAAACTTGGCTTTATATTCAGAAGATAGATGTTTCTATTGTTCATGTTGCAAAGAAAGTAGAATTTTTGGTTGGTATCTTATCACACTGTGTTGTTGAGGGCTGCCCCCCCTTAGGGATTTCTCCTCCTGCTCAGGGAGCTGTGAGGTATGAAGGGCGGAACCCAGAGTTCTCAAATGCAGCACATGTGATCCAGCCTTTGATCTGTCTTTCCATCCGTGAAGGTACCATTTTTGCCATTAGTTCCTTATTATGAGAAAATTTTTTCTCTTTGTATTTGGTCTTCATATCAGTGCCAAGAAAAGATTGCAACTATGTGTTCCTCTGGCCCCTTTGCAGTCTTTACTAATTTAGTCTTTGGGATATGATTCACTTATACTAAAAAACAATCACTTAGCTATTTCTGTGTTAACTTTGGATTGTTGAAGAAGATAATTTTACCGAAGTTGTTTATCAGCAGAACCAGCAAGGTATTTTTTTTCCTCCCAAATACCTTTCTTGATATCTAGTGACTAAGAAATATTTTAAATTTAGAAACAAAATGGAAAACTGTACAACCACATACAGTTACATCTCTAAAGAATTCAGAAAAAGGATTTAATGGTGAAGATTTTGAACGGCTTACTAAATTTTGCACAACTCATCAAGAGTAAGTATAGAAGCATTTGGTTCGAATGAGATGTATTAGAATATTGATAAAGCATAATATTGTATATTTGAATTCTACAGTATGTTCACTGATTTGTTAATGTTTTCAACTGGAGAATTAAAAATGGATATAGCAAAATGATTAGGTTCCTTGCTCAGCATTTATGTTTTATTTTAATGTTCATTTTTGTTGTTGTTTGCTTATTTTTTGTTTTTCACCGTTGTTGTTTTTACCTTAAACTGATTGAATTATCAACTTTATGTAGTAGTTCAAAGCTTGTCTTAAAGAGAAATTAAAAAATATAATTCTAATTTTGATCTTTTTAACTTAAGTGATTCTAATGAACAAAATGGTTTACCAGGATGTTTTTATTGTAGTTTGTCATAAAGAATAATTTTAGAGTGGTGTAATTGAAATTAAATACTTTATAATATCTAACTAGAATATTTGTGGGAAGTACATTTACTAGATAATTTTAAATGCTTGATTTTTATTAAGTAATTGTATTTTAAAAACTGAATTAGGGGTAAGAAAAATAGTACAGCAGGTGGTAGGGTGCTTTATTTGCATGTGGTTGACCAGGGTTCAATCCCTGGTCATATTCCCTGAGCACTGCCATGAATGATTCCTGAATTCATAGCCAGGAATAACCCCTGAGTATGCACTCCCAAATAAATTATGCTACTAATAAAGAAAATATATGTTATTATAACACTAATTTACAAATTTGTTCATAATACAATTGTTCCAGGTATATAATGTTCCTTACAAAATTGTTCATAATACAGTTGTTTCAAGTATATAATATTCGAATACCAGTCCTATCACTGTGTGTCCTTCCCTCTATTTATGTCCACAGTTCCCCTCTCACTCTCCATTCCCTCTCAGCAAGCACATAACAAATCCACTTCAGATTGGGCAAGAACAATAGCACAGTAGGTAGGGAGTTTGCCTTGCAGGCAGCCAACCCAGGTTTGATCCCAGCATCCCATATGATCTCATGAGCCTGCCAGGAGTAATTTCTTTTTTTTTGCGGGGGGGGGGGTGTCACACCCGGCAGCGCTCAGGGGCTACTCCTGGCTCTATGCTCAGAAATCGCCCCCAGCAGGCTCAGGGGACCATATTGATGTCAGGATTCAAACCACTGTCCTTCTGTATGCAAGGCAAATGCCTAACCTCCATCTCCAGCCCAGAGGAGTGATTTCTGAGTGCAGGAATAACCCCTGAGTGCTTTGGGGGTATGGACCCCCAAAAAATTAGTATTGGGCTGGAATGATAGTACAGGGAGTAGGGTGTTTGCCCTAGGTAGAGATAGGGTTTGATCATTGTCATCCTATATGGTCCCAAGTCTGCCAGGAGTAACCCCTGAAAACTGCCAGGTGTGACCCAACCCCCCAAAAGATTTCTTCATATTGTTTGCTACCAAAATATGGCAAATGGAAAATTGAATTATCAGAAAATAATAAAAGTCAGTTTGTGATGACTTATATCTCACAATGGTGTTCTAAATGTCATTAAAGATTACTGAGCTGGTTGGTGGCTAGTTGAGCTCCTGTGTTACTGATTTAATTCATTGAGCTTAATGGGCTTCTCAGAACTTTTCTGTCAAATTTGCATTGCTCCTACTGGGCTGAACGCACTATGAAATTTGGAGGAGGTGTCACACAGACATATATGCAGATGCATATGAGCTTCAGGAGCCGTGGAGCTGGGCCAGTTTATATAGTGGAGTAGGTCAGGTATGGCAGCTGCTGAGCCTAGTCAGATGGGAAAGAAATCTTTCTGCCCCTATTCTTAAAATGCCACAGGGCTTTCAACCTGGAGATTGATTTACCTGGAACAGTTTGGCAGTTTGACAGCTTATTGAGGTCAAAAAATATATTTTCAATTCTTTGTACAAAGAAGATTCCAAATTCTGAAATTGAAGAGAGATGATTGTGATTAAACTAATTGCATTTGCAGGCAGTAGAACACAATTCTTCAGTAATAAAAGATCATTTTATGTTTTTCTTCTTTCCCTCAAAATTACAAAGAACAGCCAGAGAGATAGCATGGAGGTAGGGCATTTGCCTTTCATGCAGAAAGACGGTGGTTTGAATCCCAGCATCCTATATAGTCCCCCAAGCCTGCCAGGAGCGATTGCATAGAGCCAGGAGTGATTGTGTAGAGCCAGGAGTAACCCCTGAGTGATGCTGAACATGACCCAAAACAAACAAACAAAAATTACAAAGAACAAATGTAAAGTTCTATTAGAAATGAAGCTGACTCAAGTGATTTTTGCTTAGCTCATGCAGCATAGAGAATCGCCTTTGAATCTGGTTATTTTAGAGAACTGCCTTTGAAGAATGATTTTAAATTCAGAAGCGATGCTCAATTCTTGTAATACCAATTTTCTTTTTTTGGTTTTTTGGGTCACACCCGGCGGTGCTCAGGGGTTACTCCTGGCTGTCTGCTCGGAAATAGCTCCTGGCAGGCACGGGGGACCATATGGGACACCAGGATTCAAACCAATCACCTTTGGTCCTGGATCGGCTGCTTGCAAGGCAAATGCCGCTGTGCTATCTCTCCGAGCCCAATACCAATTTTCTTCTGTTAGTCAATTTGTAACTTTGAATAAGATTCCAAGAGATTTCAAATTATAACCTGATTTATTAGCACATTAAGCAGGTTAGCTTTCAGCATAACATTTGTATTTATTTAATTTTTTTGAGATGTGGTTTTGGGCCATACACGGCAGTAGACTGGGCTTCCCCCTGGCTCTCTCCTAGCCCCTGAGAACCTCTGAGAGTGGCTTGATTCTCTGCCTCATCCTACCCCATTCCACAAAATAGTTAAAGGAGAGAATTTTCTGACTTTAAAATATTCTTCAGGGCTTTAGATTCGGTTCAATGACAGAGCACGTATTTCTCATGTGTAAGGCACTGGACTTCACCCCCAAGGCTAAAAAAAATAAATAAAAGTAAATATTCAGTATAGAACCCTTCGTTGTCTTTCCCAGGGAGTTAACAAATTTTTGATATTTTGCAGTTGTTTGCTTATGAGCAAATATCTATTGAACATTATGTGAGCATGTCTTTATAATTTCAACTTGTATTGTTGCTCATATTATAACTCTTTAAAAATAACCATAAATTTAATTTGAGGAGGGTCTTTCAAGCAGTGTTCCACTCCCAATAATTGGCCTAACAGTACAGTGGGATGGGTCAGTGGTAGGGCTCAGTGGTGTTCTACTCAGGCCCAGTGGTGCTGGAGGCATTGAGGCTAAATGAGTGGAAGGTGGGGGAAGATTGGAGCATTGGGGATCAAACGCAGGCTTTGTACATGCCAGTCCTATTCTGTAGTCTTCTGAGTACTCTCCTCAGTCTCATTTTTTGTTACTTAAAAAAAATTTTTTTTTTTTTTGGTTTTTGGGCCACACCCGGCGGTGCTCAGGGGTTACTCCTGGCTGTCTGCTCAGAAATAGCTCCTGACAGGCACAGGGGACCATATGGGACACCAGGATTTGAACCCCACCTTAGGTACTGGATTGGCTGCTTGCAAGGCAAATGCCGCTGTGCTATCTCTCCGGGCCTATTAAAATATTTTTGAGTTATAAAGTACAAGCTTAAAGAATTTTCATGCTTATACACACGTTAATGAAATTACTGCCTACCAAAATGCAGAACAGTGCAACTTGTCAGAAAGTTTCCTAGAGCATCTATCAAGTCAGTATCCACCTTCAACCTGTTAACACAGTTATTATACAGAAGGAAGGGAAGACTTTTTGTATCTAGTGTCTTTGGACCTTCATCCTATCTGTGATACATGTCTTTGCATATTATGGTAATTTCCTCTTTAGTTTTCATGTGGATTTAGTGTATAATTGTGTAGAAATGTATTTGTTTTTCTCTTGTTATATAGTTATTTGAATGTTTGTTCATTTGTTTTTGTTTTGGGGCCAGACCCATCTGTGCTGAACTCAGGGATCACTTTTAGTGGTCTCTGGGAACCATATGGGAAGACAGGATTGAGCCTAGGTTGGATGCTCCTAACCCACTGTACCATATCCCCAACCCCTCTTGCCAACTTTTTTTTAATATTAAGAAAGAAATGGTGACTCTGATCTTTTTGTGTATATGGTATTTGGTAGATATGTGAATTCTGTTATCTTAACTATACCCTAAAATATATTTTAAATTAATTTGTAATAACCATTATGTGTAATGTTAACCTACTTTTCCCAGCAAAACTATCTTTCATTATAGCCTATTCTAAGGCATAAACTAAAAAATTTGGAGGCTGGAGCAATAGCATAGCAAGTAGGGCATTTGCCTTGCATGCAGGTCAACCATGGTTCAATCCCCGGGATCCCATATGGTCCTTGAGCCTACCAGGAGTAATTTCTGAGCTCAGAGCCAAGAATAACTTTTAAGCACCACCAGACATGAGCTAAACAAAAAAAAAAATTTAAATATGTGCATGTTAAATACTCTAAGTACTTTACTAGCAAAAAATTAATATTTTGTTTTTCTAGATTGCAGTTTGTGTAGCCTTCTGGAGGGGTTTCAGTAGTAATTGCCATCCAAGAGATTAACACATGGTACAGCTGAAATTTGAGTTATGTGGAAAGTGGAGATTTTATTTCAGCAGAGGAAATGTTTTCTGTTAATATTAGAAGATGGGGAAACTATATTTTTTATGGTCATTTTAGTGACATTTGTTTGAAAACATCTTGCTGCTGTAATGTTTTTAATTCTTTTCTCTCTTTTTTACAGTCCTGTTTTATCTAAACATAAGGTAAGAGATTGTTTTGAATTTTTCGCTAGCAAAATATATAGTGTTACATATCTTATCTGAAACTGCTTTGGAAAATAAAATCTTTCTCTCTTTTTTTTCTTTCTTTCTTTCTTTCTTTTCTTTTTTTTTTTTTTTTTTTTTTTTACTTTTCAGATAGCAGCTGTAGAAAAGACCCTGGAAAAGAAATGCATTGCACAGTTAGTTTCAGTGTCTGAAGAGCCAAAGGAAAGGAGAAGTACAGCCAAAGAGCCAGGTATGTTTTTAAATTGAATTAGAGGGAGACGTAAGAGAAGTTGCCAGTTATACTTTAGAAGTTTTACATCGCAAGTCCTGCCAGTTACATTCGATTTAAGTTTCAGGTGCTGTGCAGAAATATATATTATTTTGCATATAACCCTCCTAGAAAAGTAGCAAAGTGATTTCTTTAATATTGTATAGCTACATTTTTAGATACCTGTTCAGAAGTTAGAAAATAGACATTTTTGCTTTGTGTTTTTGTGGAGTCACACTTGGCAGTGCTCAGCAATCACTCTTTTTTTTTTTTTTTTGGTTTTTGGGCCACACCCGGTGACGCTCAGGGGTTACTCCTGGCTATGCACTCAGAAGTCGCTCCTGGCTTGGGGGACCATATGGGACACCAGGGGATCGAACCACGGTCCGTCCTAGGCTAGCGCAGGCAAGGCAGGCACCTTACCTCTAGCGCCACTGCCCGGCCCCAGCAATCACTCTTGATGGCACTTAGGGAACCATATGGGGTGCTAGCGATTGAATTCATGTTAACTGCTGCAAGGCAAATGGTCTACCCATTATACTATAATTTTGCCCCCTCCCCAAAATAAAATTATTTTAAAATACCAAAGTATTTATGTTGGTAGTAGGTGGCCATACATATCTAATAGATTATAACAAGAGTATGCAAAACAGCTCTAAAAAAGGCTGGTTTTGGTGTATTCAAATGCCTTATCTATTTAAAGACTCAACAGATTTGACTTTAATGGAAATCCATTCTGTCTGCTTTTGACAATCCAAGTTACCTGTCACATCTGATGGTGCTCAGGGGTTACTCTTTTCTTTCTTTCTTTTTTTTGTTGGGCCACACCTTTTTATGTTCAGGAGTTACTTACTGGCTCTATGCTCAGGAATCATTCCTGGTGGGCTCGGGACCATATATAAGAGATGCCGGGATTGAACCCTGGTTAGCCATGTGCAAGGCAAGAACTTTTACCCTCTTATAATCCTTCTAGTACCACAGGGGTTACTTTCAACTCTGCATTCAGGAATCACTTCTGGCAGGCTCTGGGGACCAGGTAGGGTGCCAAGGTTTAAATCTGGCTCAGCCACATGCAAGGCAATATAGTATTGCTCCAGCCCCTCTGACCCTGAAATTCCTACATTTTAATCTTTTTAAATTTGTTTCTATTTGAAGATGGGAACAAAATGTTTTATTTTAAAACAGGGAGGCGAGGTTTGTATATATTTGTATATATTAAGTGAATAAACTTTATTCTCTTGGGGAGGAAACTGTCTTTTCCTATCTGTAAAAATAATTGTAGTTTCTCCACAAAAGCACAATTTCACACAATGTAGTATACAGAATAGTTTGGTTTCTGGGCAGTGAACATATATTAAGAATATTATAGATTTTTACATGACATCAATGATTACTGATGTAGTTTGGAACTTTTACACTTTGAATTGCCAAGTTCCTTCTGCTGGTGCTCAGGAGACCATGTGGTGCTGGGATTCAATCCTGGGCCTCCAGCATAAAAAGTTATCTCACTAGCCTAAATAGTTATATTTCATCTACTAACTGTAATCAACCAACTTGTATTAACTCATATAATGATCATTTATAGTTATCAGTTTTATTTTAGTTCTTTAGGATTTAGGCCTATTGAACTCTAAAATTCATCAGAACACTTGCACCTCATTTTATTCACACCTTTACTTTGTCCTCCAACCCTTCTGGGACTGTGATCTGGTCTGCTCTCAGCTAGAACTTAACTGAACTAGTTTTTATAGTTGAATCCAGATTGTTCTATGGGATTGGATGATACTTCCAGCAGAACCAGCTGAGGAGAAACTAACTGAAGTCACTAGACATTTCCAGTTTTTCAGCTCAGTTTAGCACTTCCTATTCCTCTCTGCCATGTGTGGGCTGAAGTTCTCTGTCTCATTGACTCTCAGAATCCTATGGGTATGTTTTTAAAGGTCATTTTCTGAACCATTGGATACTGGGTCCTTGGGGTTAACAAGTTGGGCCCCCCTCTCCGACTTGTTTTTCTTGTTTGTTTGGGGCCCATACCCAGAAGTGCCCAGTTGTTACTCCTAGTTCTGCACTCATAATTTTCTCATGGTAGTGCTTGGGGGATAATATGGGGTACTGGAAATGAACTTGGATCTGCTGCATGCAAGGCAAGTGCCCTTCCCGCTGTACTATGTCATTCCTATTCCCCTTTACAACTTTGTTTCAGCCTATCCCATCCTAACACAGGGACAGGATGACAAGCTAAGTAGCAAAGAAACCTATGGGAATTAAAAGTCCTGTGTTTTTTTTTTTAATGTTATCTCTTAAACTTTAAATGTTTCTTTGGGATTCAGAAAGATTTTTAAAAATCCAAGCAAATAAATTATAAAGTTCTTACAACCTTTATTCAGTAGCTCATGAATGGAGCAACATCTCATCTAGCAGTTAGAATGAAGCTCTGAGTAGTGATACAGAATGAAAGATTTTATAAAAGTGTGCTCGCTCGGCAGCACATATACTAAAATTGGAACGATACAGAGAAGATTAACATGGCCCCTGCGCAAGAAAAAAAAAGATTTTATAAAAGTAAGCTATAATTAAGCATTGAGCTAGAATTTATATGCAAGTAAGAACAGAGCTTTTATTTGGGATTTTCTTGCTAAAGATTGCAGTGTAGGAAATTCCACTCAAACAAGGCCATGCAAGGACTTTGATGTATGAAAACGGCACAGCATTTGTATAAATAGATTTGGCTCCTATGACTAGATTAACAAAAATCCTTTAAAGGGAAAAAGGAAAAGTCGCAAAAGAAAGGATGCTTGTGTGTCCAAGCAGCGATAGTCCTCTTTAAAGCCAGGATGTGATATCACTGCTGATCTCCATGAGGAGCTGTGGTCATTTTCTCAGACTCCCTCTGGTTCAGATGTCAGGATGCTGGTATGAGAGTGATGTAAGTGGGTATGAATCCATTTACCAAGTGGTTAGATGTGCTAGATGTGCATAAGTTATAATTCCTGATGACCCCCTGACTCCATTTTGGATTTTTATATCATACTCTCTGGTGTTCAGGGGTTTTCCAGGATCTGTGCTCAGGAGTAATTTTGGTGGGAACCATATGTATTGCTAGGGATTCAAGCTGGGGTCAACCACATGCAAGACAGGTGCCTTATCTCCAACCCCCAGAATCTTGTATTATTCCTGTGGGGAAGAAGATCAGAAATTTGAAGTGTTGGAGCCAATTCCTAGCTCACAACAAGGAACCATGTGATATTGGGGGGGTCATAACTGGGTTGGCTGCATGCAAGGCAAACATCTTATTCACTGTACTATCTTTGTGACCTAGACTCTGGATATTTGGGGTGGGGGGAGGCCTGGAGAGGGAAAGACACATCCTACAGTGTTAGGTGTGACTTAGGAGACCATATATGATGCAGGGATCAAACCCTGGTTGGCTGAATGCAAAGGAGGTTTTCTGCCTGCTCTATCACTCTGGCCCTCAGACTCCATTTTTTTATATTAGATTTGTATTTTATTGTAGAACACATATATCAGGGCAAAGTGCTACATAAAACTACAAATCATTTTTGGGGAAAACTGTAAAAAAATTTTTTGCAACTGCTTTAGTTATATAGTCCTAATTTGAGGAATCCATGCTGGCAAAAAAGAGTTCTGCCCCCTAAGAAGGACTTCTTGATGGTGCCTGCCCCAGAGTTCTGCAGCCTCAGGCCTGGGCCTGTAAGACAAGACCCCTTAGCACAGGTGTCGGCAACCTGCGGCTCCGGAGCCGCATGCGGCTCTTTTGAAGGCTTGCCGCGGCTCCGGAGCCGATGTCAGAAAAAAAAAATACTGCTTTAATCTCAGCTCCGCTTCTCTCCGCTATATCTATAGCAGTGAGGCGGAGCTGAGGAGCGGAGCCAATGGAGGCAGCCGTACCTGGTGACGTATATAGCATTAAGGTAAGAAACAATATATGCAGTGTTATATTTGTTTTAAATGTTGCAATGGTTTTGCGGCTCCCAGTTTCCTTCGGAAACGGGTCCAAGTGGCTCTTTATGTCTGAAAGGTTGCAGACCCCTGCAGCATGATGGCAGCCTGGAGACTGGGAGGGCCTCTGTTCTCAGCAGGCCTGCATCTTGACTCTGGCTGACAAGGAGACATTCCTAGATTTAATCTACATCAGCAAAACCTTGCAGTCTTTGAGGATCTAAATAAGTGTATACTGCCAAAAACTTTACCTATTTTTTCCCTTTTATTTTTTTATTTATTATTATTATTATTATTTTTTTTTTTTTGTGGTTTTTGGGTCCCACCCGGCAGTGCTCAAGGGTTATTCCTGGCTCCAGGCTCAGAAATTGCTCCAGGCAGGCACGGGGGACCATATGGGACACCGGGATTCGAACCGATGACCTCCTGCATGAAAGGCAAACACCTTACCTCCATGCTATCTCTCCAACCCCGCCTTTATTTATTTTTTTTTTTTTTGGTTTTTGGGTCTCACCCGGCAGTGCTCAGGGGTTATTCCTGGCTCCATGCTCAGAAATTGCTCCTGGCAAGCACAGGGGACCATATGGGACGCCGGGATTCGAACCGATGACCTTCTGCATGAAAGGCAAATGCCTTACCTTCATGCTATTCTCTCCGGCCCCTTAAAGGCCTCTCCCCAGCTCCCATACCCCTGAGGTGGAGGAGATTCCTACCCAATCTGCAGGCCTGAGCTCTGGCCTTAGATACATGCTGCAGGCAAACAGAGAAGAGTGGATGCCATCCTGGGGTGCGGGGCAGGGGGAACACAAAAGATGATGACACAGGCCCAGCTAATGTAGGAAAAAGGAAAGAAAAAGGAAAATGCCAGGAGACCAGAGGAAAAAAATTAAATTCAAAAACCGAAAACCCTACCACACATCACAACAATTTTTCTTACCCTAAATGTTTGATTTAGAAGGACACAGTCCCTCTAACTAGAAAAAATTCCTAAAAACTGGCTCACCAAGGCAAGTCTAACCAGACTCCATTTTTAATGTTTCCTTTCTCAGGTTTTAACTCCATGATTTCTAGGTTTATCTATCTATCTATCTATCTATCTATCTATCTATCTATCTATCTATCTATCTATCATCTATCTGTCTGTCTGTCTATCTATCTCTATCATATATATAATAAAATTATATGTAAGTAAATAATATGTATTATTTATTATTCATTTATTTGGTGTCAGGGATGGAACCAGGTCATCCTCATGCAAAGTAAACAAAAGCCCTACCCATTGTACTAGCACTCCAGCCCTTAACTTCATGATTTTAAAATTACCTTCATAATAGGCAAAAGGACAGAACAAAGAAAGAGCAAGTAGTTTATCAAGGACCTTTCCTTTAGGAGACAGAAAGATCTATAAGGTAGGTAGCCTCACTAGTGCTGACCTGGTAATTCCCGATTAGTTTAAGCTTGCATTCTTGGGAAAAGCTAAAACTGCAGTTAGGCAAGGTATTGATAAAAAGCCTCAGTTTGGTCTTGTGGGCTTAGCATAGATATTTCTTTTTTTTTTTTTTTAGTATCTAAAATATATATATATATTCTTTTATTTAAACAACTTTATTACATACATGATTGTGTTTGGGTTTTAGTCATGTAAAGAACAAAACCCATCACCAGTGCAACATTTCCATCACCAATGTCCCAAATCTCCCTCCTCCCCACCCAACCCCCGCCTGTACTCTAGACAGACTTTCTATTTCCCTCGTACATTCTTTTTATTAGGATAGTTCAAAACGTAGTTATTTCTCTAACTAAACTCATCCCTGTTTGCGGTGAGCTTCATGAGGTGAGCTGTAACTTCCAGCTCTTTTCTCTTTTGTGCCTGAAAGTTATTATGGCAAGAATGTCTTTTATTTTTCTTAAAACCCATAGATGAGTGAGACCATTCTGTGTCTTTCTCTCTCTCTGACTTATATCACTCAGCATAATACATTTCATGTACATTCATGTATAGGAAAATTTCATGACTTCATCTCTCCTGACGGCTGCATAATATTCCATTGTGTATATGTACCACAGTTTCTTTAGTCATTCATCTGTTGAAGGGTATCTTGGCTGTTTCCAGAGTCTTGCTCTGGTAAATAGTGCTGCAATGAATATAGGTGTAAGGAAGGGATTTTTGTATTGTATTTTTCTATTGGGTTCTGTTGTTACCTTTTTTCCTGGCCAGGGGCAGGGATGGTGGTAGAGAGCACACCTTGCTATAATCAGGGCTTAATTCTGCCTTTATTCACAGTAGTCACTCAGGGCTCTGGGGACCATGTTTGGTGCCAAGGGTCAAACCAGGGGAGGCCATCTCTGTTACTTTTTTTAACAAAAGATTGAAGTATTCACTTAAGAAATGACATCTTACTATTTCTTCTGTTCCACATTTGACGTTTGAGTTATGCTGGCAAATGTGGTAAACACAAAACAAAAATATTATAGCAACGATAAAATATAATTACATGTTACATAGGAAACAAATTAATAAAACAAAATGAACCAATCGAAAAAAAAAACACAAAACAAAAAATAGTTAAGTATATACAGACTATACTGAACCGCCATCTCACTCATAGAGTTATGTGACATGAACCTCCATTTTTCTTAATTTTCTGAAATCAGAAAATGGAGTTTTAAGCTTTGCCTTTTCTTTGGTACAGTATATGATGCGATGTCCAGTGGTAATTTTAAGTTGCCAATAAGTGGAAAACCAAGATCATAATTATTACCATATTTCAACCTTTGGCTTATAATTGTATATTTAAACAATATATGACTATTTAAGAAGTTATATTTCTGGACTGGAGTGATAGCAAACTCCACGTAGGACGTTTGCCTTGCACATGACCCAACCAGTTTGATCCCTAGAATACCAAATGGTCTCCTAAGCATGCTAGGAGTAATTTCTTCTTTTTTTTTTTCTCTTGTAGGGCGGCAGGGGGCCAGGGAGTGGGGGGGGAGGCCAGCTCTGCCCCTGGCCTGGGGGAAATACCTCTGAGGGAAAATGGTGAAGGGGGGAAAGGGAGGAAAAAAGGAGAAAAAAAAGGGGGGAAGGGGGAAAAATAAGAAAAAGCGAGAGTGAGGCACTGCCGCATCCGCTCACGGGAAAGGAAAAGAGGAAGACCAGGAGTAATTTCTGAGTGCAGAAGTAACTTTTGAGGCACCATCAGATGTAGTCCAAAACCAAAACAACAACAATGACATTTCAATAAAATTCCAAACAATAACAAAAAGAAGTTGTAAGCAGCTTCCAAATACATTAATTAAAGACAGGATTCTAAGAACAACCAATGCTGGCGGGGATGCAAGCAGAAAGAACTCTCATTCACTGTTGGTGGGAATGCCGTCAATCTTTCTAAAAACAATATGGATATTCCTCAAAAAGCTGGAAATTGAACTTCCATATGATCCATCTAGATTATACCCTAGGAACACAAAATTACAATACAAAAATGCTCTTTGCACCCTATGTTTATCCCAGCACTACTTATAATAGCCAGAATCTGGAAACAACCCAACTGCCCAACAAAGATGAGTGGCTAGGGGCCGGAGAGGTAGCATGGAGGTAAGGCGTTTGCCTTTCATGCAAGAGGTCATCGGTTCGAATCCCGGAGTCCCATATGGTCCCCCGTGCCTGCCAGGAGCAATTTCTGAGCCTGGAGCCAGGAATAACCCCTGAGCACTGCCGGGTGTGACCCAAAAACCACCAAAAAAAAAAAAAAAAAGATGAGTGGCTAAAGAAACTGTGATACATTTACATACATTTACATAGTAGGAAAAATGAAGTCATAAAATTTCCTTATACATAAATGGACATGGAGACTATTAGGCTCAGTGAAATGAGCCAGATGGAAAGATATAGACACAGAATAGTCTCACTCATCTGTGAGGTATAAGAAAAAATAAAGACAGTATAGCAGGGGCCAGAGTGATTGCACAGTGGTAGGGCATTTGCCTTGCGCACAGCTGACCCAGGACAGACCCAGTTTGATCCCTGGCATTCCATATGGTCCCCCAAGCCAGGAGCGATTTCTAAGCGCGTAGCCAGGAGTAACCCCTAAGCATCACTGATGTGGCCTAAAAACCAAAAATAAAAAGACAGTATGGTAATAATATCAAGATAATAGAGCTGAATGCCAGGTGGACCAACTCATGATATGAAGCTGCCACAAAGAGCGGTGAGTGCAACTAGAGTACTAACCACAATGACAACTACCATGACAATGATAGGGAGAGAGGTAGAATGCCCAAGAAACAGGCAAAGGGTTGGGGGGTGAGGGAAATAGGGGGGTATTGGTGGTAGGAAGATCATACTGGTGAAGGGTATACATTTTTTGACTGAAATCCAGTATGAAAATTTTTGTAAACACAGTGATTAAATAGAAAAATAAAAAATAAAATCAGGGTTCTTTGGTGAGGGAGCGGGAGGTTTACTCTCAGTAGTACTCATAAGCTACTCCTGATTTGGTGTTCAGGGGTTGCTCCTGGCAACCTGGATGGGGATCCATCCAATGCCAGGGATGATCAGACTTGAGACTCCAATTTACAAAGCTTGAACTCCAACCCCTTGAGTTATCTCCCTAGTTCCAAGGATGTTACTATTAAGGATATTATGTTCAAGTAAGTGAGCAAAATAGTCTCACTTTAGTCTTAATATATCAAAACCCATATTAGTTTTGTTATATTTTAAGTATGCAAATATATTACTAATATCTATGCAAAATATTTACTTAATGTACATGTCTTAAATATACTGAAGTAATTCTTGCAGACTTAAAAATGTTCATAATGTAGGAATATTTATAATAAGGTTCAGAAGAATATCTTTTAAACCTCTGAGAAAAATGTTCATAATGTAGGAATATTTATAATAAGGTTCAGAAGAATATCTTTTAAACCTCTGAGAAATTATTTTCTCAGTGACAGTACTGTTATTGATTTATATTCCTAACATGTTTTGTTCTCTGCTTATCTTTTCTGGGCTTCCCAAGCCGTGCTCAGGGCCCAGAGGCCACTTGCTGAATACTCAGCTGAGCCATACAGCTCACTGTGAGGACCAAGTGCAAGGCGACCCTAATAGTGCTTGAAGGGGCCCTGTGCTGTCCTTGGGAAGAGCCAGGGTCAGATGCATAACCCTATAACCTCTCTGCTCTCTCTCTCTGGCCTCACTTAACGCTTTAAAAATAATCTCTCATATGTAAGAGGTTGTTTACAGTCTAAGATATTTCCCAGCTATCTAAAATTATCCAACAGAATTTCCATGTGAAACGATCGAGTACATTTTCTGATAGCTCCTTATTATAAAACACTGCTTTGACTCTTAAAGCAGCTTGTTTTGTTTTGCTTTCAGAGAGTAACACTTGCCTTGGCATGGAACCAGGTGGAAAACACCAACGCGTAGAGACCCTGGAGAGCAGTTCCTGCTGTGATCAGCTGATCCAGCAGGCGGATCCCCTGAGCCCTCTCCTAACTGCAGGAAAGGTCCACAAGGAGGAGCCGCTGGGCACCACCGAAGCCTCGCTGGAGCTCCCCGCCCAGCCCTTGGCGGCAGCGGCGTCTGGGCCACTCTGTTCCGAGAATGCTTGTGAGGCTGACAGCTTGCTGCTGGCTCAAACAGATGGATCTCAAGCAGTGGCCAAAATAGAGGACATTGCTGAAGACCCTAAGTTGATGCTTTCCAGCGAGTCGGTGATAGAACCTTTGCTTCTACCAGGCTCTGACCATATACCTCCTACACTGATTTCTGCGGGTCAGTATTCACAGGCACAAAGAAAGGAACTTCAGTTGACTCTTGAAGATGCTTCTGAGGCGTTGCTCACAAACAAACCTGAGAACAATGAGCTGAAGGAACCCCAGCAACCCGATCTCGCTGACAGTGATGGAAAACCACCACCGGGGCCCACAGTCTCAGAGGAGTCTGAGAGGGTACTTTGTGAAAATGGAAAAGCATCTGCCTTAAGTGCGATGTTTCCAGAGCTGTCTATGGCCCCAGAGGAAAAGGAAGACCAGAATGACTTAGTCAATAAAGAAACCGAACACTATTTAAATAGCCTTTTAGAGGGGTGCCTGAAAGATGCTGAGGATTCCTTTTCCTATGAAGATAATCAAGAGGAAGACTCTGACCTCCTTCAGGATCTTTCTCCCGAAGAAGCATCCTATAGTCTACAGGAGAATCTGCCTGCGGATGATGGCTGTCTTTCTCTCGATGATCTTGCAAAAAGGATAGAGATTGCTGAGGTAAAAATTGCCATTTAGGTTAAGTATAATGAAAGGTGAAAAATTTAAATGACAATATGCTAAATACAGCCTGGTTTTTGTCAGTTTTCTCTAGTCTTAATCGGTAAATTTTAGTTACAACTCCCAATCATTAGCTTTTGTTTTTTAGTTATGTACTGAATAAAGTGACTTCTAATCAGTATGTTCATAGTTCAAGCATTCGTAGCGCATGTATCCAGGTACAACAGATGTTATGACATCATTTTTTGTGTTCCTTTGATCTTTACTTGGCTGTCCCACAAGTTTTGATCAAAATTAGTTACATTTTGTATTGAGATTTTTCTCTTATATATCCAGATAATAAAGCGTGTGCCACTGTTTCTTTCCCTTTGGTTGGGGGTTGGACACACACTGGAAGTTCCCAATTCTGCTCAAGGGTTGTTCCTGATATTACTCGGAACAGTTTAGCAGCATATAACTGGGACTGTCCCTGAACCTCTGTACTATCTCTCTAATCCTGTATCTTCACTTATCTGTATGTTTTGATACTTAATTAGTATAGCAGAATGAAGAAAACAATACAATAAGGCTAGGAAATACTGGATGGAATTTTTAAACTATTAAATTGTACATCCTGATTTGTCTCTTTCTTATAGTTTTAATTCCTAAACCTTAAGTGACCAGATTTAGTACTCACTACTTTACTAAGTCAAGTATTATAAATTATTCAAAGTTTTAAAGTTTTCTCTGAATAGCAGTGAGGCTAATCAAAGCCAAAGGTTGAGGGAGAGAAATGGAGAGGATCAAGATGATCATTCTTCAGTTTGACAATAAGATTTTTTTCATCATTTTTTTTAAGTTTAAAAGGATTAAAAAAGAAACAAAAGAAACCAGACAGGCCATAGAGTTAATATAAGGGTATTGCCTTATACCTACTCAACTGCAGTTTGATCCCCTGCACTGCATATTACACCCCACTTCCCAAGCACCGCCACAAATGATTCCTGAGCACAGAGCCAAAAAGCAAAAAGAATAAAATGAAAAAACAACACAAATCGCTTCTCGGCCTTTTGGCTAAGATCAAGTGTAGTATCTGTTCTTTTCAGTTTAATATCTGATACATCCTCTATCCGAGGACAATATATTAAATGGATTTTTAAATATTAAAAAAAAAACACAATAGGGGCCAGAATGACAGTACAGTAGATTGAGAGTTTGCCTTTCACGCAGCTGACCTGGGTTTCCATTCCCGGCATCCCATATAGTCTCTGAGCCCATCAGGAGTGATCCCTGAGTACTACCAGATGTGCCTCCCAACACAAACCAACAAACAAATACAACCCCACAATAAAATGTCAACATAAGAGGAAAGGCAGCCTTAAGTAGTGGAAAGATCAGAGAAACAGTTTTAAGTTCAGATACTAACTCTGCCAAGTTACCAACCGTATCAAGTACTGTTGACCTAAGTCTTGATCTCCTCCTTTGAAATTAGAATAGTAGCTATCTCCTCTGTCTTCTTTGGGTGAGCCTTTTATTTTTAGTTAAGCTTTTGGGGTTTTGCTTTTTTGGGGGGGCTACACTAGCAATGCTTAGGGGGTATTCCTGGCTTTACACTCAGGAATTACTCCTGGCAGCCTTGGGAGACCATATAGGATGCCTGGGATCAAACCCAAGCCAGAAGCATGCAAGACAAAGACCCTACCTGCTGTACTATCACTCCAACCCCTTAAGGTGAGCTTTTGAGTCCCATTTAAATATTCCCCACCCAACTATCTTTAACTTTTAAAACAAATAACTTTAGAGGAAAAAATGGAAAAACAAAATCAAAGAGCACATGACTTATATGATTATAGGACTTATGAAAAGTTTTCTATGTTCTGAAAGTTTCTGTTCTATGACTAGTTACTTTTGCTGTCATTTCTAGTCAGTCCTGCACAATGATTTTTCTTTTTAGTTTCTTTTTGACAAAATAAAATAGAATTTACTTGACTTAATACTTTCATTAGTGCTCATTGCTTTTATGTTAATCAGACCTCTTCATTATTTTCCATAGACCATGACTTTCTTCCTTCTTTTTCCTCAAAATTACTTAATATTACCCATTGAGTACAGAGTTTCTACTTAGGAATATAAAATTTTTATAAATGGATATTGGTATAGTTGTATAATATTATACCCCTTAATTATAAATGTAAAAATGTTTGAAGTGGCTAATGTTTTACTTATATATGTTTACAAATTTTTAAAAATAGTAAGAAAGAAAAATTGTGTTCCTCTAAATTATTTTTGTTATGCAAGAAAAAATAAATAGGAACAATAAAACAACATTTCTTCTTTACTTTCACCAAGCCTCTGGTATAGGTAGTTACCAAATCTTACTATAATATCAAAAGGCTACCTTTTTCATGTCAGCGATCACATTGTCCTCAAAAGAAAAAAAGGAAAAGTTGTGAATTACTTTTTCTTTTGTGGAAATAGATATCTAGAAGGATCAGAGTGCTTTTATTTAACTTAAGGAACATTTTATGGTGAAGAATTACTTTAAATTAATGTTGTACTGCAGTTAAATGGAATAAACCTTTCTCAAACTAAAGATAATGAAACTATATGTACTTAACTTTAAAGTTATCTTTTCTGTGATGTTAATTCTGTTGTTACAAATTTTTTTTTGTAGTGCTGGGGCTTAAAATCATGACCATACATACAATGGAAATGTTTCTTAGAGCTTTACATTCCTACATAAAGCACTATACTAATAGCAACAATACTATATTTCTTTTTATATGGAGAACACATACAGAGAGTGCTATATTCCTGGTTCTGTGAAGTTTTTTTTTTTATTTTGGTTTTTGGGTCACACCATGAAGTGCTCAGGGGTTACTCCTGGCTCTACGGTCAGAAATCGCTCCTGGCAGGCTCGGGGGACCATGTGGGACGCTGGGATTCGAACCACCATCCTTCTGCATGCAAGGCAAATGCCTACCTCCAGACTATCTCTCCGGCTACTGAAGTTTTGTTTTTCATTTTTAATTTAATTTTTTATTGAGATCATTGTGAATTACAAGTTTTCCACAGTTATGTTTCAGGCATATAGTGACAGTGAATTAGGGCTATTCCCATCACCAGTGTTACCGTCCTCCACCAGAGTTCCCAACATGCATCCCATACCTTAGCCCCTGGACTACTAGTGTAACAGGCCCACTTAAATTTAGATTGTTATAGTTTGAATCTTTTGATTCTATTGTCATTGACTTTGGCTTGGGAATTTAGATCTGACCCCTTTTTCCCCCCAATCAATGCTCCTGAAACCACTTTGGATCAGGTAGTGTTCTTGAGCTGGGGGTCCCTCTGGAGCCGAATCTGGTAGCAAGCAACAGTGGTTGCAGGTTCCTGCCAGGGCGAGAGATTGGAATTGAGAGGGTATCCTTTCATTTTGGGAGCCGGGTGGCAGCTTGCTGGGGTAGGGCGCAAGTCCTGTTTCTGAAAGGTTAAGAACTGAGGGGAAAGAGGAATACATAGGGAAATAGAATGGGTCAGAGTTGAGGGGGTGAGAAGATAGAAAGGATTTTGTAAGGTGGTGAAGGGGTGAGGGGTGGGGAAGGAGGGATAATATCTAACAGGGACTATATGCAATATATGCAGGGATGCAGTTCAGATTAGACAGAGGAGTCCTCCATGTAGACACTCACAGCCACTTGTAGACAGACATTGGAGATTTATTTGTAGGTTGTAGTTGGAGGACTGACCCTTATGGTCAGAGCACTTTAAAAAATGGTGGCACAAGTGGTAGGACATTTGCCTTGCTATACGCTAACCTAGGACTGACCATGTTTCAATCCCCTGGCATCCCATATGGTCCTCCAAGCCAGGAGTGATTTCTAAGTCATAGCCAGGAGTAACCCCTGAGCGTCAACGGGTGTGCCCCCCCAAAAAAACATTAAAAAAATGAGGCCGGCACTTTTTGGAGGAATGTTTTTCAGATTTCTAGGTATTTCATCAGGAGTGGGGGTAAAATTTACTAAATAGAACTTTCAGGGTTAGACTGTACATGGAGCATTTTAGGATAAGCATAAGTCTTTCCCATGTAGAATCATCTACAGTGTCTTATGCATCCAAGTTCCTTTCTTGATAGTAAACTGATAGCATGGGCATTAAGATATAGTTTTTTTTTTAACATAGCTTGAGTTAAAAAGAGGATTAATAGGGGCCAGAGAGATAGCATGGAGGTAAAGCGTTTGCCTTTCATGCAGAAGGTCATTGGTTCGAATCCCGGCATCCCATATGGTCCCCTGAGTTTGCCAGGAGCGATTTCTGAGCATAGAGCCAGAAGTAACCCCTGAGCACTGCCGAGTGTGACCCAAAAACAAAAACAAAAAACAAACAAAAAAAAAGAATAATAATTTGCAAAAACATACTCAGTGAACAGGGCCTGCAACAAAAGTCTATGGTGTGTAGTTGCCTATTTCAGTGGTCTCTGTGGACATAAGCATTAGATCATAGTGGCAGCTTTAATCAAAAGAAAATGGATAAATTGGAGTATTTTGTCAAGACATTGTCTTAATGAGCACTATATTTGGAGTCTGATATGATAAAGCACCAAAATATGAAATTAGGGCAACCAACCTATACTTCCAAGCACCACTGTGGACAAAGAAGTTGAAAAGTTATTTTATACATAAAAAGTTTAAGGCACAAAAAACATACTGATAGTGAGCACTGCAGTGGGAGTCTCTGGCTTCCAATCACATTCTGTACCTGTTTCTGTGGATAAAAACATTAGAACATTATTATAAGCCTTTATAGTGAGAGGCTGATTGAATGCCTGTTTCTGTTATTGCAGCTTTCTTTATAGTATAAAAGAGAGTAGGGGCTGGAGCAGTGGCACAAGTGGCAGGGTATTTGCCTTGCATGCACTAATCTAGGACGGGCCACAGTTCGATCCCCAGTACCCTATATGGTCCCCCAAGCCAGGAGCAATTTCTGAGTGCTTAGCCAGGAGTAACCCCGGAGCATCACGAGGTGTGGTCCCCCTACCCAAAAAAGGAGTAAAAGCTTTGTGTTTCTCCTTTTCCACTTGATTTGTTTCCTTCTCTTCTCTATACCCTGGCTCCTATAGTGTTTGGCATATCTACCATTTATTGTGTTTCTTCTTGGAATCATTCTAAAGTTAAATCATTCTGTATTTATCCTTCTTCTTCTGAAGTTAGTTTTTAATGTTATGATCCCCTTTCCTAAATTTTTGTTGGTCAGTTAAGTTGTACTGGTTTTGTTTGTTTTTTAGGGGTGGGGCTCTGGGGATCAGTCCCAGGGACCCCTCTGGACATTCCTGTCAAGGTGAGTGTTTGAATTGAATATTGAACCACAAGGCCACGGGATCCAGTGCTGATTGGGCCTTGTAGGGTTTAGCTGATGCCTGAGGCCTTCACAGCCACACTTCGCTGTGCTTAGGGACCTCCAGGTCTGCACCCAGTGATGCTCAGGGAATCATGTAGTATTTAGATCAAACTGGGATCTGTGCATGTGCTTCAAACTCTGTAGTTTTTCAGGTCCTTATGTTGTACTTAAGGGTTTATTTTTTTGGGAGATTTGTTTGGTTTTGTTTTGAGGTCATATCCAGTCAGGCTCTGGGGCTACTTCTTTTAGCTTTACTGTCAGGAATTACTCCTGCTAGTGCTCAGGAAGGCTAATGAGATGCAGGGGACCAAAATTGTGTTGAAAGCATGCAAGGCAAACACCCTACGCAATTTCACTTCATCCCCCTTACAAGCAAACTTAAAAAAATTGAACATTGTTTTGTGCTTTTGATAAAATATATTGATCATCTTCTGAATGTCAGGTTCTAAGGAATCATGAAACTCTTTTTCACCTTGGTGGCTCTCTGCTGCCACATTTGGCTATATATTTATGTTTATATTTTTAACTACAGTTTTTAAAAAACGTAAGAAAAATCATGGTCCCTAAATTACTTTTAGGGACCATGTTTTTTGTTTGTCTGTTTTTGGGCCACACCCAGTGGTGCTTAGGGCTTACTCCTGGCTCTGCACTCAGAAATATATCCTGGCAGGCTTAGGGCAGGCTTAGGGCACGATATGGGATGCTGGGGCTTAAACTCGGGTCAATCCCAGTCAGCTGCTTCCAAGGCAAATGCCTTACTGCTGTGCTATCACTCTGGCCCCATAGGGACCATGTTTTAAAGGACCATTAAATCTTTTTTATTCTACCTTTTAATTTTAATTTTATTTTATTGAAACCATTGTGATCTACAGAGTCCTTCATAGTTGAATTTCAGATATACAGTGAGTCAGTGCCATTCCTACCACCAGTATTAACCTCTCTCCACCAATTGGCCCAGAAGGCATCCTATACCACCACTCTTTGCCCCCTGGCCTGCCAGTATAATAGGCCCATTTAAGTTTAGATTGTTAAATTTAGGTCTCTTGATTCTATTGTCATTGACTTTGGCTTGGATATTTAGTTCTGTCCTTATTTTTTCCCCACCAATACATCTGAGACCACTTGGCCCAAGTTTCCCCTTTCTTTTCTTCCTTTCTTTTTCTTTTTCCTTTCCTTTCCTTTCTTCTTTTTTTTTTTCTTTTTTCTTATTTTATAGAAAAGTGCAGAGATATGTGGCAAAACAAAATAATTCGTGTCCCAAGGTTCTATGAAAAAGCTGGGAACCCCTATTTAAAAGATAAGAAATAAAAAAATTTAAAGAAAAAAAGGGGTGTGTGGGGCAGGGTTTTTTGTTTGTTTTTGGAGGGGTTGTTTTGTTTTTGCATAGGCATAGCAAAAGATGGGGGAAATAGAAAGGAAAAACCTTTGGCCTAAAACCAGGGATTTTTTTTTTTTTTTTTTACTACTTTTTATACTTCCCTGCTGTTGTGGAAAAAGAACAGACCTTGATTTCTGGATGACTAAATCAAGCTGTAAGAGTTCTTCTGTGTCCTGAGGAACCCCTGAGGCAGGTGCTTCTCCTCCTTGGCAGTCTTCTCTGCCCTTCTTCCCGAGTCCTTTATTTCTCCCACCAATGACAGCTTCTCACAGTTGTTTGCTTCCTCTCACTCTTTCTACTGTGGTATTTATTGATAGTGTAATGGTACAGTCTTTCCTAGTAGGCATTTTTCCCCCTTTTTCTCTATTTTCATTTTCTTTTGTTGGTTTTTATTTTGTTTTGTTTTGTTTTGGTTTGGTTTTTGGGTCACACCGGCTGTGCTCAGGGGTTACTCCTGGCTGTCTGCTCAGAAATAGCTCCTGGCAGGCACGGGGGACCATATGGGACACCGGGATTCGAACCAACCACCTTTGGTCCTGCTGGATCGGCTGCTTGCAAGGCAAACACCGTTGTGCTATCTCTCCGGGCCCTATTTTCATTTTCTTTACTACTTTTGTAGATGCCCCATTGGCTCCCTTGAAACGTGTCTTTGATAGCCAGGCCATCCTGTTCATGTGTAGGTTTTTTTTTAAGACAAGAAGACTCAACACTTAAATTGATATAATTTGCACAAAATCCCATAAGAATATCGTATGTTCTGTACTAATAAAATTCATTAATATAAAGAAACATGAGCATCAAATTTTGCAAACTGGGAAGCTTTTTTGAGTTTTCTAATTCATTTGTTTCTTTCCTTGTCATTACCCTGTACCTGCCTGTTTCCTTTTCCATCATATCACTTTTATTTTGAGGGACTGTGGGGGGACTCAGGGTTTATTCCCAGCTCAGTGCCCAGGTTTACTTAAAGGCTCTGTGGTGCTAAGGCTGGATCCCAGGACTCCCAAAGCTTGTGTACTAGCCCTTTGAGTTCTTTCCCTGGCACTCATTTTAATCACATTCGATTTATACCTTCGCTGCCTCTTCCTGGACTTCTGCAATAGCTACTTAAAAAAAAAAAAAAAAAGCCCTCTTTGTACACAGTGTGGAAGGGAGATAGAAGCAATAGCACAAGGGTTAAGGCATTTATCTTGTTTGTAACCCCCTGGTTTGATTGCTGGCAGAACAAATCTCTCCCAGAACTGCCAGGAGACAGAGATAGTCCTAGAGCACTAGCAGATGTGGCCTCCAAAATAAAAATAAGGGGGAGATCTCATATAAAGCATGAAAAAAAAATATGTCAATATTTCAAAATCAGAGAAATGCCTCAAATGATTTGTTTTGATTCACTTTTAAAGAGTAAAACTTTTATTTCTTGTTTAGAAATTATTAATAAATTCTATAGTTAGGGTAATGACAAAGAACACTTCTAAGTGAATGCTTAATTTAAAGGTGTTTATTTTATTTATTTGTGTTTTTTGGCCATACTATGGTGCTCTGAGGTTACTCCTGGCTCTGTATTGGGGAATTATTTATGACAGGCTCAGTGCTGGGGATCAAACTCAGGTTGGTTGCATGCAAGACAAACACATTACCTACTATACTATCTCTTCCAGAAAAGTGTTAACTTTAGAGCTTAATAAATAAATACTTTGCCTCATCAAATGTAAGTAAAATGACTTAGTTGTTAGAGTGATAAGCTCTCCCTCTCTGTTGTAGAGCTACTCAACTTTCTGGAACAATCAGACAAAAACAGAATCAGATACTGGTCAGGACCTGGATCTAACATGAATATGAAACTATTAATTTTATAAGCCTGTAAAAATATTTCACCTGTCAGTCTCCTGCCCAAAATCTGTCTGGCTCCAGGATAGATTAACTGCACTGCAAGACATAGTGGTCATAGTCTTGTCTGTCTCCTTTCTTTCCTACTTTGTCCCTACTATCCCTGTGAGAACTATTCAATAGCTACACAGCTACGTTCTGGATCCACCTTTGTCCTGTCTGATCTTCATTGTTTTCTGCTTTTATTAGCATTTTCCTTTTTTCTTTCCTTTCTTTCTCTTCCCTTCCTTGTTGCAACCATGACTAAGGGTCTCACACAACTGTTCGCTTACCAGGATCCACACACTTTAGCTGTGTGGTGTGGGTGGGGTCACCCTCTTTGTTATGAGATTCATCCATCTTTAAGCTGATTCTGGGGGTTGAACTCTGACCTCACACATAACTGACCTTGGTTGCCAGAGAGCACACGCTGCTGTTCCAGGGATTCTAAAGAGCAGAGCTGCTAGTGCTGGCTTTAACATATGTGGCAACACCAGGGATTAAGTTTACTGCCATGTGCTCGCAAACTGGGCAGTTTTGCCACTGAGCTATTCCCAGGTCCAGCACCTCTGATCTTTGTCTTTGTGTTTACTCTATTCCTTTTACCATATTTACTGTTGGATATAAGCCCTTGGATGAGGCTGGATGTTGATGGGATAGATGGTGAGGCTTTTCTTCTCCAGCCCGGCCATGTGTCTGCCATTCCCTCCAGCCAGCAGGGTCTGCAGGTTTAGGATAGTGGTGGGGAGAAAACTCACAGGCAGTCGGGTTCCAGGAGATACCAGCTTTATTCAAGGCCCTAGCCACTATATGTGGCCTATCATAACCTTTCAAGCCAGATTCATTATTGGCCCTGCATTCTACCCCTTTCAGCCATCTCTCCTCCTGCTGCTTCTTCCTCTATCTCCCTCAATCCATCCTCCAAATCTCTCTAATCAGTCCTCCTCCTGCACCCCCAGGCAAACCTTTTCAGAACTCCCCAAAACCCCTCCTAAAAATGGGCAGGTCTTACCCTCAGATAAGTTACACAGGAAGAATGGGGGATATGGCCTAAAATCAAACACAATACAGTGTAAGGGTGAGAGAGATAGTACAGCTGGTAGGGCACTTGTTTTACACACAACTGATCAGAATTTGATCCCTGGCACCCCAGCTGGTTCCCTGCACACACCAGGAATGATCCCTGACCACAGAGCCAGAAGTAAGCACTAAGCACTGCCAGGAATGGCCCCAAAACAAAATTTTCACAGGAAATGTATAAATAAACAGTATACAGACTCAAGAGTCAGTGCAGGGTTAAAGTGCTTGCCTTGCACACAACAAACTGTGATTTGGTCCCCCAAGTCCCACCAGGAGGAATGCTTCAGGAACAAAGCTAGGAATGAGCCACGAACACTGTAAGGCATGGTCCCAAAATAAAGAAATAAAAATAAGGGAGTAAACAGTGTAGTTTCAGATGTTGGTAAGAACCACACAGGGTGAGGGGAGGTAGAGACTGAGTGATGGTAGGGTAGAGAGCTTGGTTCTTTTTACCTGATAGTGAAAGACCAGTGGAGTGGGAGCTTGGTGAAGAAGGGGGCAAATGTAGGAGTTTCAGATAGAAGAGCTGGGGTTGGTTTCTGGAATTGTAGGCCTGGAAAATGAAAAGAAATGAGAAGCAAATGGTGATTCAAAACCATGGTTTTGAGCAGCAGGATGGCATGGCTCATTTGCTTGGTGGGCACTCTGTGAAGACAAGATTGTGGGAATGCAAGATCAAAGAGTTGCAGAATAATTTTGCTTTGCAACAAGTTCATTGTTATTTTTTTGTTTACGTGCGCATTCCTTTTTTTTGTTTTTTGTCTTTTTTTTTTTTGCGCCATACCCAGTGACGCTCATGGGTCACTCCTGGCTATGCGCTCAGAAATCACTCCTGGTTTGGGAGACCATATGGAATGCTGGGGTATTGAACCAAGGTCAGTCCTGGGTCAGCCACATGCAAGGCAAATGCCATACTACTACACCACTGCTCCAGCCCCATCTTTTAGTTTTGCATTTATACTTAGATTACCACCAGTAATAGTAACCTGATAAATTTAATTATACCTAGATATTCTATTTACTCAAAAGGGAATAACTTGGTATATTTTGACTTGATTTTTTTTGTTTGTTTGTTTGGTTTGTTTTGGGCCATGCCCAGCAATGATCAGGGTTACTCCTAGCTCATCACTCAGGAATTACATCTGGTAGTGCTCAGGGTACCATATGGGATCCTTGGGACTAAACTCGGGTTTGCCTTGAGCAAGGCAAGCAGCCTACTCTATTCCTTAGGCCCAAGTTTGATTTACTTTAGTGTTTAATTTAGTCCAGAATAACATTTAGTCAAAGACAGCAGAATACCTAAGAGATGACTACCAAGGAGGGATAAGGAAGTGGAAGGGAGGGAACATTGGTAGATGGAAACTGACACTCTGGTGCTAGAAATGGGTTTAGAATATTGTAGCATGAAATAGTTGTTAACTGTACTGAGAATCACAGTGCCTCAGGATAAAAAAAATGGGTGGAGAGGAGACAAAAATATACAAATTCTCTTAACTATTAAGACTTTCAGGGCCGGAGAAATCGCACAGCGATAGGTGCCTTGCATGCAGCTGATCCAGGACAGACCTAGGTTCGATTCCCGGCATCCCATATTGTCCCCCAAGCCTGCCAGGAGAGATTTCTGAGTGAAGAGCCAGGCATAAATCCCTGAGTGCTGCTAGGTATGGCCCAAAAACAAACAAACAAAGGACTTTCAGATCAGAGCCATAATACAGGATAGTATAGCAAGCTTGCCTTGCATGAAACAGGAGTATGCCCTGAGTACCTCTGGGTGTGGTTCAAACAACAAAAAACAAAAATAATGTTCCCTTAGCTCTCATCTCATGTGCCTAAGCCTGATCCCATGTCCCTTGCTCATAATCTGTTGGCTAAAGAGCCAGAGAGCAATGAGAAAGAAACCAAGACATAGTACAGGAGTTAAGATGTTTTCCTGGGGCCTGCGAGGTGGCTTGCCTTGCAAGCGCTAGCCAAGGAAGGACTGAGGTTCCATCCCCCGGTGTCCCATATGGTCCCCCCAAGCCAGGGGCAATTTCTGAGCGTTTAGCCAGGAGTAACCCTTGAGCATCAAACGGGTGTGGAGTGGGGGAAGGGGGGGAATACAAAAAGATGTTTTCCTTGCCTGTGGCCTATCCCACTTCAGTCCCTGGGACCACTTAATGTTTTCTGAGTACAGAGCCAAGAGTAGCCCTTGAGCACCAATAAGTGTAACCGAATCCCTATCTCCCAATAAAGAGGAACTGAAAGCTGAAGTTTTATCTCTAAGTAGAACTGTATAATAGAAAAAAAATAATACTCTTTTACTTTCAAACTCTGGGGCATAAAATATGCTTAGATTTGCAGCCAAGAATTAGATGGAGATCAGTGTCAAAACAAAATGTTAACCCATCCCACAAGAACTGTAATTTCTCATACTTCTTCCATCTTTCAAAAAGTGGCCAAAGTTCATTGCCACTCTTACGTAGGCTTCTTATAAAACTGTATCTCCCTTAGCCACATGACATGGAGTCAGACTCTCCAGTGGAAGCCAAGCTGGAGCTAAAGTCAAAGTCTGGCCAAAGTTGCCCCATCACTACCTACTAGATATTAGAAGCAGATTCTGTATCTCTTTTTTGTTTTGTTTTGTTTTGTTCTTTGTGGGGTTTTTTGTTTGTTTGTTTGGGGGCCACACCTTGTGACACTCAGGGGTTACTCCTGGCTATGTGCTCAGAAATTGCTCCTGGCTTGGGAGACCAATGGGGGATCAAACTGCGGTCTGTCCTAGGTTAGCGTGAGCAAGGCTGATGCCTTACCAATTGCACCACCGTTCCTGCCACACTATATCTTTTTAAATGACTTCTAGAATTTCTCAGTCTTTCAACAACCATTTATTTGTGTTTACATTGTTTTGATTTTCGATGTCCTTGCTTCTTGCATTCTTACAAATTTACATTTAATATCATAGATGCTTGTTAATATTAATGTCACCCTGGGACTCACCCTGGCTTTTATTAGTAAATTAGCAGTCTGTTTTTTTACTAGTATATTTTTATTAGGGTAACATGTCTCCATGTGTGCAGCAGTTTAATTTGACATCTGTATGAACTATGTTATGATCTCCCCACCAGAAGTTTAGCTTCAACATCTATCATGTTACATTAAACCCCTTTACCCTTATCACCCCAACTCACTTCTCATATTTTACATTTAGAGCTTGTTTTTGTTGTTTGTTTGCTTTATTTCTTTATAGTTCACATGTGAGTGATACTCTTCTGTCTTTATCTTCTGGTTTATTCTTATAGCATGACACTCTCAAAGCATATTCATGTTTCTAAAAATGCACAATCTTTGTTTCATAGATGCGTGCTGAGGAACTATTCTTTTGTTGTTATTCTTGCTTTCTCTTTTTAATTTCTGAGGGGTTTTTTTGCTGTATTTTTTAAAGTAAAGAATTATTCTTAACAAAAAAATTTGAAAAGGCCTGATAGTAGAGCAAGGTGCTTGATATGTCTGTAGTTCAATCCCAGGCACCCATCAGATACAGCCAGAAGTAGTTCCTGAATGCATAGCCAGGAAAAAAGTAACAGTCCCCCAAAATAAAACCCTAAAACGCTATAAGATGTAATATGGTAAATGAACTTATTGCTGGTAAATTTAAGACAATTTTTAATAGTGAAATAAGTGAAAAATGAGTCTATAAGTCTCCTAACATCTACTAAAAAGAAAAGTTCCAACAATGCATTCTGCGTAATTAATTTTTGTTCTCCATCTGTTACTTTGTAGAATTTTATTATGATTTCTTTTTTGTTCAGTTTTAGCATACTACCTATAAAATATTTTTGTTCTTTATTATCTGAAAGGGCTCTTTAATGTTGTTGCTTTCTCAAGAAATATTTAAAAGGCATTGCTTTATATTTTCGTACTTTCCATTTTAATGTCATTGAAGTACTTTAATTTTCTCAGGAGGCATTATATAAATATTTATATATTTTTCTATAAAAAAGAATTAATTGCTAGCTTATTGATTTTCCTCTTAAGATAATGGTTTCCAAAGGAAAAAAAAAGATAATGGTTTCCATAGATCCATGTCAGGGAAGCCCAGGAGAAGACTATATATTGAATTATTTGGCCCTAAAAGCCCTGTGTTATAAAAAGAACTAATAGAATCTGTAATATTTATACATAGCACATTAACTGGTACTGGAAATGCTATTATTTTGTGGCATGGAGGGATAAATGACATTTCAGACACCAGCAAAGCCACTGACATCCCCAGTGTTAGGCCCATAATGCACACCTATGACATCATTTAGAGCTTGTAGCCAGCAGATAATGCATAGCTTAGCTTCTTCAAACCAACCTACTGTGTAAGGGGCGATTC
Organism: Suncus etruscus; assembly: GCF_024139225.1. Lineage (NCBI taxonomy): Eukaryota > Metazoa > Chordata > Mammalia > Eulipotyphla > Soricidae > Suncus > Suncus etruscus. The sequence continues at coordinate 45,113,830 of NC_064854.1, read as the reverse complement.
GTAAGGCCTCTTTCCTCCTGCCTCCAGCCTGGCTCTAGCCTCGTCTCATTGTCTACATTTTAGTCTTCTAACTCCTAAATGGCAAGGGTCTTTGTTTTTATCTTTTCTCCTTAGCTTAGGGCTGGGTCAGGGCAGAGAGAATTGTCACCAGGGAAAGGGGGAGTCATGGTGGAACTAAAGAGATGTAGACAGCAAATTTTTTTCCTACTAAGGGCCCAATTGTAATTATTTTAGACTTGGATGTCTCTTGCACTTATTCAGTTCTGCCACAGCAGCCCTAAAGCTGCTACATAAGTGGTTGTGAGTGGACTTAGCTGTGTTCCTGTTAGATTTTATCTACAAAGGCAGGCTAAGGTCTTTGTCCTATGCTACAAAGTAGTATTCAATAGAAGACTGGCTCTGAGGGCAGTTGGGAAAGAGAGGCCTTAACAAATGGTGAACAAGAAGCAAGACAACTGTTTTTTGCAAATGTATAGTTTCTTAGAAGAGATGACTCTGACCCTCAATATTTGTTAAAAATTGGTATCAAGGGGCTGGAGCAATAGTATAGTGTGGTCTCTCTCCCAAGCCTGCTAGGAGTAACTTCTGAGGGCAGAGCTGGGATTAACCCCTAAATGATGCCAGATGTGGTCCATAAACAAACAGACAACAACAAAAAAGTTATCAAGTATGTTTGCTCTCAATTTGTTAAAAATTGATGTCAAATAGGGGCTGGAGAGATAGCATGGAGGTAGAGCATTTGCATTGCATGCAGAGGACGGTGGTTTGAATCCCAGCATCCCCTATGGTTCCCTGAGTCTGCCAGCAGCAATTTCTGAGCATAGAGCCAGGAGTAATCCCTGAGTGACCCAAAACCCCCCCCCAAAATAAAAGTGATTAAGAATTGCTGCAGGGACCAGAGCGATAGCACAGTGGTAGGATGTTTGTTTTGCATGTGGCCAACCTGGGATGGACCCGGATTCGATCCCCAGCATCTCATATGGTCCCCCAAGCCTGCCAGGAGTAATTTCTGAGTGCAGAGCCAGGAATAACCCCTGAATGCTGCCGGGTATGGCACCCCCCCCCCCCAAAAAAAAAAGAAAAAGAAAAAGAAAAGAATTGCTGCAGATTGGTCCTCTAAGAGCTCTGGCTTGCAGTGTGGAATGGGAAGAGGCAAGACATTAACCTTTATATTGTCATCCATAGCAGACCTAGTCCCTGTATTTATAATTGCTTTTTTTTTTTTTTGGTTTTTGGTTTTTGGGCCACACCTGGCGGTGCTCAGGGGTTACTCCTGCCTGTCTGCTCAGAAATAGCTCCTGGCAGGCACGGGGGACCATATGGGACACCGGGATTCAAACCAAAGATCTTGGGTCCTGGATCGGCTGCTTGCAAGGCAAGCTGCTGTGCTATCTCTCCGGGCCCTATAATTGCTTTTATATTGGGAACAAAGTGGCAGTTTATATTCAGATTGAAATAAATGCCGATGAGTTGAAAAATAAAAATTTGTTATAAATAAAAACCAACACTAATGATTAAGTAAGGGAGGTAATAAGCATCATTTTACGGTGGCCTCACAGGGTGGTGGGCCTGTTGGAGGCCTATAAAGAAGGTCAAATACCCATTGAAGTGAATTAACCTTTGGGGCCAGAGAAATTATATGGGCTAAGGAGCTTGCCTCCTTGTATACAGCTGCCCTTATTCAATCACTGGCACCATATGGTCCCCAGACATTGTATGTATAGCCCTGCAAGACCCTATAGTATGCCTGGGGTGACTGGAGAATTTCTGGTGCTTTATGCAGAGTCCCCCGAAAATTAAATCAATTTACTTTTTTAATTATTAAGTGTAAAATACCCTTGCTTGAAATGTCCCAACCTCTGACAGGTTGTTCCCGCCGAAGGACTGGTCTCCATACTGAAGAAGAGGAATGATACTGGAGGTGATCCTCCTGCCCAAATGCAACAGAAACCATCCAAGCGAAGAGTGAGATTCCAAGAAATAGATGACAGCTTAGACCAAGGTAAACTGTAGTGCAGAGTCTAGTGCAGAGCTAACTTGTTTGCTGAAAGAATTAACTGATGTATAATCTTTGGTACCAGGATTTGTAAAGGAACATCTGAACTTTCACAGAAAATCAAACCATCTTGAGCTCTTATTTTTTGTTTGCTCAAATGCGTGAAAAAATTGGTAAAACATCTCATGACTTCCCTTATCCCACACAGTCCTCAATATGCTGAATCTATTTTTGATTTACTTGTTTAGTTCTTCCCTTTTTTTGTAAGTCTGCTATTTTTGTCTTTTTATTCAGTATTTACTATTTTACTAGTATTTACTATTTACTATTACAATATTTACTAGTTCTCCTTTACTTGTGTGGACTATATTTTGGGGGGACCACACACAGCTCAGTGCTTGGAGGCTACTCCTGGTCCAATCAATCCTTAAGGGACCATGCGGTGCTGAGGTTCAAATGCAGGTCTTCTGCATGAAAAACATGCCATGCAACCTTTGAACAGTTTCCCTGCCCCAGTGTAGTACAGAGGATTACCTGATGCTGAGCACATTGTAATACTTGCCCCCTGTACTTTCTCTCTACCTCCCTTCCCCACTTCCTTCCTTGTGCTAGGTATCAAGGACCTGTGTATGAAAAGCAAATGCTCTACTGAGCATGCTGTAATTTTTTGAGTTTTGTTGTTTTGATCAGTTTGGTGCTTTTATATATTTCTTTTTTTGGCATTGGTATGATTTCCTCCTGCTTTCTGTTACTATGTTGATAATAGTTTACCTTTTCCTATTTTATCAGTATTTATATGTAGTTTAACTATTTGTTTCTCTGGTGCCAGAGACCAAGCCCAAGGCACGTATTCTACCACTGAGCCACATCGCAGTCCCTACAAGTTTATTAAAATCATCAAAATAGGGGCCAGAGAGATAGTATAGTGGTAGGGATTTTGCCTTGCAAGTGGCTGACCAGTACCAACAGTGATTAGAATCCCGGCATCCCATGTGGTCCCCTGTGCCTGCTAGGAGCAATTTCTGAGCAGAAAGCCAGGACTAATCCCTGAGTGCTGCCGGGTGTGGCCCAAAAGCAAAACCATAAAACATCTATTTTGCTTGGCTGACATTCACAGATCCTGTAAAAAATGACCCATCCTGGAGCTTGAGAAATAGCATGGAGATAAGGCATTTGCCTTGCATGCAAAAGGATGGTGGTTCAAATCCCGGCATCCCATATGGTCCCCCGAGCCTGCCAGGGGCGATTTCTGAGCATAGAGCCAGGAGTAACCCCTGAGCACTGCTGGGTGTGACCCAAAAACAAAAACCAAAAAAATGACCCATTCAACATGGCAGACACAAGTCACACTTGGCTGCTAAACACATGTTAAAGGACTCAGTCTAAATGACATGGTAGCTAAGTGAGAGTCAGTTCTAAATCTAGGGTTCTATAATCAACAAAATAGCATAAACTGAATTGTATGAACAATAAAGCTGAGTACTTTATTTGGAAAATAAGAAACATTATTTCCAAGTTATAGCTCCAGTTTGTAAATGTAAAGCTTTAGAAATTTCTGCTTCTCAGAGCTGGAGAGATAGTACAGCTGATAAGGTGCTTATTTTGCACACAGCCAACCCATGTACCATGAGTAATTCCTGAGTACAAAGTCAGGAGTAAAGCCTGAGCATTTCCTACATGCAGAGCCAGGAATAATGCCTAAGCATTATCACATGTGACCCAAAGCAAACAAACAGAAACATCTGCTTCTGTTCCTTTGTGTCATACCTAGAAAGCTCATTTTCATGTTTACTTACACTTAGAATAGCAGTGCTATCCATTATAAGTATGAAAGGAAAACTGACATTTTGGCTATATTTCTATTCATATTTATTTATTTATTTATTTATTTATTTATTTATTTATTTATTTATTTATTTAGGCTTTAAGGAAACCTAGAAAACACCTTAAATATAGATCCAAAAGAAAAGAGTAGGGGCCGGGCGGTGGCGCTGGAGGTAAGGTGCCTGCCTTGCCTGCGCTAGCCTAGGTTGGAACCGCGCGCGGTTCGATCCCCCGGCGTCCCATATGGTCCCCCAAGAAGCCAGGAGCAACTTCTGAGCGCATAGCCAGGAGTAACCCCTGAGCGTCACAGGGTGTGGCCCAAAAACCAAAAAAAAGAGTAAAGCAATTGCAGCAACATTGAAGTTTTGCTTTTAGCTGTCTAAGTGGCCTGGTGATTCCCAGCACAGCAGGATCCAAGCAGTTAACCATGTGGTAAACCTGTTCGTTGAAAATCTTGGAGTGTGGGCCCTGAGTACCACTTGGGAGGCAACAAACCGCTCCCCACAAAAAATAAATTGTTATATTTAAAAGATACAGTTTTGCCGCTAGAGTCAAAAAGAAATCAGTCCATAAATATTTTGCACATGAGGGTGGTGCTGGGATTTAAACCAGGGCTGTAGCCACAGCTAAATGCTAGGCAAGTGCCTTCACCGTTGACCTTACTATCTCTATGGCCCTTGATGTTAACTTTGAATATATGCTGCCAGATTACCTTCTAAGAAGGTTTGGCACATGATAAAAAAAAAGATGCTTTTTAAAAATCTTTCCCAAATATTTTGTATTTATCTTTAATTATGGATGACATTATTTTGGGTTTTGTTTGCTTGTTTGGGTCACACCCAATGGCACTCAGAGTTTACTCCAGGCTCTGCACTCAGCAGTTGCTCCTGGCAGGCTTGGGGGACCTTATGGGATGCCGGGGTTCTAACTGGAGTCTATCCTGTGTTGGCTGCATGCAAGGCAAACACCCTACTGCTGTGTTATCTCTCTGATCCCAGAATGACATGAATATTTTTAACCAGAGACAGAGGAGAATATGCCTGTCTACAGGTACTCCAGTACTGTTGCTGGCACTGCATGTCTCCTAGCACTGCCAGGATTGACTCCCAACCATTGAATTAGGAGTAGCCCTTGAACTCTACTAAGATACAAAAACTATATTTAAAATGTTTAGTTACTGTAATTTGTGAGCAGATAGAAGATGCTACATCTCCATTTTGTGTCCATTTACCCTTATTGTGCTCTCATTTTGCAGATGAAGTTGGAGGTGGTTCTTGTATTTTGCTGATCTTGTTGTGCATCGCAACCGTTTTCCTGAGTGTTGGAGGAACTGCATTATACTGCTCTTTTGGTGACATGGAATCACCTGTCTGTACGGACTTTGCAGCCAATGTGGACTTTTATTACACGAAATTACTGCAGGGAATGGCAGAACTGAAACACTGGATCTACCTCTCCTAGCAGCATTCATAAGTGGCAGACATGCTAGTTAATGAGAAACAGAGTGAAACTTTCTAAATCATTTTTATTTCAGGAGGTCTGTAATTTGTGTCTCTTCCCTGCAGTCAGGAGCCATGGACATCAGAAATAGCAAATTTAAATGGAAATCCAGAGGATCTCTTAGAATCATCCTCCAGTATGAGGCAGGTATTTACCTGAGTGTTGTGGATGGAAGGAGTGATCTTTGGGAGAGTATGTCCATAGCTTCCTCGCTGCTTTCTAGTGTACCGAGCTATACTGAGCAGAATTTCACAGGGCAATGTGAAGCCATGCCTCATCCACCTACACCTTGTCACGCTAACGGTTAAGGACACTTGGCTTACACTTGTTGGTCCAAAGACATTGCTTTCAGCTGTCATGCAATAAGTTTGTGTATAAGCAAAGAGTTTACCTTACGGTTCCAGTAGGTTTATTTTAGTTAATCATGGGAGCTGTGTAATTTAGCTTTGTATATTATTTCTAGATTATGTTCTTCCATTTGTGAAATGATTGTGTCTGAGTGTATATGTGTGCGTATGCACACAGTTGTGTGTGTGTGTGTTTCAGACGGTTCTCATGTGAAAATACCCAACATAAAATATCAATTTTTATTCTTTTAACTTATCAGTAGATTTGCAGGCACAAATCTTTGAAGAAGACTTAATTGTGGATGAGATAAATTATAGTAATCCTGACCCTGCAACGAGAAATTATGACAGGTTTGTGACAACCCAATTAGTCAAAAATTAATTACAGTTTAGAAGTAAAAATTAATAAATTCCCCGAGTCTCAGGCAGCCAGTTTCATCATGGATTCAATGTTTCCTGAAATAGTTTGAATGCTGGACTCAACTCAACAAACTTTTATTACCTATTATGTTTTGAGAATCTAAAAATCAGAATATAAAAATAAATAAGATCCTAATTCCCTCTATGGATGTTTTAAATAGGGCTTACATAAAATAAACTAAAACTTTGGCAATGAGTTCAAGTCATCACGTGTAATTCAGTATTTAGAGATTATGTATTTGGATGTTTCAACATGCATTCAAATTATGAACTTAACTTGGGCCTGTTAAGAGGCCATTAAGCGAAAATTCAATCATAACATAAATAGGCAAATTTGTCTCAATTTTGTTTATAGCAGGTTGCATTTCATTTTCTAAGACAGTGATTTAACATTTTAGGAAACCTTCTTTGGCTTTTTATATTATAGGTAACATTTTAAAAACATGAATTATAGTTTTTTAGCAAGTGATTGTTATTTCATGGGTTTTTTTTGCCATAATCACTTGAACAGAAGGGGGATAAATTACTTTCTAGTTGTTACTGGCTGGTACAGTACCTCCCTTTATGCTTCTGCTTATTTATTTAGATGATGTGACTTCAAAAGGGCTTTTTACCTAAGTTGAAAATGTGTTGTTGAGCATGCATTTTGTTACCCCAGTGCTAGGTATTTAATTACTGTGTATTTGGAGTTTTGATTCACTATCATTTTAGTTCAGTGTCTTTTTTTATGCTTTATTTTTAAATTTACTTTCACTGATAAGACTGTTTGACTTGTCTTTGTCATGTCACCATGAGCTGTAATATTTTCAAGGATTATAGATCAAAGATATTTATTTAGAAATATACAAGATGCTGAAATTTAGATTCCTTATACTTAAGGATGACTTTATTAGAGGATTATTTTAATGTTCTATTATAAATTTTAAGAATTTGTATTCAGATTATATGTAAAATATGTAAAGTGTTGATGGTACTATATATCTTATCTGGTTCTGTAACACACATTTATAAGGCCTCCAGTGAGGACTTCCCCATCAGAGACAGCCCTTTTCTGCTTTACTCTCATGCTTTTTTATACAGGAATTTGGTGATGCCAGTTTTATGTCAAGATAATTTAAATTTTTTCTCATAAGCAAATCCTTCAAGTTGCTATCAAAAGTCTTTAATAATCTCTGTGATTTTTGCCTCTCAGCCACCAGAGTCCATCTTTCTGACACTGACAATTTCCTGAAAACCTTCACCCTTAGATGAAAAGATTGAGATCAGACTTTGGTACTTAGGGGCTCCGTTGTGTCTCAGAAACAACTGTGTGTCCTCACCACTTCCTAGGATAGACAAGAACACATGAGAATATTGATTTAAGTCTTGACTTAAAATAGGCATGAAATCTCAACTAGAACTTTTTTAATAGTCACTTATTGCATGAATTGGAGTAATCCCATTTGGTAATGACAGAATTATTTTCTCATTCATGAAAAAGGTGTTGAGTTTTACTGTCATTTTTTCTGTCATTTGAAAATATTGACAGCTGACTACTTGTAACTAATCTCGAAAAACTGTATTTGAGGGTAACAAATTAGCTTGTTATTTAAAATCTACACCAAGAATATGTCTTAAATGTTTCTTTGAGCCCTTGGTTTTAAAGCAGAAGCAAAATAGCTACAAAAGATAGTATGGTACCACAGTGTACCAGTATTTGGAAGGCTGTGAGGTCCCTACATAAAGAATTCCACTTCTAAAGCATCTAAAGCTTGGTTCAAAAATTCATTCTTTTGGTTCTAAAAACCAAAATTCTCTGAGGTGCCTGAGTCCAGTAGTTGGAGTACTTGACTTGTACACGGTCAACCTGGGTTCAATCCCTAGCATCCCATTTGGTCCCCCGAGTCCCATCAAAAGTGATCCCTGAACACAGAGCAAGGAGTAAGTCCTGAGTACCATCAGGTGTGACCCAAAATACAAAATAAATTTCTCTGGGAGGTTTGCCTTAGTTAGCTGTTATTTATGTATTATGCTGAGAGGGTTTGAGTTTAAAAGTGGGTCATAATTGTTTGGGGGTTGGGGGTTAGGCCACACCTGGCTGTGCTCAGGAGTCATTTCTAGTAGAGCTCAGGGATATGTGGTCCCAGGGATTGAATTTGGGTACTCCATGTGCAGTTATGCTATCATTATGCTATCTCCTGCCTGATTAGGGGTCATGTTTGGAAAGGACAGATGTGAATTGTGATTTGAGACTAACTGAAATGGCAGAAGGATATTGGGGAGAGGTTGCAGGGGTGAAGAGCGGGCAGTAATGGAGAAATAAAAGAAGCAAAGTGGAGGGGGGACTATTGTCCTACTTGACTGAATGTGGTCTTAACTGATCCCCAGAGAGAACAGAGAGAAACTGAATGTTTTTGTTTCCACTGATATGACCTGTATAACTCAGTTAATTTCCATGGACTCACCATAAATACCTCTTTATGTAATATATATAGGATTTCATATTTAATCATTTGATGCTTACTTAAATCATTGAACACATTCGTCAGGTCTAATCATATGCCTTAAGACAGGGACAGTGAGAAAAGATGATTAGAGACCCCCCAGATCATGTATGAACTTAGACACAGATATCCTTATCAACTATTCCTAGATCCCAACTAACTGTATAATGGCTAATAAACAATGTTGGTTAAATATTTAAAAGATCACTCAATGTGATTCACCATTTTTATTTTTAAAAAAGCTATACAATCTTATTAATAAATATTTCATTCATGGTTTTAAAAAGTTGACAAACTAGGACCTCTTCAACTCAATCAAGGGCATTTCTGGAAAAAAAAATCACAAGACCAAATGCTTTACTTCTGAGCTTCAGAACAAAACAAGAGAAGACAAGACAAGGATAGCCTCTTAGACCACTTCTAGTCAGCTGTTGTACTGGATGTCCTTAGCAAGAAAAAAAAAAGATATTGATTAGAATGAAAGATAAAACTTGCAGCTAGCATAATTAAGAATGTTGTAAGGAGGGGCTAGTACAGCAGGTAGGGCTCTTGCCTTGATTGTAGTCAACCTGGGTTCAATCCCATATGGTCCTCTGAGCCCACCAGGAGTGATTCCTGAGTGCAAAATCAAGAATAAGCACCACTGGCTCTGGCCCCAAAACAAAAAGAATATTGGAATCTAAATCATAGGCTACAATATCTATTGATATACCAATTATCATAGTATTTTATATGACATGAACATTGGAGTGAAACTCAAGATTTGGGTAAATTAATGGAAAAATTTTATTTTATTTATAATTGCATCAAAAACATGAAATACTTGGCCCAAAAGACTAGGACAAAGAGCACCTGCATTGCCAAGCATAGGTCACAAGTTCAAATCTCCAGTGTTAGGCCCCAGAGGATTAGTACACTGGCTCACAGCATCTGCTTTGCAAGTGCTGGGCCACAAGTTCAGATTCCCATTGTCTCCCATGTGCCAAAGGTGATGCTGGCAGTTCTGTTGTTTAAACCTGAAGCTCAACTCTATGAACCCCTGTATTACAAGCTGTGGATAAGCCCCTCCAAAAGGGGTGCAGTCATTAGTACTTAAATGACACACACCCATCATAGCCAAGAAGTACAAGCTCTGAAGAGCACCCTCAAATCCCAGCAAGCACAACAGCTAGAACTTATGTGCTTCAAGAATGTGAACCCAGGTGAGCTCCATATCAATCCTTGATCTGTACTTTAGCCATAACTTGTATCCCTTAACTAAGTGCCACCCAGGTGAGCATGTGTGTTAAAAGCAATGACAGGAGCACAAACCTCGTAGAACATTGTAGTGTGTGTGAACACGGCAATCTAACGTGCAATCACCAGTCACTACACCACCACCACTGCCCAATGGGAGAGGGATGATTTAAAAAAATAAACATGAAATGCTTACAAATATAAAATATATGCAAAGCCTGTGTACTCTGACATCTGTACAGCATGGCTGAAAGAAAAAGACCTGAATAAATGGAGAGAACCTGGTCATGGATTGGAAGAGTTAATATGATTAAGATGTTCTCCCCAAATTGAACAGGACCCCTGACAAACTCTAACCAAAGTTCTAACAAATTATTAGATATTGAGGTGGCTATTTTTTGGTAGGCTGAAGGGCAGGGCAGGGGAAGCTTCTCATGTGGTGTCAGGAGTACCAAGGTTCCCTTTAATGATTCTTACAAACCCAACTGGCTGTTCAATATTAGGTTCCAAGGATTCAGCGTTGCTCAGGACCCTGTGATGTTGGGGATACCTGGGCAACCCTGGCAATGCTGGGGGCCTCAGGGTTGCACCCAGCAATGTTCAGGGGACCATGTGATGCTGGAAATCAAAGCCTGTCCATGAGCATTTTGCAGACCAGCCATTGGAAACCACTGACCTAGAATAAGGTTCAAAAATTGTCAGAAGGAACAAAATCGGGGTGGGGTGGGGGTGTTTCCAACTTGATTACTAGTTGATTTCAAAACTGATCCTAGTATATTGTGAAAGGAGAGTCCAGAAATAGATCCACATGTGTGTGTTGAAATGATCTACAAAGATGCCAAGGAAATTTGATGGTAAGGAAGCTTTTTGGTAAATAATGCTGAAAATAATAGCATATTTAGTTGGGATTAAAAAAAATACATTCAAAACCTAACTTAAGATTCAGAAAAACAAAAGGTACATGTTTTGTGTCTTGGAGTCTCTGTTTCCATTCCAGCACTGGTCCCCCAAGTACCAAGCCAGTTACAACCCCAAAGCAACAAAATTTAACTTGAAATAACTAGATATAAATGATAAAAAAAAAAGTAAAATTAGGGACCAGTACAGGTAGAGCACTTGCCTTACCTGTGGCCAATACAGGTTTGATCCCCAGCATTCCATATGGTCTCCAAGCACTGCCAGGAGTAATTCCAGAGTGCAGTCAAGAGTAATTCCTGATTATCTCGAGGTATGCCCCAAAACAGAAAGCAAAAACATAAAATTAAAAAGCTTTGAGAAGAAAATAAAAAATCTTTGCAACCTCTGGATAATCATTTCTTTGAGCACAGAATATATAAACCATAAAAGGAAAAAACTGATTACCAGACTTTAAACATTTGTGCTATTTGATAAATATGGTTAAGAAAATGAAGAAGCAAGCTAAAGACTGGGGGGGAAATATAGTAGATATATCTCATAACTGCCTTATTAGAGATGACATTTGTGGGAAAATATCTCAATAATTCATGATGAACACTCAATTAAAAATATTTGAACAGAGGGCTGGAGCGATAGCACAGCTAGTAGAATACTTGCCTTGTGCACAGCTAAGTAGAGTTCAATCTCCAGCACCCTATATATCCAACACACATACACACCACTGAGCCCTTCAGGAGTGATACCTGAGTAAAAACCCAGGAGTAACACTGAGCACATCCAGGCCCCAAAACAAAAACATAAATGTAGAAGAATGAAAAAAGTAGAGGGATTAAGACACTTGCCTTGCATAAAATTGACCCCAGTTCAACCACATTATTAGTGCATTGAGCACCACCAGGGGTAATCCTAGAACCCTGAACTACAAGAAGATCCTGAATCCCACTGGGTGTGGCTCAGAATCCAAAGAAAAGGTTGGCAGAATTTCCTGTCTTTACATAAGCTCATATCTCCATGTTGGCAATTGACTTTTTTTTTTTTTTTTTTTGGCAATTGACTTTTGTTGAGAGTATCAGACCCATTCAGTGGAGAAACAATATTCTCTTCAGTACATTGTATGAAGACAATTAGATTTCCATATAAAAAGGAATTAAAATTGAGTTTCTGTTTCAAAACTTAACCCCATATAGGTCAACAGCATAAATAGCCAAATCCACAAACTCTTGACAACATTGATAAATCTCCATAACTAGTACGTCTATCATTGGATTCTAGTTAATGCATCACAAGAAACAAAAGACAATTAGGTTGGACTCCATAAGACCTATTTTTTAAGCATGCATGAAGTAGTATATTGGATAGAATATTTGCCTCGTGCGTGACCAACCGAGGTTCAATTACCAACATCCTATGTGGTCCCTAAGCCCTCCAGGACTGATCCCCTGAGCAGAGTTAGGAGTAAACCCTGAGCACAGCTGGGTGTGATCCCAAAGTAATAACAAAAATATGTGTATTAAGGGCCATGGAAGAACAATCTAAAGTATAGAAGATTTGCAAAATCATACATTTGTCTAGAGCATAGTACCCAGACTATATAAGACCTTCCACAATTCATCAAAAAGACACATTTTAAAATGGGCAAAGAGCTTGTATGCTTTTCAATGAATAAGATATGCAAGTGACCCATAAGTACATGAGAAAATGTTCAACATCATTTATCATTGGGGATGTGAAATTAAAACCATGGTAAGAAGAATGAAATGATACAGGCTACAATTCAATAAACCCGAAACTTTATACTACATGAAATAAGCTATACACAAAAGAATAAAAAGTGTATGCTTCTACTTAGATCAAGTCTCTATGACAGCAAATTCACAGATACAAAGAGGCAAGAGTACATGGCTGAGTGGCCATCTACCTTGCATGAGTGAGGCACAAGTGTGGCCCTCAGCACAGCAGCAAGAAGTAAAAGAAATGATTAAAATTGGTTTTAAAAAAAAACAGAAAAATGAAAACAGAGAAAAAAATAACAATGACTACCAGGGTCTAAGGACCACAGAATGGAGAAGTTATCGCTTGATAGTGTTTCTGTCTAGACTTAGGAAAAGGTTTGAAAATACAGTATGACCAGAGTTGTGGAATTTTATGACTAATTTGTGCTCTAAAAATGGTTCAAATGGTGGCCTTTATGTTATACACAGTCTACCACAGAGAGCATCATTACAAAGTGTTGCTATTGGCTATGAAGCAATCAAATTTCAGAAGCAATATTGAAAGGATACAGACGCTGCGGGAAAGTTTAGACCTCTCCCACTTCTAAAGCCCGTCTGTGACCCTCTGAGCTCTTTCCCCAGCCCTGAAAGTTTCTTATAAAGTTCAACAACACATCAACTGAATCACCCAAAAATCCCACACTTTCTTGCAGGTTCTTTCCTAGGAGACACAAACATGAACACAAAAATGTTGGTATAAATCCATCGATGCTTTACCCAGAACAACCAAAACATGGGAATATGCCAGGGTCTGTCATTTTCATAATATGAATATGTTTATAAAGAATGAAATGCATAATTTTATTCAGAATGAAAAAGAACTATGCACACACGTGACATGGATGAATTTCAAGATAACAGTTCTGAATGAAAGAGACCAGAATAAAAAAGAATGTTGCCACTGGGAGTGGGTGTCTCCCTAAAATTGCCCAGGAGCCCTGAAGGTGATATGAACTTAACAGTTTCGCACTAGGGCCTGAACAGGCTGAGCTGCCCTTGCCCAAATGTAGAGCTCAGAATCCATAGTTATCGGGGCTGGTCGTGCACAGAGCAGGTACTGGCATTGTGGAACAACTCATGCACCCTTGGCCTTACAAAAGCTTGTGCTTCAGCTCTTTAATCTATCAGTTTCCATTTTTATAAGTTTTGGAAAATACAAAGACATATGTAGTGCTAGAAACAGATCAGTGAGTCTTGGAAGATCAGGATGGCCGGATGAGCAAAGATCACAAAGCAAGTTAGAGTATTAATGAAATACTTGCATCTTGAACATGGTCGTCATTACATCTTTCAAAAAGTGTCGAGTTCTACAACTTACATAGATGAAATTAAAACAGAATTATAACAAAATTATTCTTCAATCACGTCATTTTAAAAAACAGGCTATAGTTTCATGACATCTCAAGATATCCTGAGACGTTGAGGCCCAAGCAATAGTACAATGGTTAGGGCATTTGCCTTGCACATAGCTAACCTGAATTCGATCCCTGGCATTGGCACCACATATGGTCCCCTAAAAACCACCAAGAGTGATTCCTGAGTGCAGAGCCTGGAATGACCCAAGGAACAAAAAATAATATGAGGTACAAGGGAAATCCCGATATTTGTAAGCTCCATATTCCCTTTAGCTGTTGGCCTAGATAAATATTTGTTGATTTTCAAGGATCACTCTTCATTTGTACAAGACTTACTTTCTCAACTAGCTATTTACTTACTAAATCTTCTGATAAGTTCACTAGTTCAAAATGCCTTGATTCTAGTTTTAAATGTATTTGGATGCCTCTAGTTCCTTTTGAATGATTGAGATAATTAATAAAACTATTTTTTCCTACTCAATGAAGCCATCCAAGTTCTGAACAAGATCTAATTATAGATATCCTGTAAGGACAACCTGATCTGCCTCTGGCCGGAATGCATTGATCAAAAATGAAGCTTTGTGATTTTATTGTTTTTTCTAATAGCCTTAGATCAAGGGTCAGGAAGGACTGAGGCACTTAGGAAGCAGAAAAGGCTCCCATTATTCATTACAATGACGACAGTCCATAAATGGTTCTTATTTCTCAAGAACAAGATTGGGGGTTGGCAAATCTGCACAAACTAAACAAAAAGAGAAAAATAAGCTTCTGGTCTGGTTAGGAACTTGGCTTAAATGAATCTGAACATCTCTTCCTTGCCCCACCTCCATACCCTTTAATCTTGATTGGAAAAATGTAAACTACTGGGATAGGAATAGTAGCTAGTTGGTCCTGAAGTGGAGATTCAGGACATAGGAGAGTCAGTAATAAGTAAAAGACAATGGAGGGAGGCAGGTCCTATGGTTGGAATCTCAGTGAAACCACAGATCATATTAACTCCCTGTTCAGTCTCCTACCTGTACTTCTGTTTTTTACTTACATAACAACAAACTTCAGAATCCCCTACTCTTTTTTATACCCAAAAGTATTCTAAATTTTATCACTGAAAAAAAAGATAGATCGGTGTTCTTTACATGACTAAAACCCAACTCAATCATATTTGTAATCAAGGTATTTAAATAAAGATATCCAAAAAAATAACAACACTGGATTAAAAAGTAAATTAAAAAAAAAAAAGAAATAAGATAGATCACTTGGAGGTCAAGTATGTATTTGGTGAGTGAATGTAATGATCTAAACAGGACCAGAGATAGTACAGGCGTTCAAGGCCTTAAATGCAGCCATCCTGGGTTAGATCCCTGGCACTGAATATGGACCCCAAACTTCTCCAGAGATAATAACTGAGCACTACCAGGTGTGGCCCCATAATAAACCAGAAAACATTACAACAAAACAGTATGTTTATAGTCCTATAATGGGAAGGAGTAAAAGCTTGGGTGAAGGTTTACAGGCAGCAGAGCCCCCAGAGATGAGAGTTGAAAAGTGACTACAACCAACCCCACACTGGAATGCCAGAAGGCCTAGGGTTATTCCTTGACCATCTGAAAAGGCGAAACACAGTAGATATTGTGTAAGCCTGGCCTGGCTGTATAAAAATCACATTATCTTAAAATTACTAGGTAGTGTGGACACAGTCTATTTTACTCTATATTACTGCCACAAAATGGACCAACACCTGAGTGGGTCACTGAGTTACCATCAGTAAAATTAACCCCCAAAAGTCTAATGTTTGAGAAGTCACCATTAATTAACAGCTTTAAGAAGGTAGTTTGGGGGACCAGTGAGATAGCATGAAGGTAAGGCGTTTGCCTTCCATGCAGAAGGACGGTGGTTCAAATCCCAGCATCCCATATGGTCCCCCATGCCTGCCAGGGGCGATTTCTGAACATAGAGCCAGGAGAAACCCCTGAGCGTTGCTGGGTGTGACCCCCCACCCAAAAAAAAAGAAGGTAGTTTGGGGTTCTCTGCAGTCCTGTGTCTTAGGTCTCAGACTGGTTTCTTACTAGTTTTTCCCTTGATGTTTTCCCCTTTCATTCATTGCCCTTGGGCCATGCTGATCTCTCACCAGTTCTGTCTCTCCAAGTTTCACTATCTTCATATCCCCTGATGGACTGCAATGTCCTCTGTCCTCTGCTGTTCCCCTGCTCTGAGTTCTGCTGCTCTGAGCTCTGTCACAGGAGCTCTGTGGCTGCCTCTCGAAGCCCATAGCACCACCATGCTATGGGCTTCTGACTTTCCTTTGTTCTCAGCCACCTGTGAAAAAATCTCTGCTTTCAAGGGGCCGGGATCAGAGAGAGACGATCAGAGTAGAGGAGCAGAGGGAGTTTCCTGTCTTGTGTTCCTTTGATGCTGTATATCACAACTGAACTAACCATCTCCATTCTCTAATTGACTCATGCAGGTGAGATTAAAATGACGAATGGCATTTAACTAGTTTACCTGGTGCCCCTCCATGTCACCCTATCAGTAACAGAAATGACATTATTTTTTCAGAGACTGCCTGCTAACAGCTCATTTTGAGAAATGGTTCACAATACCCAATTCTTGTTTTAGTTTCTCATCCTCTTTGATTCATGTCTTGTTCCAGACATAAGATACTAGTTGTTCCTCGCTGACACTAGCATATTCATTTCCTCCACTGTAGCTTTAGAATTTATTATATGACGCCTGTTGCTTTCACCAACAACTATCAATTCTTCTGTCTTTTGTTTTCATTTAACTAAATAGTTCCTCTCCTCATGACAGCTTGGTCTACTCTGACCTTCTTCAGGACAGCAAAACCTATTTTCTGTTCCAAATGATTCCTCAAAAAAAGGAGTATATCAGTTTTAACTGTGGCCAAAATCCATCTGGTCTCTTCCCATGAGTAAAAGGACAGCAGGGAAAGGTGAAGAACAGGCATAGCCAGGCCCTGTGGAGATACAGTCTGTGCACCCAGATGCAGGCTCCATCTGACACAATGAATGTCTGTGTGCCTGGAGCTCCTTGGCCACCAAAGCCCTACTACAGGCCCTGGGAAATGCCACGCTTATTTGTATGCCTCCAAAGCTGCCTGGGGTTGTCCAAGGGAGAAAAGCAAATAGTGATAGAAGGAAAAGCAAAGATAATAGAATTTTAGAAAGCATGCATATTGATGAGTGCATGTCCATTTTATCTCCATCTAGGTACTTATTATTCAGTCTAGCAAGAAATAACCATTTACAGATCAATCATTTAGGTAACGATAAATGCTAATGGAAATAACAGAATGGCCAAAGAACATAAGTTGCTGAAGACCTGGGATAAGGCAGATTGTGGGGCTTAAGCTGTACCTCCCTGTGAGGCTGGTAAGAGCAACCTGACTTTCCTCCCTTCCCTAGAGACTCAGATCAGCATTTTGGGGAAACTTCATCAGCAATCTGCCTGTGATCTCACCTGCAGATTGTTGGTTTAGCCTCAAAAGTGCAAAGATCATTGAGTCCTGGTACTGCACCTTCCTCCCTGCATTTAGCAGTCTAACCTATTGCTTGCTCCTACATGTTTTCCTTCCTTCTTCCCCACCTTCCTTCGCTCTATCATTCCCTCCCTCCCTCCTTCCCTTCCTCCCTCCCTCCCTTCCTTCCTCCCTCCCTCCCTCCCTCCCTCCCTCCCTTCCTTCCTTCCTTCCTCCCTCCCTCCCTCCCTCCCTCCCTCCCTTCCTTCCTTCCTTCCTTCCTTCCTTCTTTCCTTCCTTCCTTCCTTCTTTCCTTCCTTCCTTCCTTCCTTTTATGGGCTGTGTGGGTATGTATTTGGAGATCAAACAATAGGGCTCAGGGGCTACTCATAGCTCTGAGCTGAGGGGTCATTCCTGGTGGTTCTCAGGAAAATAAATGAAAGCCAGGTATGGAAATGGGTCAGCCACAAGTGTCTCAATCCTGCTACACTGCATCTCCTGCCCCCTACAGTTTTTTTTTTTTTCAAAAGGATGCGTTACTTCTGTGCAATGTTAGAAAAAAATGAAAACAGGGGCCGGAGAGATAGCATGGAGGTAAGGCGTTTGCCTTTCATGCAGGAGGTCATCGGTTCGAATCCCGGCTTCCCATATGGTCCCCTGTGCCTGCCAGGAGCAATTTCTGAGCCTGGAACCAGAAATAACCCCTGAGCACTGCCGGGTGTAACCCAAAAACCACAAAAAAAAAAAAAAAAAAAAAAAAGAAAAAAATGAAAACAAAGAAGGATCGACTGGTACATTTCAGAATATATCAACAGAAGAGAATCCCTGGAGCTGGAGAGATGGATCACAGGTGGGAATGCAAACTGCATGCAGGAGGCCCAGGTTCAGTTCCCAATGCTGCATGGTCACCCAAGCACTGCAGGAGAAATCCCTGAAATCTGAGCCAAGAGTAACAACTAAGTGCCACCAGTTGTGCCTCCACCCCCCCCCCCAAAAAAAAGAGCAAAGCAGGGGGAGAGAATCCCCAGCCTTCCGTTTCAAGGTGTCATTTGAGACTTCAGCTCTTGCCTCACACAATTCCAAGGAAACTTGTTCTTGGTTGTTTGTTGTTGTTGTTGTTTTTGACATACCATTCTGAGCTGAGGGGTTAGAGCTTAAGACACAAAGCTTGCCTGCAACTCCTGCTGAATTTTCTGAAAATAATGAGTCTTTTGTTTTCCTCCGTGATATTTCTAAAGTCTGCAGATGGTGATGAGGAAGTAATGCACTTTTATTTTCCGACCAGTTGCCAACAGAAGTATTGACATTATTGACATGCTGTTTTAAAGCGCGTCATCTTTTCTGAGTAGCCTTAGATGACGACAGTTGATTCTGGCAATGGGAGCAGGGTTGGCCTCCCCAGGGTCTTCCTTACAGTAGAGGTTGACACCATGGCATCTTCCCATAGTAGGAAGGGGTGGGGTCCGGGGCTGGAGAATGAAAAGCTGAGAGGCAGGCAATGAGAATCTCCACCAGGGTCCCTGATGATGGCCCAGTGGCTTGAAGTGCCTGCTCAGCAACATGTGACAAAGCATTCTTCCATGAGGCCAATCCTGACAATAACAACATAGTCCCGTGAAATAGATACACCAAGTTCCACCAAGATGTTTTTGTGACTTAAATCGCCACATGTGGTCGTGAGCTTAAAACCCAGAGATAAATCTGGCTGCAGAACTGTGGCCAACAGAGATGGGTATACCTTTCTCCTTCCATCAGTCAGGATATGCACACTGCAAATTCCCCGGCCAATCAGAACCAATCTTTCCTCTCCAATGGGTTCACTCACCAATCAGAGCCAAGCTTCCCACTCCAGTCCACCAATCACACTGATGACAAAGAGCAACTGTGTCATAAAATGCCCCATATTGTGGACATGAAAGGAAAAAAAATTAATTTTTTCTTTGCAGCTTCCTGAGGACTCAACCTTAACGCCCTAGACACCCCCCTTCCTAAATCCTAAAAACCTTGCCCTTGACCAAAAGATACATTTTAACTGTTGAGTTTCACGAGGACCCCACCCCTTCCTAAATTCCAAAGGACTTGCCCTTGACATTTTAACGGTTGCAAACCTTATGACCTGTGGTTATCTAAATCTTGCAAAAATGTAACTGAGCAAATGTCAAGTGTACCACCCAACTACCCTACTGTAATTTTCCACTAAAAAGTTATATAGAGGCTTGTTAAATCTGGTTCGGCAAGCTCATCCTCTGGCTTATGCTAAGCCATGTTGGGAGCCCGACATATGCTGACATAAATAAAAACCCCTTGCTTTTGCATGATCTCTGCCTCTTGGAGTCATTAGAGGGGTGCGTGTGGAATTCCCGACCTTATCAGACACAGGAACCAAAGTCTGATACACCTCTTAACTAGCTGGGCCCACAGAGAGAGTACAATGGGTAGTGTGCTTGCCTTGCACACAACTGACCTAGGTTCTATCCCCAGCATCATGTATTGTTCCCTGAGCAACACCAGGAATGATTCCCAAGTGCAGGGCAAAAATAACCTCTGAGTATCAACAGGGGTGGCTCAAAAACAAAAGATTTAGCTGATGCCAATACAAGCTCAGTGAAGGCTAGAACCCATCCACAGAGAAGCTCTAGTAGAAATAAAGGGTTATAATAAAGATTAAAGGTAGACCACAAAAGTTTTGGGTTCTTCTCCTTGACAACATCTTAGCAAGAGACTCTTATCTAGGTAGAGGTCACCGTGTGGGAGCAGTTTGAGAAAAAATCAACTGCTAAGACAACTGCATAGGCATTTCCACATGAGAGGCTCACTCTCAGTTCTCTCTGCCTCTACCATGTTCTCTCTTAAATGCATTTCTTTCCTCCTTTCTTTTTTCTTTTATTCTGAATAAAACTTTTTAACTTCACTATTCATCTTCTGAAATGCTTTCTGTGAGGGAAAGGCAAAAAACAAAAAACCTGGATAAGATTTAGGACTCACTTTCAGGGTTTCCAGGTGCAGCTCCTGAGTGGGTTCAGGGGTACTCTGGATTAAGGGACACTTCTCAGTCCCAGGAATGGGGGAGACATAGCTGGGGTCATAAAATCCAAGGACTAGGCCAAGGAGTGTATGCTTCTGAATGCTGGATATCAGGAATTGCCTCTGCTTCTGGAGCTGGCAAGACCTCACTCTTCCCAAAGACAGGGTCTGAGTGAGGACTGGCTATCTCTATTCAAATGAAGACAACTCTGAAAACATACTCCAATGGGCCTGAGAGCTGGCCAGTGGTGTCCTTGAAACTAGACTATATCTTGTTTCTCCCTCTATCTTCACCTTCTCTTCCCCAAAGTCTGTCTTAAGGTTTTAATAAACATCCTGCATGCTGAAAAATATGCTTCAGAATCTGCTTCTTGGGGATCCCACTACTACTGTGATAGGTCTACATGCTAGTTCATCATGCTAGTTCTACTTGCTAAACTTTCTTCAGCATTTTTTTTTTTGGTGGGCCCTACCCAGAGATGCTCACTCTGGCTTTACCAGGAATCACTCTTGGTGGTGTGCAGGGACCATATGAAATGCTGGGGATTGTTGCAGGTCAGCCATGTGCTAGGCAAGAGATTACCCACTACATTATCTTTCCAGTCCAACTTTCTTCAGAATTTGAGCACATATTTTATCCTAGTTATAAACTCATAGCCAAAGGTTTCTGAAATACTATAAGCCATCCCATGAAGGTGAGGGACTTTTCGAAGAGTCTTTTCAAAGAGGAGTCGTTCAAAGGAAAACACGATCAGAAAAGTAGTAGCCTGTTGCAAAGCAGCCCTTAATATGGTGTTGGATGGTGGATGGAGGCCTTTGTCCTTAGGCCCTGGCCACGTGGCTCCATCCCCCATTAACTGGTGGGTCTGGGTCCAGGACTCACAGGCAGGCTTCCAGTGAGATGACATCTTTATTCAGCCTTGGCCAACAGATGTGGCTGCTAACCATTTACGCATGCCATTCTTAGCTAGCCCTACATCTTACTTCTTTCATCCATGTCTCCTCCAACCTCCATCCTGGCAAAAGACCAAAGGGGCTTAATCCTCTCTGGTCAAAGCCTTATCTAACCTTTCCAAGACTCCTCCCAGGAATGGGCGGGGTCTTGCAGGTAAGATCAAGTTACCTGGGAAGAATGGGGGTGGGGCCACAGTAGCCTTCAAAAATAATGCTACAGTCTAATTGTTAGGAAAACTATTAAGTACACTTTATATAATCATGCAGTTAGCCAGGGTGACCAGTGCATAATACTCCTGAGCAATGCTGAGACGGTCCCCAAAATAAATTAAAAGTTTTAGGTGTTTCAGAGCCAGGGAGATGACTTAACAAAAGAGAGTGCATGTTGTGTCTACAAAACAGATTTATTCCCTGGCACCACGTGGTCCCTGAGCACCAGGCTGGGAGTAGCAATAAACCTTGACTGTGGGGGCCGGGCGGTGGCGCTGGAGGTAAGGTGCCTGCCTTGCCTGCGCTAGCCTAGGACGGACCGCGGTTCGATCCCCCGGCGTCCCATATGGTCCCCCAAGCCAGGAGCGACTTCTGAGCACATAGCCAGGAGTAACCCCTGAGCGTCACCGGGTGTGGCCCAAAAACAAAAAAAAAAAAAAAAAAAAAAAAAACAAAACCTTGACTGTGGCCCAAACATTTTTTACTTTATTTTTATTAAATATTTAGGCTCCATGATTTATATAATTATTTATAGTTGAGTTTTGAGTTTTAGGCTTATAATGTTCTAGCAAAAACCTACCACCAGGATTGATTTCACTCCATTCCACAGATTGCCCCCTTAGTAAGCACATTTTTATATTTAGTTAGTCTAGTTTGGATTTCATGCTTAGAGTATCATTGGCTCTGTAGTTTAGATATATACATATACTCACCTCTGTAGCATTTTGTGCTTGAACCATTTAATGTAATAAAATTAAAAATTCATTATTAAATCAAAGTCCCAGCCAAGGCAATAGCACAGTGGGTAGGGCATTTACCTTGTAAGTGGCAGATCAACGTTCAATTTCCAGCATCCCATATGGTCCCCCAAGGCTGCCAGGAATTAATTATGAGCATAGAACCAGGAGTAACTCCTGAACATTGCTGGATATGGCCCCAAAACAAAAACGAAGCAAACAAAAAAAACAGTACCTGCTTTGTGGAGTCAAGAGCTCATACAGCAGGTACAGTTCCTACCTTTCATGGGGCTGACTCAGGTTTGATCCTGGCACCACCTATGGTAACCCAAGCACCATCAGGAATGATCCCTGAATCTAGAACCATGAGTAAGCCCTAAGTACAGTTGAGTGTAGCCCCCCAGAAGGAAAACATGAAATCATGAATTCAGTCCTTGAGCCACTCACAGTCACCTGAGCATCTCTCTTGTTTTGGATTTCCTGTGCCCCAACGGTGCGATCTCTATCTACCACAAAGCCAAGTGTGTGAAAACAGGCAACCACATGCACGACTCCCAGTAAGCACCTGTATAGGTGTCATGGTGACGCCTAGTGAGCAATACAGAATGTGTGCAAGATTTACCACTGCCCTCCCACAAGTACCACAAGACCACAAGTAAAGGATGTACCACTATCCTCCCCCCAACATTCCCCTTCTCCACCACCACCACCCCCCCCCGCCCTGGTAACCACAATGCAGATAGGTCAGTCATAGAGCAACTGCCTGTTTTGCAGGACTGAGGCTGA
The DNA here is from genome assembly GCF_024139225.1 of Suncus etruscus. NCBI lineage: Eukaryota > Metazoa > Chordata > Mammalia > Eulipotyphla > Soricidae > Suncus > Suncus etruscus. The sequence continues at coordinate 45,090,796 of NC_064854.1, read as the reverse complement.
GAGTTCTGTCCCTACCCCCATCCGGCATGCCAAGGGTGATTCCAGTGGCATGGCAATCTCAGCACCACCACAGAATGCAAAATGACCAAAGAGCAACCCGCCAAGAACATGACCCCTGGTCATCAAAACAGAAGCAATGACAACACAAATGAAAGGGAAAATATGAAAGTCTTCTTTGCTCTGATCCTTGCATCACATGGCATGTCCTTTGACAATGCTGTGTAGGTTTGTACTGCAGTGAGCAAAGTTCTTGAAATGGAGGGGGTGGGCACTATGGCAACTTGATTATTCCGGCGTCAAGGGACTTAGACAAAATGTCTTAATAATGTCTCATGTTGGGGCCAGAGACATAGTATAAAGGGTAGGACACAGCTGTCCCAGGTTCTATCTTGATATTGTATATGGTCTTCTAACCAGGAGAGCACCAGGAGAGATTCCTGAGCTCAAATCTATGAGTAAGGTATGAGCATAAATGGGTGTAGCCCTAAAGACAAAATAATGATGATAATAATAATAATTCCTAATGTTTATTTGACATTGTCCCAAATAAAAGCCTTTTCATGAATTGCAGCATTTAATTTTCAGTTTATGAATCAAATTGTAGTTTTTGTTTTGGAGCCACACATGTTTGTGTTCAGGGTTTACTTCTGGATCTACACACAACTCCTGGAGGAGCTCAGAGGATCATACGGGATGTTAGGGACAGAACCTTGGTCAGCTGTGTGCAAGGCAAGTGCCTATCCCTCTGTACTTTATTTCTAGCCCCTGTAGTTTTTAAAATACATTTCTCCATTCTTTCCCTTTTCCCGCTCTTGTTGCAATGGCCAGTGCTTCACACTTGGTTGTGGCATCAAGGATCCCAAGTGGTAGTGCCACCAGGATTATGTCCATTATACATGGAATGTTGCTGAGCATGGAACAGTTGCAACATAGTATCTCTACCACTGACCTACCTCAATACTGCAAACATTTTTCCCCAGAGAAGCCTACAAGCTCATAGAAATGGAGAAGCAAGTGCCAAGTAAACATGTTGTTTCCACTTTGATTTTCATATTTGGGGCAGGAGGGGTTAGAATGGGGAAGTTTGAGTCACAGCTGGTGATGCTCTAGGGCTATGCCTAACTCTGCTCAGAGGTTTTATCTGGCAGTGCTTGGGGAACCTTGTAGCACCAGAGATCAAACCAGTATTAGCCACATGCAAAGCAAGCACTTTAAACTTTATACTCTCTCTCCTGCTCAACTTTCATTCTTCTTTCAGATTTTGTAGGGTGCTGATGGCAGTTTGGATGATTGGGGGGGGGGGGGACTTCCTCACCAATCACATGGGGATACTAACATAAGTGTTTTCTTCTTCTCTTCCCATCCCTTTGTTGTTGGGGTCATGCACACTGGAGGGTGCCTATTTGGCTGCACTCTCAGTCATGTAGCATTCTTTTAGCTGCAATAAACTGGGGTACCCACTTTTATTATTTAAAGAGTGGCAATGTTTTCCTGGAAGATGCAAGATTTCTTTGGTTTCCAGTTAAGATGACTTCATCTCTGGCATTATAACCAGGACACTTTGGAGCTGGTATAATTATATTAGGACAGTGGCCATAAAGAGTATTTGTTGCAGGCAAACTGGGACATATGTCCATCCTACTGATGGGTCCAGGTATTTACAAAAGAGAGAAAGGCAGTTCTGAGGAAAAAGAGAACCTTGTAAATCTCTGACTAGAGCAGTTCATTTGCTCAGGAGCCATCTCTAGGGATCTTCCAAATTGTTCCCATTTGCCTGGGGACCTGAGAGAGAGGCAAGTTGTTGTCTGTAAATATTAAGTGCATGAAATAATTTGTTTCTTCAGGGAATACACAGCATCTCCTGTTTACCTATTCCTAGGGTCGCTGACTGGGAAGTGGAAGCTCTGCAGATGAGAGGTTTTTTTTTTTTTGTTTCAGAGTGTGTCAGCATAAACCTGGAACACTTCTGGGGAGCAGTGGAAGCCAGCTGAAAAGGTATTGGACTCACACAGACACCTATGTAAACCTGCTGGATCACCATGTGTAAGTGTGGGATGGTCATGAGATGGCTCTGGAAGCAGGTCAAGAGTAGGTGAGCTCCCTGTGTAGGCACCAGCTCGACATTTAGGTGAATGCCAGTGCTGCACCCACTGCCCATATCCAGAGGAAATAAACCCCCAAAATCTAAAGGGTTCAGGACCACCTGAGCCCTGACTCAGGGATCATGTCTTATCAGCTCTTGTGAGACTCAATGTTTGCAACTTGAGTATTCAAACCATGGAAGAGAACTTCTCCATGCTCAGAGACCCTTTTGGAGGACCATGTGATATGTGGAAATCTTTGACCTGCTACAAGAAAACATCAAAAGAGGGGAGCTATCTAGATTGCTCTGGAACCTGTGACTATAGAACTGAATGTAGGAAAGAAAAGATACTGAAAGGGGGAAAGGGATAAGAGGTGGATGGGAAATAAGAGTCAGGGGCAAGTCCATGGACAATTTGGCAGTGAAGTGGGGTTATTTAACTCCATATATGAACCATAGAACCTACACAACTGAAAGCAGGAGATCCAGACCACAATAACCAAACTTTAAAAATGTGCCTGTCAAGGAGTCAGGCTTGGGATGGGAGGGTAAATGGCAATATTGTTGGAAGGAAGGAAGTAGACACTGGTGATGGGATAGGAGTGGGGAAATTTTGTACCTGACACTCAATCGTGAATAACTATGTAAATGAAGGTGCCTAAATGTTATAACATAATTATTAACTATATATGTATATAGTTGGCAAAAAAGAAAGAAGAAAAGAAAAGATCAGAGACTGAGGAAATAAATATTTTCTTAGCTTCAAAAATTGAAGTTTAGGGATTGAGCAGAGAGTACAATAGTTAAGGTTAGTCTCAATCAAGTAAAGAGAAGAATTTATTTGCTTCTAATTGATTTGGAGCCCCCACCCAAACCCACCCCCAGCATATCCCTAGATTATTGAAAAAGGCAAAGAGATGACTTGGGGCTCTGTCTGTCCAGGTTCATGATAGTTTCTGTTTGCCAAAAGCTCAAATTAGAGCAACTTCAGAGCTGCCTGGGAAAAGCCTCCGGGAGCAGCGATATCCAAGCAAAAGTCAGCAGACCTGGGGATTTTACCTTTACTTGTAGATTTTAAAAGGGCGTGGTTAGTTCTCTTAACATCCATCTCTTCACTTTTCAGTTCTTCCAGTAATGAGGCTGGATGCAAAAGAAGGGCTCTCCTCTCTCCCTCCTGGGTTTGTATTTGTCCCCCAAGCTGTATTTGTTTGGATTCTGGTGAAATGATTTAAGGAGCTCGCTCAGCCACACAGGATTTCTGCTGCATGTTTGCTTCATAAAGATGCTACATGACCATGTATTTTTTTGTTATTTTTCCTTTTTTCATAATATTTATTTATTTTGGTTTTGGGGTCACACCTGGCAGTGCTCAGGGGTTACTCCTGGCTCTATGCTCAGAAATCGCTCCTGGCAGGCTCTGGGGACCATATGGGATGCTGAGATTCAAACCACCGTCCTTCTGCATGCAAGGCAAATGCCCTATTGCTGTGCTATCTCTCCGGCCCCTATTTTTCCTTTCTAAAATATTATTTTTTAATTTATGCACCAGGCTTTACAAAGTCGTTCATGATAGTTTCAAGCCTGCAGTATTCCGCCAATCCCATCACCCATGTGACTTTCCCTCTACCAATGTCCCCAGGTTCCTCCCCAGACTGCCTCCTTGGCAGGCACATTTGTTGTTGTTTGTTCCATCTGGCTTTCTCTGGGCTCTGCACTCAAGGATCACTCCTAGCAGGTTTCAGGGGAACCTATGGGATTCCAAGGATTGAATCCTGGTCAGCCAGACACAAGGCATGCAACCTAGCTAGTATACTATTGCTTCAGCCCCAAGGCAGGTACATTTTAAAGTTTTGTTTTGACCTTTGATCTCCTGCTTCCAGTGTTTGCTCTGTGGTTTATATATATTAATTTATCACCCCTTTGCATCATCCATGCTCTCTGAGTCCCTGGCCCTATTCTTGTTACCTCTCATCCTCTTTTACCTGCCTCCTCTAGTTTTTTTCCTTCCCTGTTCTTCTCATTTCTATAATATAGTGTCAAAAGTAATCTATATATCCACCCTTTGAGACGGTGCACTCCCTTGTCCTCTTTCTTATTCTACATGTTGCAGACAAGTGAGATTGTTCAGTATATTGTTTTTCTTCTCACATAACATGATCTCCAGTTCATCCAAGTTGAGGCAAATTGTATGATTTCATAGCATCTTGCAGCGGTGGTGTCTCCAGTTGTGTTTGTATAACACACTCTTCTCATCCACTTACCTCTGTTGGACACCTAGGTTAATGCCATAATCCAGTTATTATGCTAAGTGCTACAGTAAACAATCAATTGCATCTGTCCTGGTGGCAAACTGGCTGCTCATTCAGGGTCCACAGGTGTGTAAACTGCAGGATTAGAACAGAAGACACAGAGGCCTTTGTCCCCTAGGAACACTCAGCTTTCTTCACAGAACCTCAAGCGGCCACCCCACCTTCCTGTCAGTCCTAGAAGACCTTGGGGAATGCTTATACTTGCTGATGACATGGTTGCAAGAGGCACCGCAAGCTTGGATGAGAGACTACCCAGTTTGCTTCTCATAGCTTCTTCCAGACACACAGCTAGAAAACAGCAGCTTTCAAAACATGGTTCATAGGATTTAGGGCTGGAGTCGTGCCTGCAAAGGGCAGGGTAAGGTTTATGCCCACTTACCAAAGGGCTACTTTACTCTAGACACATGGATATCCTTCTTTCTTTGGAGGGGGTGGTTTGCTAAATGGCTGGGGGCTTAAGATCCCTCCTGGTTCAATGTGAGGATTTGAGCATGTGTGAGACCATTTTAATGTGAGACCAATTTAATCCCAGGTGCAATCTATATGCGCTAAATGAGATCTTGGCAGCCACAAATGATTTCTGAACAATCTGCAGCCAGGTGTGTCTGATCACCACAATTCCAAGTGAGCACTACAACTGGAATGTATGCAAATACCACAACTGTAGGAGTGTGACCTCCTAAGTGGAAGAGCTCTACAACCTGGTGTCTGCACCCCAGCAAGCACCACAACAGAATGAAACTGCCATAATAACAACAATAACAACAACTAAGGGAAGGAGAAAATAATCCAAGTGCTGGTCAGACAGATAGTCCAATGAGGAAGATGCTTGCCTTACACGTGGCTGACCTGTCATGTCCCAGCACAACATATAGTCTCTTGACATTTCCAGGACTGACCCCCTAAGCAGGAGTAAGCCCTAAGCACTGCCAAGTGTGGCTCAAACTCTCTCACCCCAGACAATAAAAGCTCATTGATACTTAGAAAATACTCATTATAGTTTGGTTATTTTATTTTTGTTGGGGGGGGCACCTCCAGATGTGTTCAAGGACTACTAGCTCTGTGCTCAGGAGTGACTCCTGGCAGTGCTCAGGAGACAAAACATGATGGTGGAGAACCAGAGTAGGTAGGACTCAAGGCAAGTGCCCGAAGCCCAGGAGACTCTCCAGTCTAAATGCAGCTGTTTTCATTGTTGTTGGTGTCAGGAGTAACAATAGAGGCAGCAGTTACAGGCTTACTCTATAATTTTGAATATCTGATATGCTGGAAATGTTAGGGAAAATAAAATAATTGAAATTACAGCCACAGTGGGTGGAAGAAAAAGGTATTTATTTGTATAGACCAAGAGTTCCAGTAGCCCCAGAAATTCTCCATCTTTAAGTAAGGGTCAGCTCTGTTTTCTCCATACCTATAAATCTTTTCTATCTTGTTTTTACCTCTTCTTGTGACTGTCTTAACCACCTTGTTTTTTTTTCTTTGATGCTTGTTAGCTCTTTTTTATCCCCCAGTTTTCCTCAATTGTAAGACATCAGCTATTAATCTAAAACAAAGGCACTCCCCAACTTCCTTTTTCCTTAAAAACCTATTCTTTGATATGTAAAATCCCATCTTCCCCAAAAGCCTACCTTTCCCATCCTGGTGAATTAGTATTGGTTTAATAAAGAAAGAAGAAGTTCTGGTTTGATGTACAGAGAGATACCACAAGGCAAAAAGCCACGGATTTCATGATTTCTTTCTTGACTGGCTTGGTTTATTAATCCTTTGCAAATACCCTGATTCTTCAGAATCATCTGCCTGGGGGTAGAAATATGCATGTGGGGTGATCTCAGAACTCATGGATTTTATTTTACACTCAATTTCCCTCAGAAACCACAGCTAGAGAGAGTTGGAGAGATAACTTCATGGGTTAGTGCTCACGCTTTGCAAGAGAGAGGTCCTTGGTTCAATCTGTGGCATCCACGTAGTCCTAGTATTTGCTCCTGAGCTCCACAGGTGTGGCACCAAGACTGACTCAAAACACAACACTGTGGTAGAGAAAGTTTGTCTTGAGACCAGAGAGATTACAGTGGGTAGAGTGCTTGCCTTGCCCATGGTCAACCCTGGCTCAATTCCCAGCATCCTACTTCACTCTCCAGCCTAATGCTGCAGGTGTGTCCCTCCCAAAAAAGCATATCTTGAGAAGGAAAAGTTCCAGAACTTAGAGATCTGTAAGTAAGTCCTCTTAGACTTACTTAGAGATTTATAGTAGGCCCTCAAATATTGGCTAGATTGACGAAAATGCCAGCATCTGAGTGTTCCTGTGCTATTACTTGGCTCAGAGTTTTGTTTATTCTCTGCTTACTGTGTGCTGGGTGCGGTGCTAGGCAACGTGAGCCATGACCTTATGAAGTTTAAGGTTCTTGTTGTGGAGACAAGTCTGACAAATAGCACAATTGTGAGCGATTCAAGACAGGCGATATTGCTAAATTGTTTTTCTGGCATCAAAGACTGTGAATTAATTAAAGAAAAGAAACAGTAATTGATCACCCAGTGTGTCAGAAGCCCATGATGAAAAAACACTACTGGGAATTCTGGCTGACTCCATGAGGTAGATTTTTATGTCTTCCTATTAGATGAAGAAAAGAATTCAATGAGCCCCAATGACTTCTAAGGACAGTCAAATTCTAAGAGGCTGATTCAGAGCTGGAACCCAGGCTTCCCATTGAAGTTCCCTGACACAACTGAGATCACTGACATGACAGTGGATTGAGCTGGAGTTTGTAGTGGATCTGTCCACATCTCTTTTCCTTCTAGTTGGCCTGAGCACTTTTCAAGGAGGCCAGCACATGTACAGCACCTCAACAATTTGACCAGGGCCCTCAGTTTGGAGAGGAATGTCCGGGTCTACACATCTATTGGGGCTGAAGAGAACCAGCTATTTACTCTGCAGGAAATGAGAAAACCTAACCAGATCAGTCCTGGTCACTGTCCTCACTGTAAGTTTTGTATGCTAGGAACCAGCTTGGGTCAACAGGTTTGCAGATTAATTGTGGAGAATTAAGAAGAAAAAAAAAAGAAAGAAAGAAAGAAAAAAGAAAAAAAGCATGGGTCCATGCTAATGGCCTCCAGACTGAGAGCCTCCTCTGCCCTTTCTGTTCAGTATTTATTCCATGGAACAAGAAATCATTGGAAAAAGCAGGGAATGGATATACTAACCTAACCTGGCGAAACTCAATACATATCCAAGGACAAACATTGTGGAACAAACATTTTGAACTTATCTCAATGGGTGTTTCCTCTGGGAGAAGGAAGCTGAGAGGCTACACTGCATCAGCTTTTTTGCATTTCAGAGTCCTGTTTTCTGCCCATTCTTTCTCCTCATTCTGTCTGCCTTAACTTTTTCCCAACATCTGTCCTTGTGCCTTGATTTAAATACCCTCACCTGCAAGTTCCCCTCCTGCCTACCTGCCTATAAAGTCTTCCTCAAGGGCAGGAGAGGAAGAACAAGAGTTAAAATGCTTACATTGTGGGGCCCGGAAGGTGGCGCTAGAGGTAAGGTGTCTGCTCTGCAAGCGCTAGAGTAGGACGGACAGAGGTTCGATCCCCCGGTGTCCCATATGGTCCCCCCAAGCCAGGGGCGATTTCTGAGCGCATAGCCAGGAGTAACCCCTGAGCGTCAAACGGGTGTGGCCAAAAAACCAAAACCAAAACCAAACAAAACAAAATGCTTACATTGCTTGGGGCCGGAGAGATAGCATGGAGGTAAAACGTTTTTTTGCCTTGCATGGAGAAGTAGGGTGGTTCGAATCCCGGCATCCCATATGGTCCCCCCGGGCCTGCCAGGAGCAACTTCTGAGCACAGAGCCAGGAATAACCCCTGACCGCAGCCAGGTATGACCCAAAAACAAAAACAAAAACAAAATAAGCTTACATTGCTCAAAACTAGTCCTAGTTTTAATCCCTAGGACCATTTATGGCTACCTGAGTATTTTCAGAAATAATCCCTGAGCACAGAGCCAGGAGTGGGTAAACCCTGTGAACAGCCAGGTGTACCTTTCTTCTAAAAGAAAGCTTCTTGGTGAAGGTTGGGGGGTGGGGGTGGAGAGATGAGATGGCTGGGCAGGCTGAATGCATGCTTTGTACTCAGGAGGTCCCTGGAGTGATCTCTGAGTACTGCCAAGTGTGACCTACTCTAACAAAAAGGGGGTGTTGGACTTCGTTCTCTGCCAACCCATCTGAGGCAGACCTGGTTGTTCCTCTAGTTCAAAGAGATGCCAGAGTGGTGGAGGAATTTTACTCTGTACCTCAATAACGTGAACATCTCCTTCCTCTACCTTTCAGTAGAGACTCAGTCTCCTGAGAGAATAACACTTGAGAGTGAACAAAGCAAGTTCCTGTGTCCACCAAGAAGACAAAACTTTCTGTGAACTCTCTGAAGAGCAAGGAAAAGATGTTGTCATTAGAGAAAAAGATGGGAGCCCTGAAGCCTTTCCATTAGCTGATGGAGTAAGACTGAAACAACCCCCGCTCACTCTTGTATCATTGGAGATGATGTGAGGAGATGCAGCCAAACTTAAGCACCATTCAGGCGCCCTGCTGGAAACCAGCCAGGACTCCCCTGCTCCTCTTCATTAGGAACAGAACCCGCCAGGCCTCTTCTACTCCTCTTCCTTCAGGATAGGAAGGAGGCCAACCCCAGGGCAGCTGGCAGGACTCAGCTGGCAGAATCTTGGCCTGCAATCCTGGCAAGAACACTGCCTGGCAGACACAGTCACTTTTGACCCTGAGCGCTGAAGACCCCAAGACAACTCTGTGGTACAGCGCTTGCCTTGCAAGCCTGTAGCTAGGGAGGCCACAGATTTATTTTATCCCTGGCTTTGCTACACATTCTTTTTTTTTTTTTCTTTTTTCTTTTTTTTTTTTTGGTTTTTGGGCCACACTCGGCAATGCTCAGGGGTTACTCCTGGCTGTTTGCTCAGAAATAGCTCCTGGCAGGCACGGGGGACCATATGGGACACCGGGATTCGAACCAACCACCTTTGGTCCTGGATCGGCTGCTTGCAAGGCAAACACCGCTGTGCTATCTCTCCGGGCCCTTTGCTACACATTCTTAAATAAAATAAATTTTATTTTCGTTTGGGAATCCTCCCAAAAGTCCAGTGATAGAGACAGAGAGGGGAACAGCAGGGATAGATAGTAAGACCATGACCCTTACGAAGAGGAAGCACTCAGTTTAGAATGTCACAGGGAGGTCTCACAGGTACCTGATGACTGGGATGACCCAGGTCCTGCTGGATGGACACTCGAAGAGAATCATTTCAGCATCCTCTCTCCCATTTCAAAAGCCCACATTCTTAGAGCGAAATAAAGAAATGCTCACTTTTGTTTTAAAACATATAAAAGGGCTGAAGGGCATCAGCCTTTCCTCAGAATCTTCCTCTGAGAAACCCTTCCCAGAATCTGGGAGCTTCTCAGCTTGACTCTCCCTTCCTTTCTGTTTCCTTAAATAAACTCTTTTACTGAATTTAGCCATTTGTTCTCCTGTCCCTTGCTTTCAATTTTGACTGTGTGGGAACAAGAACCCAGCTGTCTGCACCTGCTACAACATGCAGGGGGAATCATACCTGGTGATTTCAGCCATCTGGGACAGGAGTTCAGCATAAGGCCTGTGGCTGCAATGCTGTTGGGCCGCCCATGCTACCCAGACCATCCCAGCCGTGCGCAGGGGCTTCTAGGTCTGTACCCAGTACTTGTGCTTATGGAACCATTTGGCATTGGAAGTTAAACTGGGATTGGCTGCGTACATAATTGGCTGTCCTATCTTTCTGCCCCCTGACCTGCATTCTGAAGTTAGCTTCGAGCTGTTCAGTCCATCATGATCTCTAGAATGTGTGATCTAGATGTTGCAGAAAACAAGGCAACACCAAAGTAAAAGAAGGGAGTAGTGGAGATGGAATTGAAGGGCTTGGAGCTGAGCAAAGTGAGCTAAAGGGAGAGGGAGAATAGAGAAAATCTTGCTCATATATAGAGAACAAGGAAACTTAGTAAGGAAATAAGGATTGGCCAGTGATAATGGTCCCCAAGAGTCATCCCACAGAATTGACGTTGCAAAAGGGGTAGGAGAGAAACTAGACATTTGTGGAGAAACAAGCATGCTGGTTTTGGGTGTGACACTAAAACATGCCTAAAACATAACTCTTTATGTATTATTATTTGCCATTTTTATGGTCATTGTAATAAAATTTAAAATTTGCTTTCCTATTATAACTATCATATTGGAAGTATTGCAAACCATGGTGTCTAAATAAACATAGAAGCAAGTACAATAAATAAATTTTAAAGTTACTTTTCATGACCTTTTGGACCCAGATTCAAAGTTAGTCACTCTATTTGAATTCTTCACTGGAGTCTTCAATTCTAAGATTTCTGGGCATGGGAAGGAGTGTTTGGTTTGTGATGGTTTCTATTTGCTGAGTTTTTAAAGTTTATCAGTACATTATTCCTTACTTTTATTTGGTTGTCTGTTTTCATGTACTTTCCTTAACAGCATCTCGTTTTTGGAAGGAGAGGACATTGACCAAACCTGGATGCTCAGGGCTTACTCCTTGCCCTGTGCTCAGGGATCACTCCTGGTGATGCAGTGTCAAATCAAAGTTGACAACATGCAAGGCAAATGCTTTGATCCCTGAATTCACTCGGGCTGGTCTTAATTTTCCTTTTTTTCCCAATATATATAGGTGTGCACTCTTCTTTATTTTTTTTGCAGGGGGGGGGGTCACACCCGGCAACTCTCAGGGGTTACTCCTGGCTCTACACTCAGAAATAGCTCCTGGCAGGCTCAGGGGATCATATGGGATGCCGGGATTCGAACCACGGACCTTCTGCATGCAAGGCATCCATGCTATCTCTCTGGCCCAGGTGTGCACTCTTCTTAACTTCTTTAAGAGGGTAATTCTGGGGGACGTAGAGATAGCATAGCGGTAGGGCATTTGTCTTGCATGCAGCCCTGTACTCTCTCTCCAGTTCCATACTCGGGTTTGATTTTGCTTTTGGGGTGGGGGGATGCCACATGTGGTGGTGGTCAGAACTTACTTCTGGCTCTGAGCTCAGTCCTTCTGATTGCAGGATTCAGCCAAGAAGCAGTGTTCCTTAAAGAGTCTCAGAGCATGAAGAACAGAAATAAGAACTATCTAGCCTAGAATTCAGAATTAGGTGCCAAAGTGGTAACGCTTTCTTTTTATGGTCCCCAGAGCCAGGAGCAATTTCTGAGTGCAGAGCCAGGAGTAACCACTAAGTGTCGCTGGTTGTGACCCAAAAACAAAAACTAAAAAAAAAGGAGAGAGAGAGAGAGAGAGAGAGAGAGAGAGAGAGAGAGAGAGAGAGAGAGAGAGAGAGAGAGAGAGAGAGAGGAATTTAGAATTACCTTGGTTTTTGTTTGTTTGTTTGTTTTGGGGTCACATCCAGTGGCACTCAGGGGTGTAGTTACTCTAGAAATTGCTCCTGGCAGGCTCGGGGGCCATTCTGGCCCCTAATTCTGAATTCTTTTCTTTTTTTGGGGGGGGGCACACCCGATGACACTCAGGGGTTACTCCTGGCTATGAGCTCAGAATCGCTCCTGGCTTGGGGGACCATATGGGACACTGGGGGATTGAACCACGGTCCATGCTAGGCTAGTGCATCACAAGGCAGATGCCTTATGGCTTGCACCACTGCTCTGGCCCCTAATTCTGAATTCTTGGCTAGACCATTCCTATTTCTGTTTTTCAGGTTGTCACTGGAGCACAGGAGGTTTTCTTTAATAGTATCAGGTTTCTGAGATTTAATTTTTAAGATTATTGTTCTTGAGCTGGCATCTGTGTGGTGCAGTAGAGCTCTTTTACCTGACTTCACTGAGTTGTTTGCACTTGTAGAATATTTTACTACTTGGGTTGGGAACTGGCCAGGTCAGCTGGTAAAGCAGGGGTAGGCAGGCTTGTTCTCTGACTGGGCATGGCTATTCTCTATGCTCTAAGACTCTTTGGGGGAACATTGCTTTCTGGGTTTCTTGGCTACATGGGGGTGCTATTCTGCCTAGCTCCTCACTAACGTCTGGTCCAGGCAGGGTTGCAAGCTGCGTTGCAAGACTTGTGGGATTTTACCACTGGGCAGATTTTGCTCCATACTTGTACTTGTTGGTTGGCTGGCTGGGATCTGAGAGGGCCTCAGACTGAGGCTTCTCTGGCAGAATGGTGTTAAGGCAGGAATCCAGGTGGAAAGAAACTCAGATTTTGCTCTGCCAGCAGATGGGGCTGGCAACCCAGTTTTGCAAGCAGGTAAGTGACTGCTATGCTCCATTGCTGGGCAAGGTGTGACCAGCTCTGGGTGACAGGGCTTCTGGCTGAATCCTGCTATCAGAGGGACTGGACAATGGGGTCAGGTGGAACACAGAACATGCTCAAAAGTTATTGGGTGTTTGTAGTCAAACTTCCTCCAGGGCTAAAATCAAAAGCAAGAGAGTACAGCTAGGTTCAATTCTTGGTACCCTACATGGTCCCTTGAGCTCTTCCAGAAGGAATCCCTGAGCTCAGAGCAGAAGTAAGTCCTGACCATCTCCACCCCAAAAGCAAAATAAAACTTGAGTATGGGACGGGACTGGAGAGAGCATATGGGGCTAAAGACATTTGCCTTGTATGCAACCGACCCTTGATTCCATCCCCTGCCTCATATATGATTTTCCCAGAACAGCCAGGAGTAAGCAGAGCCAGTGGTAAGCCCTGAGCATAGTAAGGTGTGGCTCAACACCAAAACCAAAACAAAACAATTAGAGATTGGATTGTTGGGTGTGCCTCCAACCAGTTTGTACACTGACTTCTGCTTTGATCCACCTAGATCAGAGCCCTTGTTACAGGAGTCCTTCTACTCCTCAGTGGTAGGCTCCTTGGATCTCTCCAATGAACCCCAAGATGTGAGACGTGAAAGGATCCTTTGGTAAGTTCTAGCTTATCCCCACCTTGAGTCCTTCATCTCAACAAACAAGCACAGGCCCAGTGGGGCCTTAATTGTGTTCTTTGTGCCCTGAGATAAAAGGGGAAAAAAGTCACTTGTGGCCCTTGATCACACATACATCCAGAGGAATCCCTCAACAATGTCTTATCACTGAACAGAGGCTCCTTGCTTTTTCTGATGAGGGATCTGAAACCATTTATAGCCTATGTCTGTCTCTTAATCTTTCATCAAGTTTTTTTTCTTTTTTGTTTATTTTTGCTTTGGGGTCACATCTGGTAGTGCTCAGGGCTTATTTTTGGCTCTGTGCTCAAGGATCTTACCTGGCTAGGCTCAGAGGACCATACAGAGTATTGGGGATAGAACCCAGGTTGGCCCAAACACCTCAACTAGTACAGTGTCTCCAACCACAGGTTTGTTTTTATCTTTTCCTTTATTCTTCTGACAGTCAGAGGTCTTCAATATAATTATAACAGTTTGGAATTCAGTATAGGTTCTTAGTAAATGTGCTTGATGGTGGTACTCAAGGTCTTGCTGCATCTCTCATGGTCTGCCTTGATTGTGAGGTACTGGAAAGAGGTAATTTATAGAAATAATCAGAATAATCTGCAGAATTTGTTAGTCTGGGGCAAGGCAGTCATTCATGGTGGGTTCCCAGCAAGGGACAAGGAACTCATTCTTTGTTTTGTTTTTAGGCCACATCCACTGTTGTTGGGGGCTTCTCCTGGCATGGTATTGATCTCACTTCTGATGATACCATAGGAAATGTGTGTTTCTAAGAGATCATACCCAGACCTCTTCCTGAGAAATTATTCTGACCCCTTGAAGAAGACTCAAAGGACTAGAAGATAGTAAAAAATTTTCAACAATGTTGAGAGTAAAAATTTTCCAACAATGTTGGACCTTTTTCACACCATCACAGACAAACACCTTATTGCCTCCTTTCTCATCCCTTCCAGCTTTACCTCGCCACACACACACACACACACACACACACACACACACACACACACACCCGCTGCCTTTTGTATTTCATTCACTCCATTAGACAAGGCTTGGCCCAGCCCCATGAGTGCTTAGGGAATTTGCATTGGTGACATAGGCAGCTTTCATATTAGTATTGTTATGTATAAAGATGTGTTTCAGGGGCTAGCACGATATGTGCTGGCACTTGCCTTGCACATGGCTGACCTGGCTTTGATCCTCAGCATCCCATATGGTCCCCCAAGTCTGCCAGGATGATCCGTGAGTGTAGAGTGAAGTCATCTCTGAGCTTCACTGGGTGTGGCACCAAAACAAAATAAAAACAAAAATTGTTTTACAAGTGTTGACAAAGTAGGAACACCCCCTTACCTATTGCTAAACAATCCCCTCCACTGAGGTGAAAGAGAGAAAGCCCTTCCTTGGTGCTCCTGAGGCAGTGGAATGATGGATGGACACGTGAGGGAGAAACAACAGGGAACAGAGGGATTCTCAGTGCTCACGGTCTATGACTTTATCCCCCAAATGAGTTTTACCCACATACTTGTAAACAAGAAAAGAATTATTTAGACAATGTATTTAGACAATATTTCTGTGGGTCTAGAATTCTATGTTTATGAGAATGATCTCATATGAGAAGGGAAGGAAGAAAATGAAACACAGATTTAGTTTGTCTCCCAAGGAGCTCCCATAGGACTCAAGTCTCTATTTATAGCCACACTGGGAGAAGAATTATTATGAGAATGCCCACTAGTGCTTTGAGTCAGGGTTACAAGCCAATGAAAAGGTGATGCACCGAGAAAGAGGAGCCAGGGAGCGCCATCTAGCGACGCTGACAAGCTCTTTCAGGGACGTGACTGAGGACTGAGTAATTAATGAATGGCGAGAGCCAGAAAGAGACAGAAGGCCTTGGAATTGAGCAAAGTGCTGAAGAACACAGCATAGGGCTTGAAAACAAGTGCAGAAACTGAAGCCAGAGGATCCCTCGCACCAAGTTGTTTGATAAGTAAATATTTCCTCTTGATGTAAGAGAGTTTGTGCTCATAAAACAATGTCAACTGAATAGTCTTCATGAATTTATGAATCCCAGTCCTTACCAACACACTCATCATTTTATTATTTTTATTAAAATATAGAATATTGAATATTGAGCATTTTAATGCTTTGTTTCAATAACTTTCGTTCCTTTCTTCTCTTCCTTCCCTTCCTTCCCTTCCTTCCCTTCCTTCCTTCCTTCCTTCCTTCCTTCCTTCCTTCCTTCCTTCCTTCCTTCCTTCCTTCCTTCCTTCCTTCCTTCCTTCCTTCCTTCCTTCCTTCCTTCCTTCCTTCCTTCCTTCCTTCCTTCCTTCCTTCCTTCCTTCCTTCCTTCCTTCCTTTTTTTTTTGGTTTTTGGGCCACACCCGGCGGTGCTCAGGGCTTATTCCTGGCTGTCTGCTCAAAAATAGCTCCTGGAAGGCACGGGGGACCATATGGGACACCGGGATTCAAACCAACCACCTTAGGTCCTGGATAGGCTGCTTGCAAGGCAAACAAACACCGCTGTGCTATCTCTCCAGGCCCTTTCTTTCTTTCTTTCTTTCTTTCTTTCTTTCTTTCTTTCTTTCTTTCTTTCTTTCTTTCTTTCTTTCTTTCTTTCTTTCTTTCTTTCTTTCTTTCTTTCTTTCTTCTTTCTTTCTTTCTTTCTTTCTTTCTTTCTTTCTTTCTTTCTTCTTTCTTTCTTTCTTTCTTTCTTTCTTTCTTTCTTTCTTTCTTTCTTTCTTTCTTTCTTTCTTTCTTTTTCTTTCTTTCTTTCTTTCTTTCTTTCTTTCTTTCTTTCTTTCTTTCTTTCTTTCTTTCTTTCTTTCTTTCTTTCTTTCTTTCTTTCTTTCTTTCTTTCTTTCTTTCTTTCTTTCTTTCTTTCTTTCCTTTCTTTCTTTCCTTCCTTTCTTTCTTCTTTCTTTTTCTTTCTTTCTTTCTTCTCTCTCTCTTTCCTCTCTCTTCTCCCCTCCTTTTCTTCCTTCCTTTTCTTTCTTTCTGCCACACCTGGTGGTGATCAGGGGTTACTATTGGCTCTGCACTCAGGAATCACTCCTGGTGGTGCTCAGGGGATCACGTGTGATGCCAGGGATCAAATCCAGGTCAGCTACATGCAAGGCAAATTCCCTACCTGCTGTACTATCGCTCTGGCCCAGTAGCTTTTTTCATCTTGATAGAATTTGGAAGAAATCTCAATTAAGACAGACAGTATTATTGGCTTCAGGGAAAATGTAAAAAATAAAAAGCTGGAGAGTGACTTTGCATGTGGCCAACCCAGGATGGACCCAATTCAATTCCTGGCATTCCATATGGTCCCCTGAGCTTGCCAGAAGTAATTTCTGAGCACAGAGCCAGGAGTAACCTATGAGCATCACCAGGTGTGGCCCAAAAACCAATAAATAAATAAATAAACTGCAAAGTAAATAAATAAAGAAAGGAAAAACTATTTAAAAACATATTTACATTTATATCTTGTAAATGTGTGTTTGTGTCTGAGGGAGAGAGAAAGAGAGAGGAAGCGCAAAAGGTAAAGGTAACTTGCCTTGCAAGGTTGACTTCAATTTGGTCCTCAGCACTACATATGTTCTCCCAAGACCGACCAGGAGAGATCCCTGAGCACAGAGTCATGAAGTAAGCTCAAACACAGCCAGGTCTGACCCTCCTGGTTAATGAAGAGGAAGAAACAAGGGCTACAGAGTTAGTACTGTTGGTAGTTTAATTGCCTTGCATGTGGCTGACCTGAATTCAATTCTCAGCACCCCATATAGTCCCTCAAGTATTTCCAGGAGTTATTCATGAGTGCAGAGCCAGGAATATGTCCTGGACACACCCAGTTTGAGAAAGAAAAGACAGAAAAAAGTAAGAAAAAAAGAAAGAAGAGAAAGAAGGAGGGAGAGTGGGAGAGAAGAAGGGAAGAAGAAATGGATACAAACCCTAGAGACAAAAAAAAAAGCCCTAAAATTTTATGAAACCCATAGTTTCTGGAATATCCATAAATGTTCTGTAGTCTAAAGGATGTTCATGGGACAATAGCAAACCTGCTTGGATAGTACCAAAATGAATTCCTAATGAGTCTTCTAATGTTCTTAAATGGCAGGACTCATCAGCGAACAACCTAGACTCAGCTTTGCTGACATTGAGTCACTTCCTTTCATAGGAATGGGGCACCCATGTATGCAGGCAACAGCAGTGAGGTGTAGGGGTGCAATTAGCTGGCACCAATACAGGAGTAGATAAAAACTGTTATTTAATAAAACTTATTCATTTTCCTTATTCATTTTAGAAATATTTTCATTTTCCTAACACATTTATTCAGATTATGAGGAATATATGACTGTATATGCAAGCATTTTTTTAAATTTGTTTTTTAGTTACACCAGGTTGGTGCTTAGGGCTCCTGTTCTGTGCTCAGGGATCACTTTTGGTGTGCTTAGCAGACCATATGGGATGCCAAGGATCGAATGCTGGTTGGCTGCGTGCAAGGCAAGTCGATTTATTTCATGCCACTTTATATATAAAGAATTATTTTGATGCCATTTCAACCACTATAGCATTTTATCTATAAAATATTAATAATGTATCTCTAAAAATTATAGTTTTTGTCTTTGTTTTTGAGTCACACCGGTAAAGCTCAGGGGTTACTCCTGGCTATGCGCTCAGAAATCACTCCTGGCTTGGGAACCATATGGGACTCGGGGAATCTAACCAAAGTCCGTCCTAGATCAGCCGCATACAAGGCAAATGCCCTACTGCTGCGCCACTGCTCCGGTCGCCCACCCAAAAATGTTTTAAATTAGCCATAATACCATTATTACACCTAAGAAAATTAACATTGGCACTTTAATGCCATCACTCAGCTTTCATATTTCTTCAATATGGCATTCCATGGTCCCCAGAGCACCACCAGGAATAACCCCTGAGTGCAGAGCCAACAGTAACTCTTTTTTTTTTTTTTTTTTTGGTTTTTTTTTTTTTTTGGTTTTTGGGCCACACCGTTTGACGCTCAGGGGTTACTCCTAGCTATGCACTCAGAAATCGCCCCTGGCTTGGGGGGACGATATAGGACACCGGGGGATCAAACCACGGTCCATCCTACGCTAGCGCTTGCAAGGCAGACACCTTACCTCTAGCGCCACCTTCCCGGCCCCTCAAAAGTAACTCTTGAGTACTGCTGGGTACTCAATAAAAATCATTGTCAAAAATTGGCAACTGGAGTACAGAAGGTACTTACATCTGGCTGACCCAGCTTCGATCCTTGGTATACTAAACCTGTAAGGAGTAAGCCGTAAGTACCAATGGGTGTGACCTCCCAGAAAACCAAAACCAAACCAAACAAAAAAAAGTTATTAAATATAAGAGTTTGTGGGGCAGAGTGGTGGCTGATCTGTAGGGCATTTGCCTTGCCAAGCAGGAGTGATTTCTGAGCGCATAGCCAGGAGTAACCCCTGAGGGTCACTGGGTGTGGCCCCCCCCCAAAAAAAGTTTGGAATGTGGCTGAATGATAGAGTATCTTCCTTGTATAGATGAGGCCCTTGGCTCAACACTCAGCACTACCAAAAAAAAAAGGCAAAAATACAGAATCATTTAGAAATCTTTTTAAAAATACCAATGCCCATTATTCATTTACTTTGTCATTTCATGAAAGATTATGAAAAGATATTTAAAACATTAAACTAGACCAGAGAGATAGCATGAAGGTAGGGTGTTTGCCTTGCATGCAGAAGGTGGTTCGAATCCCAGCATCCCATATGGTTCCCCTAGCTTGCCAGGAATGATTTCTGAGCATAGAACCAGGAGTAACCCCTGAGCGCTGTTGTGTGTAATCCAAACCTCCCCCCGAAAAAAACCCCACAACAAAAAGTCAATGTGTCAGGACTGGAGTGATAACACAGCGGTTGGGCATTTGCTTTTATGCAGACGATCCAGGACAGACCAGGATTCAATCCCCAGCATCCTAAAGGGTCCCCCAAGCCTGCTAGGACCAATTTCTTGAGTGCAGAGCCAGGAATAACCCCTGAGCACTGCTGGGTGTGGCCCCCAAACAAAAAAAAGGTCAATGTGGCTTCAGTTTTTAGGCCACGCCCAGATATGCTCAGGACTTACTTGTGGCTCTGTGGTCAGAAATCATACCTGGCTGACTTGAGAGACCATGTGTGGTGCTGGGGATTGCACCTTGGTCAGTCTTATACCAGGCAACACCTTAGCCGTTGTACTAACTCTCCAGACAGAATATCAGATCCTTAGTAGGCAGTGTCTGCTCTCCACTTGCCTTTCAATCCCCTGTTTCACTCCCATCCTTATATTTACATGAAACAAGTACACAAGAACAATCAGAAGCATGTGTAAGAAACTGTAAGAAAATTAAGAGCAGCTTTATTTATAAAGATAAAACAAAAGTAATCCAAATATTTATCTAAAAAAATTCTCAACATTAAAAAGTAAACAAGTGTTAGTTTTCTCATGCAAGATAGTAATTTAAAAATAATAAAAATAAGGAATGATTGATAATGATTAATAGCATGGATTAATCTTAAAGACACAAGTAAAAAAAGTCAGATTTAAAAGAAAACATCCTGGAGGCTGGAGAGATAGCACAGCAAGTGGTTGGACATTTGCCTTGCAGGCAACCGACCAGGGAGAGACCCAGTTCCAGCATTCTTTATGGTCCCCCAGCCAGCCAGGGGCGATTTCTGAGCGCAGAGCCAGGAGTAACCTCTGAGCACCGCTGGGTGTGGCCCAAAAATAAATCAATCAAACAAAATAAAGTTTAAAAACTAAATAAAAGAAAATATCCTGAACAATATTGCTTTTATGAATAAGAAGACAGAATTTATAGAGGCTAACCTGGCAGAGGGTGATACTGAATGGAAAGGATGAAAGAAAACTCTGGACTGTGGAAATACCTAATATCTTTATATGAGTGGTAATTACAGGATGCAGCAAAGTTAAAATCTAATGGCCTAAAAAAAATCTAATGGCCTTTACTTTTAAATTTTTTACACAGCGGTGTTTGCTAAATAAATTTTAGATATTTATATTTATAGTAAATTTTAGATATCCATGAGTTTGTAACAATAGAATTAATTGAACATGATGTTATTATTCTAAAAGCTTGCAAATAAAAGAAACATGACTATGCCTTTCTTCTGTTTTCCTTAAAAAGAGTATTCCAGAGTGTACTAATATTTGATAAAGAAAATAATTTTCGGGGCCGGAGAGATAGCACAGCGGCGTTTGCCTTGCAAGCAGCTGATCCAGGACCAAAGGTGGTTGGTTCGAATCCTGGTGTCCCATATGGTCCCCCGTGCCTGTCAGGAGCTATTTCTGAGCAGACAGCCAGGAGTAACCCCTGAGCAATGCCGGGTGTGGCCCAAAAAACCAAAAAAAAAAATTTTTTTTTTTACTTTACTTTTAAAATTAATATACTTTTAGACTTTACTTAATACATAAATAAGGAAAATACATATTACATAAATAAGAAAAAGTTAAAAGATAGAAGCTAACAAGAATCCCACTGTTAAAATAGGACAATTTGAAAACAAAAATTATTTTGACTGCTGAGTAAATTTTATAATAAATTTTAGATATTTATATTTATAGTAAATTTTAGATATCCATGAGTTTGTAACAATAGAATTAATTGAACATGATGTTATTATTCTAAAAGCTTACAAATAAAAGAAACATGACTATGCCTTTCTTCTGTTTTCCTTAAAAAGAGTATTCCAGAGTGTACTAATATTTGATAAAGAAAATAATTTTCGAGGCCGGAGAGATAGCACAGCGGTGTTTGCCTTGCAAGATGCTGATCTAGGACCTAAGATGGTTGGTTCGAATCTCGACGCCCCATATGGTCCCCTGTGCCTGCCAGTAGCAATTTCTGAGCAAACAGCCAGGAGTAACCCCTGAGCACTGCCGGGTGTGGCCCAAAAACAAAAAGAAAGAAAGAAAGAAAGAAAGAAAGGAAGGAAGGAAGGAAGGAAGGAAGGAAGGAAGGAAGGAAGGAAGGAAGGAAGGAAGGAAGGAAGGAAGGAAGGAAGGAAGGAAGGAAGGAAGGAAGGAAGGAAGGAAGGAAGGAAGGAAGGAAGGAAGGAAGAAAATAATTTTCTCTAAAAGAAACTTTTATTCGCTGCTGGTGGGAATGCCATCTAGTACAACCTTTATGGAAAGCGATATGGAGATTCCTCCAAAAACTGGAAATTGAACTCCCATACAATCCAGCTATATTACTCCTATGGATATACCCTAGGAACACAAAAATCCAATACAAAAATGCCTTCCTCACACCTATATTCATTGCAGCACTATTTACAATAGCCAGACTCTGGAAACAACCAAGATGCTCTTCAACAGATGAATGGCTAAAGAAACTGTGGTACATATACACAATGGAATATTATGCAGTTGTCAGGAGAAATGAAGTCATGAAATTTTCCTATACATGGATGTACATGGAATCTATTATGCTGAGTGAAATAAGTTAGAGGGAGAGAGATAGATGCAGAATAATCTTCCTCATCTATGGGTTTTAAGAAAAATAAAAGATATTTTTGCAATAATTCTCAGAGACAAAGAAAGGAGGGCTGGAAGGTCCAGCTCACGACATGAAGCTCACCACAAAGAGTGGTGAGTACAGTTAGAGAAATAACTACAATGAGAACTATCATAACAATGTGAATGAAGGAGGAAAGTAAAAAGCCTGTCTCGAGTACAGGCGGGGATGGGACGGGAAAGAGGGAGATTTGGGACATTGGTGTTGGGAATGTTGCACTGGTGAAGGGGGCTGTTCTTTACATGACTGCAACCCAACTACAATCATATTTGTAATCAAGGTGTTTAAATAAATATATTAATAAAAAATAAAGAAGTTAATATGGTAAAAACTATTTTCTCTATGCAAAACCCTGAATAAGATATTGCATAAAGAATAATATAATTTAGGGGCCGGGCGGTGGCGCTGGAGGTAAGGTGCCTGCCTTACCTGCGCTAGCCTAGGAGACGGACCGCGGTTCGATCCCCCGGCGTCCCATATGGTCCCCCAAGCCAGGAGCGACTTCTGAGCGCATAGCCAGGAGTAACCCCTGAGCGTTACCGGGTGTGGCCCAAAAACCAAAAAAAAAAAAAAAAAGAATAATATAATTTGAAAACTCCATTTTGCAGTGATAATGAAATGGTCTAGGCAACCATTTATCAATACCTGATAATCAGGTAAAAGATTGATGAAAAACTTTATTATAGAGGAACCCAGATGACCCCGCCTCAACACAATCACCAGAGCATCACTCACTGAAAGTGAGATTGCGATGTTCCATGCCTCTGGATATGATAAATCTATAAAGCGTCATTTCTAAAAGAAGTTCACTGAATGTAATGTAGCATTTAGGTCTATTTACAGGATTTATAACAGAATTTCCAGGATCTATAGAGATAAGGTAAATTAATAAATGGCATCTTTCAGACATAATCAATCAAATCTAGAATACAGAAAATAATTATGTGGAATAGAAGATATGATTTCTTTAGCAAAGAAATGGCAGAAAAATAAACAAGAATAGAAGGAATTGTTATAGATCAAAAGTGACTTAGGGAACTAGGGTGATGATTTAATAGCTGGAGCACATGCATTGCATGTTGAGCCATCGCTCATGCCACATGGTCCCCTGAACAGTACCCCCCAACAAAAAAGCAGCCTTGCAAGATATTTTAATAATGTACATTGTTTGGATATTGACTTAATAAAAACATTGTAAATAGACATTGTAGAATCACAAAATTTGAAAATATAATGATTTTATTAATGGGTTATTGTTAATGTTAATTGTGATAAAACCACAGAGTGTGACTTTTTAAATAATCCATATTGTACAGGATCTGGTGTGAAAGGGCTTTCACTAGTGATATCTGGGGTAATTTGAGTATTAAACTAGTTAATGATTGTATCAAGTGAATGAAAATTAAAATGCATGAATATATGCATGTGTGTTGTGTGAGAAGTACAAATAATACATATAATAGGATGGGGCTGTAGAGATAGTACAATGAGTGGGTAAGGAGCTTGTCTTGCATGTGGCCCACCAAGGTCCTATCCCCTTCACTGCATATGGTCTCCTGGCCATCACCAAGAGTATTCCTGAGCCAGAGTAAACTTGACTCCACTGCCCAATGTAGCCCACAAAGCCTAAAATAATAACAATAACATTATTTAAATACAACAGAATTATGGAATTAGAAAATCACCATTTGGTAAGCATCATCATAATACTGTACTTAAGGAAGTATCGTCAGTGGATGCTGAACCGAGTAGGTGTAATTTTGGGAAGTTGTGTGCATAAAATTATCATTAACAGTATTGCAAATCATGGTACCTCAATAAGAATGAGGGGTGGAAAAGAGGAAGTAAAGTTTGAAGAGTAACATGGTGCTTACATCTCTCAAATATCTGTTCTCAAAGGAAGAATAGTGAGCCCGGAGAGATAGCACAGTGGTGTTTGTCTTGCAAGCAGCCGATTCAGGACCAAAGGTGGTTGGTTCGAATTCCGGTGTCCCATATGGTCCCCCGTGCCTGTCAGGAGCTATTTCTGAGCAGACAGCCAGGAGTAACTCCTGAGCACCGCTGGGTGTGGCCCAAAAACCAAAAAAAAAAAAAAAAAAAAAAGGAAAAATAGTAACTTAACAGTGGAAAAGTTGGCAGACATTAGTTCATCCAGAGCACCAAAATTCACTTTACCTGTAATAAAACAGATTGAACAACAGGCATTCTGAAATGAAGCAGACAAGAAAACATCATCTGTAACGCTGTGTATAACCTAAGTCCATTTATGAGGAAACATCAGTGGGTTCTGATGGCCCTTCAGCAAAACAACCTTTCTAGCCTCCTTGTAAATGTAAGGTAATAAAAGACTAGGAAAGATTGAATAACAATTCTAAGAGGAGAGAACCATGATAACAAAAGAAAATAGCTAAGACTTTTATGTCTAAAACACAACTATGAATAACCTTGTAAATCATAATAGTTTAAATAATTTAAAAAATAAAAAAGGAGGGGCCGGGCGGTGGCGCTGGAGGTAAGGTGCCTGCCTTACCTGCGCTAGCCTAGGAGACGGACCGTGGTTCGATCCCCCGGCGTCCCATATGGTCCCCCAAGCCAGGAGCGACTTCTGAGCGCATAGCCAGGAGTAACCCCTGAGCATCACCGGGTGTGGCCCAAAAACCAAAAAAAAAAATAAATAAATAAAAAAATAAAAAAGGAAAGCATGATATTGAGTTTTCTTTCCTTTATGTATAAAGACATTAATGCCATTAATAAAATAGCACTTCCTACTTTCTAATAGGTTGTATCAAAAAAGAAAGAAGGAAAGAAAGTAGAAAGAAAGAAGAAAGAAGAAAAGAAGAAAGAAAAACAAAAAGAAAAAGAAAGAAAGAGAAAGTAAAAGACACAACACTCCATTTTGCTTTGAGAAAAGTCTTTCTATAGTACTTGTGTTTGATCATCAAAATAAATTCAGAGGACTTTTTTTTTTTTTTTTTTTTTTTTTGCTTTTAAGAGTCAGGAGAAACCCCTGAGCACCACCATGGGTGGCCCCAAAACAAAACAAAAAGGCAAGGACCATCGCCTTGATATTTTCTTTTGCTGCAGTTTTTAGCAGCTAGAGTAGCACCTCCAAATTCCTTATCCCAGAACACTTCACACAGGCTGTGTAATTATATCATTCCTATACTTATTCTGTGTTAGTGTTCTTTTGGATTTTTTGTGTTTATTTTTGGTTGTTTTCCAAAGGGAGCTATGATGTGGTATTTTAAGGTTCTGGAAATGTTTATTTTTTCCAAAGAAGTTAATATTCGTGGTCTCTCCAATATGTCATTTAATCTTCTGAAAGATTTCAGGGACTGGAGAGATCATTTTAAGTAGGGTGCTTGCCTTGCTTGTGGCAAATCCCAGTTCAATCCCCAGGACCATAAATAGTCAGGAGTAATCCTTCAGAACAGAGCCAGGAGTAAACCCTGAGCCCTACCAATTGAGGCCTCAAATAAAAAAGTTAAAAATAAGCAAACCTGGAAGATTTCATAGGAATACACTACTTTCAGTTAGTGGGAGAACCTGCTTTTTTTTTTTTTATCTGATTAGCTGATAGTATTGCATCAATTTTAATTTCCTACTTTTGATCTTTTACGTGGTTTTGTAAGAGATTATTCTTGTTCTCACACTAAAAGAAAGGCCAGGAGTATGAGGGTATGGTTCCAGTGCGAAGCATATGCCTGGCTTAAGTGAGGCAGAGTTTGCTCCCTGGCACTAAGTAAACTCCACTCTCTACTCAATGAGACTCCAGTGGCCCAAGCAATGAGTGATTAAGCTCCTACTACCAGGCTGAAGCATTGCAGGGAGTGATTTCTATAGCGATAAACATATACAAATAGGAAAACACTGATGCATATACAAGAAATAATGGAATTAGAAAAATTATTAAAAGTCATTATTTTTTAAACACCATATAATTATTTTGGGGGGGGACTACAACTGTCAGTGTTCAGGGATTACTCCTAGATCTGTGCCCAGGGATCACTCCTGGAAGATATCAGAGGATCATATGGGATGGCAGGGATTGAACCTGGATTGGCCATTTGGAAGCTACATGCCACATGATTGACTCCAGCAAGTATCAATAATGGATGCAATAGTATAGAATGAAGAATAAAAGGAGAAAAGTTCTATAAAGTCTCCTATTGGAATAGAAGAGTTGCTTAGTCACTAAATCTTTTTGGTGGTGCAATCTTGGATTTTTAAATAAAATATTATGATACATTTGAGGATAATTTAAATATACCCCAAATATTAGCTACTATATTATTGCTAGTATTTTGGAGGGATATGATAATGGTGTATGACTCTATAGGAGATGTTGTAGAGGTAAAATTTGCTGTTTTTCAATGACTCAGCCAAGATACATATAGACATAGAAAGGAACAGGGGCAGAATTCCTTACCTCCCTTTTCTCCTTCCTTCTTTCCTTTTCTCCTCTCTTTCTTCCCTCCTTTCTCCCTGTCTTTTTCTTTCTTCTCTTTCCTGCCTTCCTTTCTTCTTTCTTCTTCTTCCTCTTTCTTTTCTTTCTTCCTTTATTTCTTTCTTTCTTTCTTTCCTTCCTTTCTTCTTTCTTCTCCTTCCTCTTTTCTTTCTTTCTTCTTTTCTTTTCTTTTCTTTTCTTTTCTTTTCTTTTCTTTTCTTTTCTTTTCTTTTCTTTTCTTTCTCTCTCCTCTCTCCCTCCCTCCCTCCTCCTGGCAGTTCTCAAGGTTTACTCTTTTATGTTTGTTTGTTTTGTTTTGGGGCCACACCCAGTGACGCTCAGGGGTTACTCCTGACTATGTGCTCAGAAATCGCTCCTGGCTTGGGGGATCATATAGGATGCTGCGGGATTGAACCGTGGTCCATCCTAGGCTAGCGCCGGCAAAGCAGACACCTTATCGCTTCCCTCCACCACTTCGGTCCCTCAAGGTTTACTCTTTTATTTGGAGGTGGTCACACTCAACAGCACTCAGGGGTTACTCCTGGCTCTATGCTCAGAAATCGCTCCTGGCAGGCTCGGGAGATCATATGGAATGCCAGGATTCCAACTACCGTCCTTCTGCATGCAAGGCAAATGCCTTACCTTTATGCTATCTCTCCGGCCCCTCCAGGTTTACTCTTAACTCTGTATTAAACATTGGTCCCTGTAGGATATGCATATTCCAGGATCTTTAATACAGAAACATGATACCAACAACAGAGACTGTATGAAAAGTGTGTTGGCACTACAGACAATGTCTTGGATTGGACGATCTAATTTGCCTGGAGCTTAGAGTTGGTCTTATGCCAGGAAACTTCAGGGTTAGGGTCTCTTTGTATTTAGGCCAAGGTTATTCCTTTCCATGCCTCTCATATTTTGATGGGCCTATGCAAACAATTGCCACTCTAACACCGTTTTTACTGTGCTCCTTTGACTCTAATCCTTAAAAAAATACCCACTTAAAATTTGAGGTTAACTTAAGCTAATATACATGTACAGGGAAATGTAAAAAATACTATGCCTCTAATGTTTAAGGAGTTACGTAAGTTTTATGGCTTTAGATTGCCTTGTCTGCTGTTAAGAAATATTATAATGTGTTACAATCTGGGGACTTGAGGGACAAAGTAATTGTACATGGATTCTATTTTGTTTGTCTTAATGTTCTTTGGCTGAAAGTTCAAAGTTAAGATATCAGCAAGGGGACTTCTTCTGAGAATTATGTTATGGGTTATTGTCCTTCCACTGTAACTTTACCTTGTCCTCTTTCTTTGCATCTTTGTTCTCATAATTAAAAATTAAAAAATTATTAAAAAAAAACAAAAACAACAACAACAACAAAAAACCATTGGTCCTGGCAGTGTTCAGGGAACCATATGTTGGTGCAGGGTTTGAAACCAGGTTGGCCATGTTCAAGGCAAATGCCTAACCTTTGTACTATTTATATGTTCCTTCTAATTTTATTATTTTTTCAATGGGTAAGTTTTCATTTAGTATATATACCATAACTTCTTAACCCAACTGTCCTTTGGTGGACTTGGTTATTGTAAATAATATTTAAAAAACTCTTCTTACAGTGAGACAGCATTGGAAGCAAGATCTGTGAGGTGTGCAATTTTAGGTAATGCTCAAATGTCCGTGGAAATACTCTGTCACATAAAACATGAAGCAGAATCTTTATTCTGCGTAGGAAGGTAGAATAACTATTTGGCCACTATTAAAAGTCCTCTGCAAAGCAAAATACTCCCTAACCTGCCATCCCATTATCAAAATGTGATCATGACTAAACCTCTGTATCTTCACCAAGATTTTACTTAGAACAGACGTTTATCTTGGTAATGACTTCTATAAAAACTGCTCAGGCTTTTGTAGCACCAATGGGTACAAAGAAGTTCAATACATACCCCTTAATAACCTTTAATAAATACAGCAGAGATAAAAAACATATATTCAGAGCACTTGAAACTTTTATTAATAAAAGTATTAATAAATACTGTACTATCTCTTCAGTGTAATGGTATAACAAAAGAGCAACCATCTTGTCCCCAGACCAGTTTTTGCTGTTTGTTTTCCTTTTAAAAAATTCCATAATAACCCTTCAAAGTTGTCCTGAGATTGTAACTAGTGACTGACACTTCCCGGGGAGGTGTCAATAAAAGCTGTAGCATCTGAGTAAATAACCAGTTATAACCTATACAAATAGTTTGGGATTACTAACTAGCCTCGCAGTTGTAAAGGAATTCCCCATTATATTATGACAATTGTAACCTGGTGTAGATAACTGCATATGGTCCTGGCTCCATTGGTCCCACCTCACTGGAGGCTTTACTCTTCGAACATCATCAGTGTCTCCATTGATGCCACACACTCTACCTCCTTCCACTTTGTTTAAGCATCTCTTCAGCACACAGAAAATATGCCCAGATCTTCACTCATCAGAGAGCTTCTCTCCTCTTCCAGATAGAAGCTCAATGGGCTGGAGCACATGCTTTGTATGTAGGAGGCCCAATTAGTTTCCCAATATCCCTTGGGGCCAGATAACCTCTGAACACTGAGCAGGGAATAGCCCCAAAATCAACTAAATGAAAAGTACCAAAAATCCTAAGCACACAGATTGTTGTGTTTTTCTTTGTTGCCAGTACTGAAAGCAATGATTGATACAGTCACTCCAAACATGTTTGAGACAGTAACTCAAATTGAATATTAGCAAAATACATCTAGAAATAAATATTAATGTATATTATTTAAGTACAATGTATATATATTAATATGAAAAAGAAATATACATGCTTTTGCATGTAGTAGTTAGTAAATATTTTTTGTTGAGTAAAGGGGACAAAAATAATAAAGTCTTAGATGAGCTTAGATGTATCTGGAGCAAGCCAGTAAACACCTCTTTCCAGCCCAGTCTAAATTAGGGATCTGGAATGGAGTCAGTGAGAGGAAGGTGACTGTAGCTGTGTGTGTGTGGTTCTCTGCACCTTTCTTAGGGCGGCCTTGCACAATTATATCTGTGCCCATCAACTGCTGTCCAGGCAGAGAAAAATACAGGCCACGTTTAAGAATGGGGAACATACTGTTTCTCTCCCAACTAGGACTCCCCAGATCAGTTTTCTTCTCTGCTGGAGAAGGGGTGGGAGAAGGGCATGTATGTTCTTCAACTTCTAAAACCACACAAAAGAGTTCTAATGGCAGGAGAAAGGCAAATCCAGGATATTACAAAGCATTTGCACATCCTGACTGAATGAGCCAGGAAACCTGATAAATTTGGAGGTCTGGCATTCTCAAGGCAAGGGAAGCTAGAAGGGGCATTTTGCTCAGAAGAAAAAATGTGGACATAATAGTGAAGGTGGACATAACATGATGAGGATGGGGGTAGAGACCTGGAACATATTAAAAATCTTCAGTGTTCCCAGGTGAGGGAATACAAGAAAGGGAAAGGCCCCTAGTTTCTGTTGGTGGAGCTTGAAGCAGGGCACACTCCATAGGGATCTCCTTGTCAAGTGAGTAGGGATAATGGTAAAAGTGAAGGGATTGATGCTTTTAATATATTCAGTATTTACCTCGGTGCTTATTCCTAGCAAATGCTTACTAAAAGATTATTGAGAGCTTTTAATGACTTAAGAACTTAGTCTAGGGCCCGGAGAGATAGCAGAGCAGCGTTTGCCTTGCAAGCAGCCGATCAAGGACCAAAGGTGGTTGGTTCGAATCCAGGTGTCCCATATGGTCCTCTGTGCCTGCCAGGAGCTATTTCTGAGCAGACAGCCAGGAGTAACCCCTGAGCACCGCCGGGTGTGACTCAAAAACTAAAAAAAAAAAAATAATAAGAAAAAAGAACTTAGTCTAATAATTATTTAAATAGAAGCATACTTTCAAAATAAAGGACATTCTTATGCATGCTGACTACATTCCCTAATGTAGCATCTTATATCTTTGCTCTCTCTGACTTTTCTCTTAAAGCAGTCTTGTGAACTGGAGTTCTGAGTGGCATCTTGAACCAACAGTAAAAATAACAGCATTTGCTGTTGAGTCCCAGTCATGACTTACACACCTTTTTGAACTTTATAGGCCTCCATATTGCAAAATAGTTCTCCTAAATAATGCTATGACTGGGGCATTATAAAGGTACTAATAGGTACCTAGAGGAAATGTCTTAGGAAATCTAATTGAGTTAGT
This sequence comes from Suncus etruscus, assembly GCF_024139225.1. Taxonomy (NCBI): domain Eukaryota; kingdom Metazoa; phylum Chordata; class Mammalia; order Eulipotyphla; family Soricidae; genus Suncus; species Suncus etruscus. The sequence continues at coordinate 45,060,236 of NC_064854.1, read as the reverse complement.
TCAAATATATTCCATTTATGTGAAACCAATCATTAACCAAGACTCCCAATATTGTATATGAAAGTGTGTGTGTGTGTGTGTGTGTGTGTGTGTAGAAAGATGTGTAAATAGAGAAAGAGAAAAAGAGCAAGAGTGAGAAACCAAGAAAGAATGATATTGTGATAGAAAGTCTGTGCATAAGGAGAGTGAGAGAGAGAGAGGGAGAGAGAGAAGAAGAAGAAGAAGAAGAAGAAGAAGAAGAAGAAGAAGAAGAAGAAGAAGAAGAAGAAGAAGAAGAAGAAGAAGAAGAAGGAGAAGGAGAAGGAGAAGGAGAAGGAGAAGGAGAAGGAGAAGGAGGAGAAGGAGAAGGAGAAGGAGAAGGAGAAGGAGAAGGAGAAGGAGAAGGAGAAGGAGAAGGAGAAGGGAGGGAGGGAGGGAAGGGGAGAACTTACTCATATTGTAGAACTAGCAAGTTTAAATTATGGGAGATCGTCAGCAGACCCGGTTCATCCTAAGAACTTGTGTTGCTGTCTTGAATGCAAAGGTGGAATTATTCTTTGGCAGAGACTTTACTCCTAATATCTTTAACCCTCACAGGGTATATAACCTGATATACTCAACATCTACTAACTTAAATATTAATATCACAAAATTATTTCAGCAGAGGTGACACTACCTCAACATTGGAAATTGTTGGTTATTTTCTCTTTACCTTAAATTTGAGGTGTCTTTTATGAATAATCAAATCAGTGTCTTATTTTGGGGGGGGGCACACCCAGCGGTGCTCAGGAGTTACTTCTGGCTATCTGCTCAGGAATAGCTCCTGGCAGGCACGGGGGACCATATGGGACACCGGGATTTGAACCAACTACCTTTGGTCCTGGAATGGCTGCTTGCAAGGCAAACGCCACTGTGCTATCTCTCCGGCCCCCAAATCAGTGTCTTTTATGAATAATCAAATCTGCAGAAGTCGGAGTTTTCAAACCAGAAAAAGAAAAACAGACATTTGATACCACTTTGTTTCAAAATTGTATTATTCAAAGCAACTAAAAATGATTTAGAAACAGGAATAAAATTTCTTGATGATCTGGAACAAAACTTGATTGCCTTGGATTGGGTGAAACACTGACATCCTGTGGCTGTGACATGCTGGCCCTGGTGGGACACTGGCAGAGGACAGGCTGCATTCAGAAGACCTAGATTACATGCAAACATTTGTTCAGTCTTTTAACAAGACTTACCTCGTTGACAATGAAGTAAAAAAATTGCTCTTTCCTTAAAGGGTTTGTCAAGGACTGAGAGAGAAAAGCTAGTAGTGTTGACCGGGTTTTTTTCCTGGCGAATGGACATTCAATGCATCCATTATTTTTTCTGTTTGCTTTGGAGTCATAGCTGGCAATGCTCAGGAATCACTTTGGCAATCATTACTCATTGGACCACTGTTGTGCCAGAATCAAACAAGGGTCAGCTGCATGCAAGGCAAGACTTTTAGTCCCTATAGTAAAAATGCATTCTTCTTAAGAGCGCTTTTGATGAGAAAGTGATTAAAGAGGTGATTCCTGCAGTTTTTGCTTAAATCGTAGATAAATGAAAATAATATCAGTGTGATAGCTGCCCATCTTCAAAAAGTCTGTGTAAATAAGAATATGTCATGCCAGTAAATGAAATGTTGAACCCTTTATCAAGTATTTTACCCAAGTCAGCTTTAAAGAGCTCTTAGAATTGTTCAGAATCAGCAAACCACAGGAACTCATTAAGAATTTAAAGTATTTTGTTATTCTACGGTGATCTATTTATACACATCATTTTATATGTCAAAGAGATTAAAAAACAAACACAGAAATACCCTGAACCCATTGTCATCAGCACAGTATTTCCAGCAAAGAGAAGGAGCTAGTAAAAGAGTTGACCACCAAGCCCTTCACACTCCAGTTGTCAACATCTGAGTTGACTCTTCTAGAAGGTTCAAGAGCATCGCTGTAACAGTATTCATGTTGTAAGAGTCTCTCACAAAACATTGTGGTGCTTTGGGGTGGGGAGGTGCAGCAAGTACACATCCAAAGGAGATCTCCAGTGAAATCTCAAGATGGAGAATAAGAACCTGAGTAAGAAATTATACATTTTAGGGGCATTACAGAAACTGATCTCCAAACAATCAGTTTGGTACTTTTAGAGATAACAGACTCATACTGACTGTGCTCAGGGATCAGTCCTGGCAGTGTGCAGGGAACCATATGTGGTATCAGGAATCCAGTGAGGGTGAGCCAGCCACCTGCATGGCAAGCACCTTAACCCCTTATATCTCTATAACTCCCAAGATGACTTTTAAGAATGGCCCCTTTTACTCTCTTTCCGGACCTGGCTGAACTTTGGGGGCCATCATGGGAATTGATGTCGGCCACACCAAGGACTGAAAAGTGCGTCGTAAGGAGTCTAAGAGTTTAAGGGCATCTTCCTGCTGCTACTTGTCAAGCTCTACCAGTTTCTGGCCAGACACACCAAATCCACGTTCAACCAGGTTGTGCTGAAGCGGCTGTTTATTAGTTGGACCAATCAGCCACGTCTGTCCCTGTGGCGGATGATATGTAAGATGAACCTTCCTGGGCGGGAAGGCAAAATGGTTATGGAAGTGGGGATCATCACAGATGTGTTCAGAAGGTGCCCAAACTGAAGGTGTGCACCCTGAGAGTTACTGGTCGTGTCCACACTGGCATCTTCCAGGCCGGATGCCAAACCCTCACCTTCAATCAGCTGGCCTGGTCTCCCCCAAAGGCTGTGTGGCACAGTCCTGCTTTCAGGCACCGAAAAGGCCAGAAAAAGTTTCTCTTTGTCCAAAAAATTCAGGCATTTTGGAAAGGCTCCTGGCAGCCCATACAGCCAACCAAAACTTATTTGTACTCCAAAATTCGACAAAAGCAAAACAGCAAGTTGTCGTGAACTTTATTTTCTAATGGTGCTTATTTTTTAAGGGCGTATATGAAATAAGCCAGGCTCTGATCTTCACGTACCTACTCACTGCTGATATGCTTACTAACTGTCCTTAAAGCCTCTGTCAACAATGGCTCATCTATTGGGAGCCTAGTGGAGGTAGGAAGTCATGTTGTATTGAGTGAATGGTCTGTGAACTCAAGGATGGCTATCAGAAGACTCAAAAGTTTGGACAAGTGTGTTTCTATGTTTCCTTATATGTTTATCTCATTCTCTGCTACCGTATTGGCTCACCCACACTGAATGGGAGTCAAGGTGCTAATCTGATTGGCATTAGACAACAATTGCATTTGCAGAGTTAAAAACATTTCTAAAGTGTATGTCATAATAGAGACCCTGTGTGTTTGTGGTTTTTCCACATCTGGTGATGTTCAGGGATTACTCTTGGCTCTGCATTTAGGCTCTCCATCACTCCTGGTGGACTTGGGGGACCATATGAGATGCCAGAGATCAAAACAGGGTCTGCTGCATACAAGGCAAATGCCCTATCCATTAAACTATTGCTCTGGTCCCTAAATAGCCATTTTTTTTAAATAGCCATTTTTAATGAGTGAATCTTTGGGAAAATAAAAACAACTATTATCTCTGTCAATTCTATAAGGAAACTCTCAGTAAGTATGGTTTAGGGTTTCCTTAATTTTGAAACATTCTGGTCAGAGTTTCAAAAGTTGGGCTTTGTACCAATCCAAAGCTCAAACGGTGTTGTAAAGCTGTTTCATAATTCAGAAACACATAAGATCAAATCTCTGCTTTCTGGCATCAAAGGGAGTATCTAAAACGGACTTACCTGATTCTTAATCATGAAAGCTCACAATGTCACATGAGATCAATTTGGGACGTTACATTATGAAAGTAAAATAACAATGCAGGGGCCGGAGAGATAGCCTAGAGGTAAGGCATTTGCCTTGCATGCAGAAGGATGGTGGTTCGAATCCCGGCATCCCATATTGTCCCCTGAGTTTGCCAGGAGCGATTTCTGAGCATAGAGCCAGGAGGAATCCCTGAGTGCTGCCAGGTGCAACCAAAAACAAACAAACAAAACAAACAAACAAACAAAAAAAACCAATGCAGTACTCAGGATAGCAGTGAGTTGGTCTGTGTGTGGAAGGGGGAAGGACATATTGTGGACTGCATTTCTGAACCATGTCTGACTCTGCCATCTTGTTCTGAAGGTTCCGTGTGTTTAGTGTTGAGAATTGGAAACTTGTCTGTCTTTTGATAGAAGACTATGTGTTGTTCTGTTAGATCCTATTTGTTGCTGGTAGGATTCCCAGGTTACATATGTGGGGTGGATTGTTAGTTTATACCTTGCGTTTACACAAAACAAAAACATTCCTTCAACTTCCTCTTTCTTTTCACCAAGCCCTTTGACTTGTAAAAGTCCACCTGGATCTCAGACATGAGATCCCCCATGACTTTGTACAAGTAGAATAAAGAGAAATTTTGAGTTTGGCTTGGCGCATGGAGAGGGAGTATGAACTGAGAAGCAAATCGACTCCATGATTCTCTCATGACTGACTTGTTTTATTAATTCTTTGTGGACTACCTGTTCACCTGAGTTTGGAAATATTGCATGTGGGATGATTTCACAGTGGGGAGGAGAGAGGCTGTCTCTTTGAGAAGAAAATTGAACTCTTTCCTTTTCCCCTTCTCTCCCACCCCTGTAACTCCTGAAAGATTTAGGATTGATAAACTCTTTATAATCCCAACTCTGCATGAATTTCACATCCTGCCAGCCCAACCAGGAAGCCATCAAGATACATCTCATGTCCACTTGTTCCACATGGTTTGGGAGTTGATCCCTACCACTCAATTTCTTGGGGAAGCAATGGACTCAAGCTGGAGCAAGAAATTGCTCTTTGCAGAAAATGAAAGTCAGTTCTAGACCTCATCTAGGCCTGTTGGGTTCATTGCCTTTCTCTCTCAGAAAAGAATTTTAGGGAGAGATGAACAGTGAAATACTGTATAGTAAATTTATTGCAAAATAAAGAGAAATAAGGAGAGAGGCTAGCTAAGTATGTGATTAAGAGGGAACACAGACTTCTTCAGTGTGGAGAGAGTTGGTACACATCCCAGCATTAAAGTAGGAACCTGCCTGCCTCATTATCTTTATAATCTTTTGTTATTATTGTAGAATGTAGAAATGTTGCTTAATGTAGAAATAGGCTGGAAGACACTACTTATGACTCATTCCTCAGGTCATTGTTTGAAGATGGCATTGCCTGACCAAAATATGCCTTATATTACAAAGTATGTAAATTTGACAAGTGAAATTACTACTTCTTAAATGTCTTTGTGTTTTGTTATATTATTAGAAAATAGAGCCTTGTCATTAGACCCTTTTATCTTTTTCTGATTACAAAAGGCTAAGAAACCAGGTTAAGTAAAGTTTTACTTCACATGTATCATTATAGATGGAGTCAAGAAAAATAGATACCTCTATATATTCTTTTTTTTAATTTTTATTTTGACCAAAGTCGATTACAAATCTTTCACAGTAATTTTTTTGGTTTTTGGGCCACACCCAGTGATGCTCATAGGTTACTCCTGGCTATGTGCTCAGAAATCACTCCTGGCTGGTCTCTTTTGCTCCATGCGGTGAGATCGAGATTCTAAGATGAGTGATATTGAGAAGGGCAAAAAAATTTTTGTCCAGAAGTGTAGGTGTACCTATCTGAGACCCTGGATTTAGGTGTAGCTACCTAAGACCCACCCATTTCTGGGAGGGGTCTTGGGAACCAGATATTATGTGTGACCTTACCTGCAAGACCCGGCCCATTCCTGGGAGGGGTCTTGGAATAGGTAGATAAACCGTTGAGCCAGGGGATTAGGTGCTCTGCCCTGCTGCGCACTCTGGCTTTTGGGTCTCTGCGTTCTGGTCTTTGACCAGCATGGAGCCCAAAGGGAAGATGGCTGAAAGGAATTAAGATGCAGGGTAGCCTAGAATGGCTGAATGCTTAATTGGTTATAATATTGGCCACACATGTGGTGAATAGGGCATGAATAAAGCTGATGCTTCCTGATGCCTGTCTCTGGATGAGTCTGATTCTGCCGTTCACCTGGGCCTGGGACCCGCCGGCTGGATGGGGGTTGGGATGGCATCCACTTCCATCCAGCCCCATCGTTAATTATTTGATTCAACACAGAAGTGTGTCCAGTTCTATACAGTGGAGAAAGGAGGCAAGCACAAGACTGGGCTGAATCTCTATGGTCAGGGACCTGGGTTCTCTTATACTGATGCTAACAAGAACAAAGGCATCACCTGGGGAGAGGACACGCTGATGGAGTATTTGGAGAACCCCAAGAAGTACATCCCTGGAATAAAAATGATCTTCATTGACATTAAGAAGGAGACCGAGAGGACAGAATTAATAGCTTACCTCAAAAAAGCTACTAATGAGTAATAGTTGGCACCGCCTTATTTATTACAAAAATGTCTCATGACTTTTTTATGTGTACCATATTTAATTCCATCTCATTCATCAGAATTCAGATCATGAGTGGTTGGTGTAGCATATTTTTTTGTTGGACTGCCCTGATTTAGATAAGATTGGCTTATGTTTAAATGACTTATCAGCGTTTTGAATTTTGATAATTCCAGGTCAGCAAGTGCAAATCACTTTGCTCCTTTTAAGATATGATTGAACTTAACTTAGGTCACATTCACCCTTCCAAGAGATGGGGATTGCCATTTACATACTTGGAGAATAGTTTTCTGTAACTGGCTATGTTAATATGCCTAAAGATTGAGGAAATCGCTGTCTCCTAGAACAAGAAAACTTACCTGTTTTATGTTGTGTTCATTAACTTAGTAAAGGAAAAAGCAGGATAAGATGACAGTGACCCTTAAATCTTTTTGTTCTTAATAATGCCAACTTAAGTAAAAATTCCCTATATCTAAAAAAAAAGAAAAAGAAAAAGAAATCATTTCTGGCTTGGGGGACCATATGGGATGCTGGAGGATTAAACCACGGTTTGTCCTAGGTCAGCGCATGCAAGGCCTTAGTAGCTGGGCCACCGATCTGGCCCCTATATATTCATTTATTTGAGGGGGAAGGAGCACAGCTTGCAATTTCTTAGGGGTTATTCCTCACTCTGTTCTAAGGGATCACTTCTGGTAGGGCTCAAGGGACCACATGAGGATGCTGGGGATTGAACCTTGAGCAAGCCAATTGCTCTACCTACCCACTGTACTATAGCTTTGCCCCAATTAAGTCAATTTTTTTATTTGGGGGGACTTGAGGGTGTTTGTTGTTGTTTTGGGCCATACTTCATGTTACTCAAGGTTTAATCTTGGTTCTGTACTCAAGAATTACTCCTGGCATGCTCTGGGGACCATTTGGGATGCTGAGTATCAAACCCATGATGTGCTTGCAGGGCAAGCACACTAGTCACTGTATTATTGCTCTGCCCTATTAAATTATTTAAAAAAAATATTCTTGAGGGGTCAGAGAGATAGCACAGTGGTAAGGCGTGTTTGCCTTGCATGTGGCTGACCTAGGATGAATTCTAATTCCTGGCATTCCATATGGTCCCCCAAGCCTGCCAGGAGCGATTTCTGAGTGTAGAGCCAGGAGTAACTCCTGAGCACTGCCGGGTGTGACTCAAAAACAAAAAACAAAAACAACCCCCCCCAAAAAAAAACAAAAACAAAAAATCACATGTCTCTATCTTGAATTTGGGGTGACATAGGAAACACAAGACTAAGTGACTCAGGTGGGCTCAGGATTTAAGATTGGTAGCCCCAGAGCCTCAACCATGATCCTGTGTCCCAGGATCCTTCAGTGCTGCCTAAAAAAGATTCTTGAGATTCTCTCTTAATATCATAAAATTCTTTTTTTTCCCCATGCCTTCAATAATATACTCCTAAGTAAACAATAAGCCCTTTGTGGAAAATTCTGATTCTCATGTTTGTTCACCTATGGTATAAATACTCCAGTCATGGTTGATTTCAAATTATCAATATAATTTTAATTAACTCAAAAAAACCACCAAATTTTAGCTTTAGGATTTTGTTAGTCAGTGTGAGTGTATTCTCTTGTATCATTAGACACTTAATTTATTAAAAATAAGAGCATTGGTGGTGGGAATGCCCCCTAGTCCAACACCTATGGAGAACAGTCTGGAAAGTGCTCAAAGAACTCAAATTGAGCTGCCATTTGACCCATCAATTGCTCTTCTAGGTAAATACCCCCAAGTTGGAAGGACATTCATTCCAAAATATGTGTGCACTTATTTTTTATTTATTTATTTACAGCACTATTTATTTATTATTTATTTATTTATTTACTTACTATTTATTATTTATTACAGCACTCAGTATAATAGCCAAGTCTTGGAACCAACCTAGATGTCCTACAACAGATGAATGGATCATTAAGATGTGGTATTTATACACAATGGAATACTACATGGCAGTCAGAAATGATACAATCACAGACTTTGCAGCAACATGGATGGACCTAGAACATATTATGTTAAACGAAGTAAGCCAGAAGACAAAAGATAAACACAGAATGATAGCGCTATTCTGAAGCACCTAGAACATACACCTTATATACAACTAATATTCAACAATCAAATAACAGGGTATAACAGGATAGAAACTCTAAACACGGTAATACTCAACGTATACTCGGGAGCAGTGCCCAAAATACATGAAAAAGGAACAACACAAACTCTTGAATACACATTATACCACAAAGAAACCAGCAACAGTAGAAAGAGGAGCATAAAGAGAACAGGTAAGTAATCAGCCTTCTACTACAAAGGCCCATAATAATCCCTTAGGGATCTTACACAGGATCACAGGTAATGTATATCACGGGAAATCACTGACTCCAAAGGAAACATTCCATAACACTATGTTTTAATGCCTTAATCTTGCTATATTTAAAATAACCTCTCAGCTTTTCTGTCCACAGGCATTCTTGGATACAAAGGGTGGACAAACTAAGATGGCATCTCGGCGCTCACTCACATGAGATATCATACCCAGCTTGCATTATGAGAATGTCCCGAGAAAACTCTTTAACATACACTTTATCTCTAGGTTATACCTTCTTTTAGGATTTGAACTATGTGACCAGTCAGACACCAAAGCAGCAACTGTGACGTACAGACTTATACTACAGGCCCTACTCATCGAACACATTCAAGCAAACTAGCATTCCCTTGTTATTATCTCCTCTCTTCTCACGACTTCTTTTCTTTTTTTTTCTTTTCTTTTCTTCTCTTTTCTTCTTTTCTTTTCTCTTCTCTTTTTCTTTCTAATGTATTTTCTCTTTTCTTCTTTCCTACCCCTTCCATATACTTTCCCCTTTCCCCCCTTTGGAAATCCAACTATCCCTTCACCCCTCAATCCCACCCAGACCTCCCACCATGTTAAAACTCTTCACCCTTAGTTCTTAATCCATTAGGCATCAAGACTGACCTCCTACCCCAACGAACCAGTACCCAGCACCCAAGCGAAAGGACACCCAGTCAAACCCACACCTCGCCCCCGCAAGAAAAGGCAACCAACTCCCCTGCGGACTCATGCTGCATGCCCTCCCTACCAAATCCCCCTACCATGGACTGTTACTTGAAACCGGACTTAGCTCTAAAAGTATCCCCAGTGCAAGAACTCCTACAAGACCTCCCTGCCGTAAATCCTTTGCCAATCTCAAGAAGGTCAGGGGGAGTGATGGAAAGGTGCCTGGGAACCCACACACCACAAGAAAATCCCGAAAGACAATGGGGAAACCTATACTTCCAACATAAGTATATGACCGGTATTGCACCACCTCTTTACCTGCTTTTCCCCAAAAGTAAGGTAGTCTCATGTGCTGCGGACCTTTTATCCTAATGAGATAAAAAGTCCCTAAGCAAACCTTAGTGGTTTTTTTTCCCCCCACTGGGAATCAAGCGGGAGCACGAAGAGGCGAATATGAAATATTAATTATGAAATATGAATAAAGGAGACCACACAGAATTACATGGTGAAAACAAGAGGTGAGGCCAGAGAGCTTTATTGGGCCTTAAATAGATGGATATTTGGGGCGTAGCCAGGGAGAAAGGAAAAAGGGATAAACCAATGAGCTCAGAGCTAGAATTAGCATGTGAAGAGACAGGTAAAAAAAAAAAAAACAGATACCTTTAAGAAAGTGGGGGGAGAAAGAGAGATCAAAGGAGCTCAGTAGGAGACTTTTGGCGGGCTTTTGCAACTGTATTTTCTTTGTTAGAAATACTGAGGCCTGATTTCTAATAATGGTCAAAAATAAAGAGATAGTTACACTTTTAGAATTATAGCCAAACAATCCACACAAAGGGTCAACTGATTTGACTACTCTAAGCAGGCCTTTTTGGCAAATAATTCTTTTTCAGGAGTGCACCACACCTAAGAAGGTTAAAAAACACTTCTGATGTGTGCCCTTCCTGAGTGGGCTGTAACACTCATGCATCACATGGTTCCTTTAATTATTTTGTTAATTCTTTTTTTTTTTGGTCTTTGGGCCACACCTGTTTGACGCTCAGGGGTCACTCCTGGCTATGCGCTCAGAAATCGCCCCTGGCTTGGGGGGACCATATGGGACGCTGGGGGATCGAACCGCAGTCGCGATCGTTCCTTGGCTAGCGCTTGCAAGGCAGACACCTTACCTCTATCACCACCTTCCTGGCCCCTTGTTAATTCATTTTTTAAATGTTTGTTCTACGTATACATATGTGAGCACATATACTTTTATTCCTAATTTTATCTTGTTTGGATGTGTGACCTGTTTCTGTTTTCTTCTCTGCCCAGCCCCAAATGCACCGACAATATAAAGTAGCACCATTTCTCCCTGCAAAGGCACACTAAAAAAAGGGGAAATCTTACATATGAAAAAGAGCTCTTATCTACTAGAGATAAGAACTCATACTTGTTTACCATACAGGGATATCTCCTACCTTGAAAATATGTAACAAGGACCTAACTTAGACCTCAGGTGATTAGACACCATCTGTCCAGCCTTGAACCCTGGACCCCAGACATAGAATAGACACAGTTCTTCACAACAGCTACAGGAAACAAACCCCATCCGGGACATCATTAATACCGCTGGGCCACCAACAAGTGCCAGCTCTAATATGATATCCTGACAACAAAGAAAATGGGAATAACTTGACCTAAGAACAGGTTATCCTACCTCACCAGCTAACTATAAGACAAAATCAGAAGACTTGTCACCCTTTGATAGGTCCAAAAGCCAAGATCGCGATTTACAGATGACTGGCTGCTAGAATCATGACTGGACTGAATATATCTTGAGACCAATAAAAAAAAAACCCTAGTCTAGGGTTTGAACTATGACCCACTCAATAACCATGATCCCCAGTTCCAAAGGTCCGGTAGAGACAATCGCAACGGAATGGGGCTTCTGGAAACACAATGAAAGACGCTATCCTAGGTTCCATCCTAGGATCAGTGCAAAGACCAAGACCACCAACCACAGAAGATGGATTAAAATGACACTGAGGGAACAGAACTTCTAGAACCACAAAGAAAGACTTCATCATAAGTCCCACTCCTGGACCTGTGCAGATACTGAGATCTATAGATACAGAGGTCTTATTTCATCACCCATGGAGCAGAAGTTTTCCAAACACCACGAAAGCACCACCGGCAGAGTAAATGAACCTGAATGGAGTCTATAGTTAATCCTGTGACAATATACTCCAAGGGTGGAGAAACCCCATAGCACTAAGGCCAAGTGAATTCCTTTTTGAATGATGCCAATATTTACTGTGCCAGTGCAGGAGGGAAAAAAAAAGGCAAAAAGCACAAAACATTTTTATCTTTTATATACTATTTTTTCTTCATTTATTATTATTATTATTATTTACCTATCTACTTTTTGTCGATTTCTTTGTTTTGGTGTGGTTATTGAAGTTGTTGTCCTCATTTATATTCATATTGGTTTGTTTTTTTTTCTTCTTTTCTTTTCTTTCTTTAGGTGCTCTGCCATGTTTTTTAACTCAAGACCATGGCTTTTTTTGTGGTGCCTATCATTATCACTGGAGTGCTCACTGGATATTTGACTCTTCTTTTTGTACTGTTGGGGTGTTTCACCTTCTTTTTCTCCTTCATCTCTCAAACTGACGATGAGAGCCTCTAGAAGGATTCCCCCCATTTTCGGCATATTAGACTTTTACCCTAGTTTATTACTTTTCTCTTCTTCAAATAAAACCACATAACTTGAAAAAAAATGATCAGACTTAAACACCAAATCCAAAGCCAATGACAACAGAATCAATACCCAATCTACAACAAGCTAGACACAGAGGGGACCACTTATACTAGCAGCTTGGGGCGGGTAAGAAGGATATGGGATGCATACTGGGAACGGGGATGGAAGGAGGACACCTTTGGTGGTGGGAATTCCTGGATTCAATGTCAATATGTACCTAAAATATTACTGTGAAAGATATGTAATCCACTTTGGTCAAAATAAAAATTATTATTATATTTAAAAAAATAAAGCATTGGGGGCTAGACAGACAGAACAGTGGGTGGTGCATTTGCCTTGCATGTTGCTAAATGGGGTTCAAGCCCTGGCATTTCATGTGCTTGCCCTGAGCCTATCAAAAGAAATAACTCCTGAGTGCAGAGCCAGGAATAACCCCTACCACTGCCAGATGTGGCCCCAAAACAGGCAAACTAAAAGTAATAATAAAATAAAGTAGATATTTATGAGGATTTGTACAAAGATCTTTTGATTCACATATTTTTAGTTTAATGGTAGAGAAAAGGAGAAAATAATATAAACAAAACGAGAGGGAAGAAAAATAGCTATTGCATCTAATTGAACTAAAGAATGTGGTTAGTATTACTTTCTTAAAAGATTGACCCAGGGGGTAAGAGAAATGGTACAGTGGATACTTGCCTTCCAGGCAGTTGACTCAGGTTCTTGTGCCCCATAAAGTGCTCTGAGTCCCATCATGAGTAATCCCTGAATGTGGGATTAATTGGATCCCATCCCACTCAGTATATGCCCTGTGACTCATTGGTTGGAAACATCTTTTAAAGTAGCACCTTCGATTGGTGTTTAGAGCACCTAGTCTCACCTCTGACATGGTCTATACTTTCCTATAAATACTATGGGTCACAGGAAAACACCCTCTTGTGTTTCTGGAATTCCCATTGAGCTTCCTGTTTCTTAGGAGCTGAAACTCCTGAACATGTTTCACTGTGTGTGTGTGTGTGTGTGTGTGTGTGTGTGTATGTATGTATGTATGTATGTATGTATTATTTCCTACATCAACATTTGCTTCTAGACCTCTCCAGAGTCCTGGCTTTGAAACTTGAGGCCCGATTCTAACACCTGAACATAGACATACTGGTAGATTTCCTTCTCAAGACTGCCCCCACTTCACAATATGTTTCCTGGGGAACCCCTACCAGCAACACAAATATAAGTCTTTTCTTCCTTTAAGATTGAATGGGCCCTTACAGCCACCTTTTATTTATTCTTTCTGATGTACTATGTGAAAGGTAAAGAGAGATTTCAGTCACAATATATTGCTACAATAAAACCAAAAGAGTCCAACATAAACACCACTAAACTGAGGAGATAAAAACATTAATTTTGGTTGGTTTTTGGTTATACTGACAGGATTCAGGTGTTATTCCTGGCTCTGTACTCAGGAGCTACTCCTGTCAGGCTCGGGGGAACATATAGTATGGTGGGATTGAACCTCAGCTGGCTGTGTACAAGGCAAATACCCTACCCTCTAGTACTATTGCTCTGGCCCCAGATAAACATACTTGTAGCTAATTTTGACTTTATCCGCAGTTTTAGATAGATATATTTTAGGTGGTCATATGTTATGATGACCAATGATTGCACATTGTTGGGTGGAGTGCTTGAGTGTTGCTTACCTTCTCACTGAGAGTCAGTGAAAACACACACACACACACACACACACACACACACACACACACAAAACTCGAGCAACACACTCTGAGAAGAGTTTTGTTTAGTTTTATTTTTAGAATTTAGTTTTAATTATATACCCAGCAGAGTTTTGCTTTAGAGACTGATTGGGCCCTCAAAGGTCAGATATCCATTTTTCAGAATATCAAATTTGGCAACTGGAAGAAGACTACAGGAGCAGCAATTCTCAAGCAAAGCAAGGATTAAATTGTCTCAAGGATATGAGCACATTTGGAGTACATTCTTAGGTTACCAATGTTACAAAATTCATATGACCATCTCAAGGACATCTCTAATGTGTTCCATGATTGAACCATGTTGCCTAGACTCATTGCCCTTTGGCATCTCTTGCTCTCTGCTGTTAGCCTGTTTGAAATATGAACAGGGGTCTTTTCTTCATCAGCACACTAAGCTGTGTAGCTTTTTAAAACTCAGACAAGTGCTTTCTGTGAGTCACCATTCTTGCTGTAGTGCTTGTATTAAAAGTAATTAGTCCAAGCTGAGATGCTTGCACATCTTTAGTTGTGAGGTTGACACACACCTGGCTCTTTATAGAGTACACACTATTGTGGGGCCATGGAGTCTGAGATGACAAAATGGCAGGAATTGTTTTCAGCACATGTATGACACTGGAGCTTCAACTCAAGCCCTCCCACTTCTAAGCGGGCAATGTTTGCTATTGAGCTGAGCCATATCCTGGGTCCCTGACTGAGCGTTTTGATTATATGTTGTTGTTGTTGTTATTATTATTATTATTATTTGTTTTAGGCTTATTTCTGGCTTTGTGATCATGTTTCACTCCTGATTATGTTTGGGGGACCATCTGTGGTGCCAGGAATCAAACTGAAGTTGGCCACATGTAAGGCAAGTGCCTTAGCCACTGTACTATGTTTCTAGCCCTTGATTAGCCCTTAATGTTTTAAAGAGACAGTTAAAGGGGCCAGGGTAATAGCACACTGGGTAGGGCATCTGCCTAGCACACAGTTGATCTGGGTTTAATCCTCGGCATCCATATCGTTCCTTGAGCCTGCCAGGAGTAATTTCTGTCTGAAGAGGCAGAAATAACACCTGAGCACTACTGAGTCTGGCCCAAAGACCTAAAAAAATAAAAAATAAAAAAATAAATAAATAAATAAATAAAGTAAAGACTCAGTGAAAGTAATCCAGGTTCTATTAGAGTCAGGGAAGCAAAAACATTTCAAAAAGCAGAAAGAGGTTTGCTTTATATAAAACCCACCTGGGTTTGCTTACACACTGGGAGTTAGGGATCCTGTTAGGGACATAGTGACTTGTTGAGGCAGCTTTGAATTTTCTCAGTCAAGGACTTCAAGGGGGATATCTTGGTGTCAACACAAAGCCATGGCTTTGAACTGCCATAAAAGTTGTGATGGCTCAAGTGAGGTTGTGTTTCTAACTTTGTGACCTTTTCCATAGGGCAGCCTTGACCTTTCTTGAAGGAAACAGGTCTTTCCTTCTCAGCACTACTCTAAGTGCTAAAAGGAACTTCTATGCTCCCTGGAAAGAATGAATTCCTGCCATCTGGGGGTGATAACTGTAAAAGGGACTATTGGAGGGTGGGGAGCTGTTTGGGTAGGGGAGTGATACCTAGTAGGATTCAAGGTTTACTCCTGACTGTGTGCTCAGGGTCACTCCAGATGGTTCTATTTTGATTGTTTGGGGGCCATACCCAGTGATGCTCAGGAATTACTCCTGGTGGTGCCTGGCAGATCATATGGGATGCCAAGGATTGAACTCAGGTCAGCTGAAGGCCAGGTGTGCACCCTACCTGATGTCCTATCTCTCCAGCCTCTAAAAGCAACTCTTTCTAAACCACCAGTCAGCATCAATTGATTTGGGCTGATGTTGAACTTCAAATAAATGGAATCATACAGGTTTATACTTTGTATTACTATTTTGTTTTGCTCAAGTAAATATTTATGAAATTCATTCATATTATAATGTATACAATGGGGAAAAATAAATCCTGGGGGGGGGGGCAACAGAAACCTCAGAGGCAGGACTGTGGATAATAAGGGATGATTCCTAGAGTTATGTGTGGCCCCTTCCAGATAACTAGTCACCATCTTTTATAAAGATATTGTTATAAACTATAATATAAGGCCAGGAATGTAGCTCAGATATTTGCTTCCCAGGGATCAGGCCCTGGGTTCAAACTCTAACATATAATAAACAAGCAAATAAATAGACAAAACAATATGTATTTTGTTGCTAACACACACACGTTTGAACAGTAAGAACAGCAATAAAATGATAACAGTAGGCTGGAATGATAGCACAGTGGTAGGGCATTTGCTTTGCACATGGCTGACCCAGGATGGACCCAGGTTTGATTCCCTGCATTCCATATGGTCCCCTGAACCTGCCAGGAGAAACTTCTGAGTGCAAAGCCAGGAGTAACCCCTGAGCACTGCCAGGTGTGACCCCCCCAAAAATATATAATGTAATATAAATTTTGCAGGCTCTGGCTTATTTATTATATCTGGAAATTTCAGTTTTTCTGCACCTGCCATCTTTCCTATAGTAAAACATCCTTGCTCTTCAATCAATCTCCAAAAGAACATGATACCATGATGCCACTGAAATTTTCCAGGTAGATTGGTCCTGGATGACAACTCTGGGCTTGGTGTGGGAATATTTAATGCCTAAAACAACTGTATTATGAATAACTTGGTAAATCATGATGTGATAATAAAAACAATTTAAAGATCATCAATCTTGGGCTGGAGCTACAGTACAGTAGGTAGGTACTTGCCTTGCGTTTGGCCAACCCAGGTGCAATGCTGACACCCTGGGAGAGTAGTATTTTTTAAATATTAAAATATGCAAAGCAATGCTCTTTGGCTTAGACATCATACATATATACATACCTGAATACATACATGGTGAAAAAAGACAAAAACAGTAATGATAAATATGAAATTTTAGCAAATGGTTCTACTGGGGCTAGGGAAAAATGTATTAAGGCTTAGTTACCCAGAAGCCTTATCATTTGAAACAGTTCTCTTAAATTGTATGGTGGGTAAACACTTATTAGCTTTATCTTTTTGTCTGACATATCTTTCATAATGTTAAATATTCATTTGTTTATATTGATAAGAACTTTTTAAAAATTAGGCATGGATGCTGAATCTTACCAAGTGACTTTTTGTCAAAATACTACTCTCACTTTCCTTCAGAAGTCAATTCTGGGGGCTGGAGAGATAGCCTGGAGGCAAAGCATTTTGCCTTGCATGCAGAAGGATGGTGGTTTGAATCCCGGCATCCCATAAGGTCCCCCGAGCCTGCCAGAAGCGATTTCGGAGAGTAGAAACAGGAGTAACCCCTGAGCATGACCCAAAAACCAAAACAAAAAACAAAAAAGTCAATTCTGATTTCTTTGAGTTGTGTGTGTGTGTGTGTGTGTGTGTGTGTGTGTGTGTGTGTGTGTGTGAGTGTTCTACACCTGACAATGCTTATGAGTTACTCCTGGCACTGAAATTAGGAATCAGTTCTGGAGGTTCTTGGGGAACCATATAGATCCTGGAGATGAAACCCCGGTCTTCTAGATGCAAGGCAGCACCCTACCTGCTGTATTCTCTCTGGATCAGGTTACATTGCTGTTGTTGGATTTTGCAATAGTAGGAATGGGATTTATCCTGCCTTCTGCACTCGATACATATGACACAACCAATAAAATATTAATTGGATAAGTAACTATGTAGCTGCCCTCTCTTAAACTATTTTGTTAAGCCTTACTCATTGAAGTCAAGGCCAGATGCTAACCTTTTCTGTGAACTACTCTGGAAATGAGACATTCCTGGCCATGGTGCTGGGCACCACTAACAGGATGTAACTTAGAGAGAATAAGCATCTTTTCTTGTAAAGTATCTCCTTACTTGTTCCATGAACTGCAAGTAAATTATTTATCCCCAGGTAGGGTATCTTTACATTTTTCCCCAATCTGCTTCAGGGCCTGATACCAAGCAGGGTCCAGAAATGCTAGCTTCAAGGCAACAAATGAGATTACATAGCTCCACGTTTCTGATACAAATAAATACAGATTGTTTAAGGAGAGTTTCAGATTTACAGAAAAGTTGAGAGTGCTGAGTATTTCCTTATCCCCTCTCTATTGTTTGTATCTTTAGTATACTCCTTCAGTGCATTACATTTGTCACGACAAATCAAATCGTTTCATTACTAGTAACTAAACGCCATACTTAATTTGAATTTCATTAGCTTTTCTTTTTCTCTTTTTTCCCCTTCCTTCCCCTCTTCACTCCTCTCCTCTTCTCTTTCCCTGTTTTGAGCCACAAAAACCTAGCTGTGCTCAGGGCTTACTCCTGGACCTGTGCACAGGGATCACACCTGAAGGGGCTGGTGGGTGGGTTCATATGGGGTGCTGCGTTCTCTCTCTCTCTCTCTCTCTCTCTCTCTCTCTCTCTCTCTCTCTCTCTCTCTCTCTCTCTTTCTCCTGAAGGGGCTGGTGGGTGGGTTCATATGGGGTGCTGTGTTCTCTCTCTCTCTCTCTCTTTTCCAGGGAACCACATTACGTTTAGTCACTTCAGTGTGTTGCTGCTATCTTCTTGTTTTGACTTGCATTTCTCTAATAATTAAATGGTGAACTCTTCTTCGTATTATTATATATATTCATTATATTCATATTATTATATATTGACCTTTTGGACATCTACAGGTAGAAGAGTCCATTGATGTCTTTTTTAATTCTTAGTTTGTTTGTTTTTTTTTTTCCATCGCTGTCAATAGTTCATACATTTGGATAACAGTCTTTCATCTTAGGGATAATGTAGAGGAATTTTTCTCCCATTTGGAAGGGTTTTTTTTTTTTTATTGTAGCCCGAGCTCCTTGTGCTACAACATTCCTTTTCATTTTGAAGGAGTCCCGTTTATTTTCATATTTTTCTTTTTTCAGTTCCACATTTTCTTTTCTTTTTAAATGCATACTATCTTTATTTAAGCACCACGATCACAATACAGATTTGCAGGTGGGTTCCAATACATATTTTTATTTTCTTCAAATCATCAAAAATCACCGCAGTGATCCATCGCCCAGAGAGGAGAGTTGCCTTTCTTTTTCCCTCAGCGCAGGTATTGGCCGATTTCTCCATATCAACCCAGAGGGCTTTTTCTCCCACCCACGCTTAGGCGCAACCCCTCACACAACGAGAAAAACGAGCCTGGGCGCTTGCGGGCCGCCTCCGGCTTGACAGCGTGAGAACATGCGACCCTGCAGCGAGCGGGCCAGAGCAGTGCCAGAGCCGTGGGACGAAGCACAGGCCGCCGGCCGCTCCCTCAGAAAGCTACCACAGCCCGGGAGCCTCGCGAGGAGGAGCCGCTCGCTCGCTCGCCAATCTCGAGCGGAATGCGGCGCGCGCGCGGGGCGGAGTGGGCGTGGCCTCGCAAGTGGGCGTGGCCCCAGCGCGGAGGTGCGCGCGCAGCGTCGGGATCGCGGCGCTCCGGCGGCGGCGACGGCGACGAGCGCGCCCGGGCCGGAGGCGGTTGCTGCGCCCAGTACTGGGCTCGCTGCTGGGGGCGCAGGCGCCGTGAACTGAGCTCGGCCGCGGCGTCGGCTCGTTCGAGGCTCGTCATGGCGACCTCGCAGAAGCCTTTCCAGCTGGTGGTGTTCGGCGCGTCGGGCTTCACCGGCCAGTTCGTGACGGAGGAGGTGGCTCGGGAGCAGGCGGACCCGCAGCGCACCTCGCCGCTGCCCTGGGCCGTGGCGGGCCGCTCCCGGGAGAACCTGCAGCGGGTGCTGGAGAGGGCCGCGCACAAGCTGGGTGCGTCCGGGCCGTGTGCGCAGGGGCGGGGTTCGCCGCCCGCCCGGGCAACGGCCCCTCGATGAGCCTGCCTTCTGCGTCCCCAACTGCTGGCCCCGCGGGGGAGCCGGGGGACGTGCCCGGGAAGGCCGCGGCCACCGAGGCCCGTCCCCCGCCTAGACCGGAGGCCACCAGCACCTTCAGGATGCGTGGCCCCAGGTTTCTCCGTGAATCCGGGGAGCCTAACTGAGCTCTTTTTCCCAAACCCACCTTTCGGCCCCGCAGCCCCCCTCTCCCTCCCCATTCTCCCTCACCCCAGGATCTATACCTTGAGCTTTGCTTGAGAACCTGTTGACTGCTTTATATCGTATATTTGTATACATAGAGATTTATATACAAATATATGTATATGACCATATATGTATGTATATACATATATTTGTGTTTTTTGTTTGATTTTACTTTGGGGATGGGCTTTGCTTATTCTTTTCTTTTTTGGGGGGCGGCGGGTCACACCCAGCAGCACTCAGGGGTTACTCCTGGCTCTATGCTCAGAAATCGCCCCTGGCAGGCTCGGGAGACCTTATGGGATGCCGGGATTCGAACCACCGTCCTTCTGCTTGCAAGGCAAACGCCCTACCTCCATGCTATCGCTCCGGCCCCGGGCTTTTCTTTTTCTTTTCCTTTTTTTTTTTTAATATATTTTTTATTTAAGTAACATGATCATATTTGGGTTACAGTCATAACCAGAACACCCCCCTTCACCCGTGCAACATTACCCCCTACCCCCTTCCCATCCCCTGCCTGTTTTCGAGACAGGCATTCTACTACAGTAATTTGTTTTTAAGTTCAGTAAGTTGTATTTTTTTCCTCAAAGGATAAGAGTAAAAAATATATAGTAAAGGTGTGGTGATAGTGGCAATCGCCAATGTTTGCATAGGTCCAGAAAAATGGAGAAAATGGGAAAAAAAATCCTTGACTTGATTACAAAAAGGCCTCACCCCAGAAGTTTATTGGCATAAGACAGAATCTGGGTTGGATGACAGTCTTAAAATGTGTGGTCCTTAAAAGAGCATTTTTCTCTGTTATTACCACCCTGAGGAGCAGAGATTGCGATGTACCTGGCCAACCCAGGTTTGATCCTGGTCTCCCCTGTGGGCTCCCGTGTAAATCCTGAGTGCCACCAGACCCCCCAGCAAACAGAACCGAACCCCGAAACCACATATCTTTGAGGCGTGGTTGTTTTTTTGTTTTTTTTGTTTTCGTATGCCAGACTTTGTTCTCTCTCAGTGCTGGGAATACAGGTTCTTTCGGACCACACACCCTCCTGGTGTGTTTGGGAGAACTCTGATTTTTAGGGTCCAGCAGCTCTTAACTTTGGCAAGGAACTTTCGATTCCCCCAGGCTTTCTCTCACCCTCATTCAGGCAAGTAATATTTGGCAATGCTCTGTTGAGTCTTTATCTCACGTGCAAGGCCACACACCATAGAGGTGGGGTACAGAATCGCTGTTGTTTGCGGTTCGGTACCCCCAAGATACCCCTGTAGGCTGCTCTCACTGCAAGCCCCTGTGCTAGATAGTTTTTGTGAAGCAACTTTGGGGTCTCACTTTGCTGAAAAATGTATTATTAAAATCTGGCTCTTTCTCTACCTCCCACCCCCTCTCTCAATTCACTTCCCTCCCCTCCTCTTTTCTTCTCTCTCTGTCTCCAGGGCCCCTCTCTTTCTTTGCCCTCTCTGCGCCCCCCCCCCCCATTTTCTTATGTGTGCAACCTAGATAATTTACCAGTTGGAATGACCAGATTCAAATTTGATCTTTGACCCATCAAGTGTATTTGATTATATCAAAGTGTAACTATACTTCGTACAATTACTCACTTGTCTGAGTGTTCTTATCTAGATCCTACTTTTCACCTTAGGTAATCTTCTCATTGTTTTGGGGTTTGTTACTTTCTCCCAATTCTGTAATTGTTTCATATATAATTATTTAGTAATTTTTCAGAAACAATTTTTATCACTTTTGTCAGAGGTATGTCAAAACAGACTTTTATTTAGTATCTGAGTGATTATGAAATTGGCTTTTTCACACAGAGTTGTCATTTGCGCATTGCTTTTGTTAGTTTAAAAAAAAAACAAACAACAACAGGGCAGTGATCCTCAGTATTAACTTCATTTTGCTCCTAGTCTTTTCCTTCTTTAAAAACAAATAATGTGATTAAGAATCTCATTTGAGGGGCCAGAACAATGACGCAAGCATGTGCCTTGCCCGTGCTAGCCTAGGACAAACCACGGTTCTATCCCCCGGTGTCCCATATGGTCCCCCAAGCCAGGAGCAGTTTCTGAACACATAGTCAGGAGTAACCCCTGAGCGTCACCAGGTATGGTCCAAAAACAAAACAAAACAAAAACATATTTGAGAGGGAAAGTTAGTTTTTGCTTTATTTAGGTTTGGGGGTTCTGATAATTTTAAAAACTGAAATATATAATGCTGGAGTTATTTACAGAAAATAATTTTGTTGAATTTTAGGAAGACCAACACTGTTATCTGAAGTTGGAATAATAATATGTGATATCACTAATCCAGCCTCCCTTGACGAAATGGCTAAACAGACATCCATTGTCCTGAATTGTGTAGGACCCGTAAGTAATTGCCTCTTCTTTGTATTAAAACAAGCAGGACATTGATTAATTCAATTCCCAAGGAGCACAAGGGTGGGGAACAGAAGACTTGGTTCAGGGCCTTGACCCCATACGAAGAATATTCACTTCTCTCTCCGAGCTGAAGATACAGATGCGACAGTCTCTTGAGAGAGTGACTTTCTGTGGCATGTAAGGAATGTGTGCTGGTTTGTTTATTGGTGAAAACTGTGATTGAGTTTTTAAATCAGGTTTCCCGCTTTATTAATAGGGGCCACTCCAGGTAGTGCTTGGAGCCATGAGGTTCTGGGGATTGAATTTGGAGCCTCATTCTTGTAAATCAGACTACTCTACCACTGCTCCATTATCCTACTACTTATTTTTGTTTGGTGAGCATCAGTGTTTGGGCCAATCCTACAGTTCTCAGGGGGACGTACATGGTGCCAAAATTGATACAACTACATGCAAGTCAAGCACTTTAACCCCTGTCCCATCACTTTGAACTCTAGTCTTAGGTTTGTATACTTATTGCTGCAGTGAGCCTACTCTGTCAGAATCCTTAACTGGGTAGACCCTGGCAGCAGTTGTTCCCTTTTCTTCACTTGCCTTTGGAGTATTGCCCCCACACAACTTTCCTCTTTTCCACCATCTTTATTTCACTGTTGGATATTTTTTATCCTTCTGTGATTACTAGAAGCCTCCAAGCTCAAACAGTAGTTGTCTACACTTTATGGGCCAATTAAAAAAAAGTGTTGGGACCTGAGAAATAGTATAGGAGTTATGACACTTTGTTCCTTCAGCCATCCCCCACTTGGACGCTAGATGCTGCCTGTGGGCATTGGGTACCTCTCCAAGTATTACGCAGGTATGGCCAAATCCTCCTCCTCTCAAAATCATTGTTATTGTAGTACAATGTGTATGTATGAAGCTTTTTTAACTTTACCCTCTTTAAATATATGTATAATATAAAATAATAAATTTTTGCATTGTATAGCCACTTCCTATCTAATAGCACTATCTAAACGAACGAACTGGGCTAGTATTGTTTTAATTATATTTATTTATTTGATTTTGGTTTTGGGGCCACACTCAGTGATGCTCAGGGGATACTCCTGGCTATGCACTCAGAAATCACTCCTGGCTTGGGAGATCATATGATGATCTGGGATTGAAATCAGGTCCGTCCTGAGTCAGCCATGTGCAAGACAAATGCCCCACTGCTGTGTTATTGCTCTGTCCGTAGTATTGTTTTTTTGTTTTTTGTTTTTTTTTTTAAAGTTTAAACTTTATTCCTCCTGCCAACAGCTCCTAACTGACTGGTCAGAGTTCTCTCCCACGAGGGATGAAAGAATTGTTTTGTTTTGTTTTTAATTAAAAAATTTTGTGTGTGGAGCAGTGGTCCTCAAACTATGGCCCGTGGGCCACATATTGTATTTGTATCTGTTTTGTTTCTTCATTGCAAAGTAAGATCTATGCAGTGTGCATAAGAATTCGTTCATAAGTTTTGTTTTTACTAGAGTCAGACCCTCCAATGGTCTGAGGGACAGTGAACTGGCCCCGTTTAAAAAGTTTGAGGACCCCTGGTGTGGAGGATATTGCTCAGCAGTGCTTTGGGCTACTCCTAGCACAGTGTTTGAGGGTTATTCCCTCTGTGATGAGGGGCATTGAGAGGGAAATGGGGCACTGGTAATAGAACCTGAGATTCTAGTATGCAAAACCTGCTGTCTGGCCCTTTGAAGTATCTTCTTGTGCCAGTAACTTTTAAATAGTGTAGTATAACTCAGTGTAGGATTGAGACTGAGCATTACCAGAAATTTCAGGTAGATTAGTAAATAAGAAATGATGCATGGTACTCGAGTACTGATTCATGAAACTTTTTGTTGCAATTAGATATATTTGTGTAGAGCTTCTCTGTTAAAAATTAATTTCATAGTATAGATTGTGGTCAAAAAAGTTGAGGTGTCAGAGTACAATGGCTAGGGTGCTTGCCTTCTATGTGACTGACCCAGGTTCTATTCCTGGCACTACATTTGGTCCCCCTAATTCTGTCAGAAGTGATCTCTGAATGCTGAGCTAGGAATAAGCCCTGAACACAAATGTATTTTACCCCCCAAACCCCCCACTCTAAAAAAATGGTTCAGAAACTGAAATTACTATGGGGAAAAGCAGATGAGGTTGGGGCTTGAAACGGAAGGGACACTGGTGAGAGGTGTGTATTGGAACATTGTATGCTTGAAACCCTATCATTAATAGTATGGCAAATCTTGGTGCCTCAATGAAAAAAAAATTTTTTTAGTTTTTTATTTAATTAAAGAACTGTGCTTTACAAAGGTATTGATAGTGATTAAAACATTTTTTTAAAAGGGTTTGGAAGGAATGACAACACCTTATAGTTGTTTCTTAGGTGGACAGTTTCTTACTTGGACAGTTAGTGAGTAGCTTAGCTTTTAGATTTTTACTCCTAATACCTGCTTCTCCATAAGTTATACTTATATTGGCACTTTAATTTTGTAATATGAATAACAATTTAATTCTCAGGGCTAGAAGTGTTAATAGTTTGGAGCCATAACTTGTATCTTTTTAGTTGTAATTTTTCCCTTAAAATACATTTTTTTTTTTTAGCTTTTGGGTAGTACCCGGCAATGCTCAGGCTTACTCTGGCTCTGTACTTTGGAACAATTTGGCAGTGCTCAGGGGATCATATATAGTGCCAGGATGGAACCCAAGTCAGCTGTAGTGTGAAGCAAACTCCCTACTTGCTGTAGTTTAAATCTATTATGTGAGGGCTTATTTACTTAAAATCAAATAATATCTGTAAAATTACTCAAGCATATGCAAATAAGCATTGTCCAAATAATATAGAAAATTGACAAAAAAGTATGACTGTAGAGATAGTATAGCAGCTAAGGAGCTTTTCTTGCTTATGACCAACCCAGGTTCTATTCCAGCATCCCATATTGTCCCGTGAGCCATGCTAGAAGTGCAGAGGCAAGAATAAATACTGAGCACTGCTGGGTGTGTCTGAAAAAAACAAACAAAAAAACAAACCAAAGACAGACTAAAACTTAGGCCTAAATATGTCAAGAAAAATGAAGGTTGAGTCTAGCATGTGACTCATCGATAGAGCACTTCGTTTGTGTGTATGAGAAACACTTTCAGTTTGTGTGTGTGAGGCCTTGGTTTCTATTCCTGGTTGTGTTGTAGTTCACTGAACACAGTTGAGTGGGTCCAAACAGAAAAGGAAAATGTAATGTATAGGAACAAAACAGATAAAGATACAGAGGAAAGTTATGGAAGCACTAAAGGCTTTAGTTTTGGAAAGGCAATATATATTATAAAGATGTCATTTTCTAAATAAAATTACAGATTCAGGGAGTAGAGAAATAGGGCAGTGGATAAGGCACTTGCCTTGCATACAGCCAACCTGGATTTGATTCTCCGGCATCCTATACAGTTCCCTGAGCCCATCAGGAATGGTTCCTGAGCACAGAGACAGTAGTAAGCTTTAAGCACAGCTGGGTGTGGGCCAAAAATTTAAAAAAAAAAAAAAAAAAAAGAAGAAGAATAGATTCAGTGCAGAAAAAATTGTTTGCATTTTTTGGGGGCTAGATTGATTATAATGAAACCAGTTATTGTAGTTAAGTAGATGAGGAGTAAGATGTAAATTTAGATTTAGATGTGCAGAGGGAAGTTGACTACTTTCAGGTAATTTTAGGGAACTCTCTTGATAAAACTTGATAACATCCAGGCTTATTAGATGGTCAGAGAGAAAGTATAGGAGTTAAAGTGCTTGCCTCAAAAATGGCCGAACCCAGTTTGAACCCTGCCACTACTTATGTTCACTAAGTAACCCCTGAGCACCACTGGACGAAGCCCCTAAACTAAGAAAAACAGAATAGGTAGTGACAAAATAGCTTTCATATCATGTGAGAATTGTGGGGAATATGATAGTATTAGTAATAATAAGAATTATTAATGGGGCCAGAGAGATAGCATGGAGATAAGGCATTTGTCTTGCATGCAGAAGGACAGTGGTTCGAATCCCGGCATCCCATATGGGCTCCTGCGGCTGCCAGAAGCGATTTCTGAGCGTAGAGCCAGGAGTAACTTCTGAGCTCTGCCAGGTGTGACCCAAAAACCAAAAATAAATAAATAAAAAGAATTATTATTCATTTATATTTGTAGATTACTATGCCTTAGCACTGTACTAAGCTTTTGGTGTTTATCTTATTTTATTATTACTACAGTGCAACCCAATAATTGCCTCTTTTTATTACTAATACAAAATATTATTTGAGACATATAGCAACTTGCTCAAGAACACACAGCTAGTGAGTGTAAAGCTGGATTTCTTTTATTTTATTTTGGATTTTGGGACCACACCTGGCAGTGCTTGAGGCTTACTCCTGACTCTTTGCTTAGGGATCACTCATTTCTAGTGATGCTTATGTAACCACTTGTGGTATTGATGATGGAACAGAGTTGTCAAGTGTCTTACCTGCTCTAGGCTCTCTCCATTCCATAGCCTGGGTTTAAATCGCTTAAAATCCCATGCACTAGACAATCGTGCTGTTTAGGTATTTTTAGGCCATCTTGTCTCTATCTTTCTTCATTTTAGTTCATCAGAAAAGATACCGGAAGTAGAGCCTGGCTATCATACTGTGTCTTGTCTACTATCTCCTGAGCTAGATTGTAGTGGAGGAAAGACCATTTTGAGAGAAAGATAAAATCTGGTGGTTTTTTTTGTTTTGTTTTGTTTTGTTTTGTTTTGTTTGTTTGTTTGTTTTTTGGGTCACATTCGGCAGTGCTCAGAAGTTACTCCTGGCTCTGCGCTCAGAAATCGCTTCTGGCAGGCTTAGGCAACCATATGGGATGCCGGGATTCAAACCACTGTCCTTCTGCATGCAAGGCAAACACCTTATCTCCATGCTATCTCTCCAGCCCCGATAAAATCTGTTTTAGACATGTTGAAATTTGAGGTATCTGATACTCTTACATTTAAAAAGGAATACATTCAATATAATAGACACTTGTCTCAGAGAATGTACAGTGCTAATAGACATAAAACATGTTTGTCATTATTTCTCATGAACATACAGATCCAAACAACAGTAAAGCATCTTACCAGTGAGAAAGCTTACTTCCTACTAACGTCTGGAAATAGTCACCTGGGATGTGAGGAGGAGGAACCTCATTCACCATTGGTGGGAATTTCATCGGGTTCATAGTTTTTCTTGATGTAACCCAAGAGTTTCCAAATTCAGCTTCTACTACCACCACCACCACCACCTTATACCTGATTTGTGTTTAAGACACCCAAAACAGCTCTCTTTCAGATATACCTGGATTTTTTTTAAATTTTTCCGGAAAATCCCTGTTTTCAGAATTGTCTCCATCACTTCTATAATATTTCCCATTTTGCATTACACAAAGATGTCCCAAAAAAACCAAGATGGAAGCCCCAAAGCCAAAACCTGAAAGGCCAAAAAGTTGCTGATAGGTTTCCACAGCTACACAATAAAAAAAGAAAATCTGTACCTCACACCCCGTTCCAAAGATGCAAAAAACTGTTACTGAAGTGCAGTCCAAATGTCCTCAAAATAATATTCCCAGCAGAAACCAGTTTGACCATTCTACCTTCCTCTTAACTCTGAGTTGGCCTTCAAGAAGAGTGAAAACACCATACATAGGCTCACTGAGTATGTCAGGCCAGCAGGCACCAGATTATAAGCCATGAAGAAAGAAGCTCAGTGACATTGAAATGTTCGAGGTTAACATCTTGATCACATCTGTAAATTTACATTATAAAAAATTAGGTAGTGCCACAACATTATTTGCTCATTACATCTATTCTTTTATATTTTTTTTTTTGGATTTTGGGCCACACCTTTCCTGGCTCTGCACTGAGGAATCACTTCCGATGGGCTCAGGACTGTAAGAGATGCTGGGAATTATACCCGGGTCAGCTGTGTGCAAAGCAAATGCCCTACCTACTGTGTTATTGCGTTGCCCCTGTTCATTGTATTTATAATCCTTATTATTTGCTTTCTTAATAACCACTGCTGCTTTTAAAACTGGCATTTCATTTATTTAAGCTAAGTCAAAGTAAATTGTTGGTTTTCTTTATTTTCCCAGTATCGATTTTATGGAGAACCTGTAGTAAAAGCATGTATTGAAAATGGAGCTAGCTGTATTGACATCTGTGGAGAACCTCAGGTATGTAAAACAGAAGAAAGAGGTAGAACAAACAATTCTTTTAAAGTGAAAAATACCTACTGCAGTTTTGTAGACAAATTTTAGAAGTTGATGATCCTTCCCTAGTGTTGCATGCTTAGTTGAGAGCTTGAGGTGAACACTATGATAAAATCATACTTGCAGTTTTCTTCCTTTTTTTTTTTTTAATTTGACTACAGACACATTGATTTAGTGTCCATTTAATATTTGGCTGTGTTGATTTTTTTTTTTTTTTTTTTGGTTTTTGGGCCACACCAGGCATTGCTCAGGGGTTACTCCTGGCTGTCTGCTCAGAAATAGCTCCTGGCAGGCACGGGGGACCATATGGGACACTGGGATTCGAACCTACCACCTTTGGTCCTGGATCGGCTGCTTGCAAGGCAAACATTGCTGTGCTATCTCTTCGGGCCTGGCTGTGTTGATTTTTATAGCCAATCTATGCTTTAAATGAAATTAGTTGGGGCTGGACAATAGCTCAGCGGATAGCCGCCGACTCGAGTTTGATCCCTGGTATCCCCTATGGTCCTCCAACCCTGTCAGGAATAATTTCTGAGCACAGATCCAGGAGTAACCCCTGAGCATGCTGGGTATGATCCAAAAAACAGGAGGAAAAAAACCCAAACAAATAATACCAGATGAAATTAATCACAGTAGTTTTATTTTTTTTCTTTTGGTTTTAGGGCCACACCTGGCATTGTTCTGGATTGACTCTTGGCTCAGGAATTACTCCTGACAGGCTCGGTACCATATGGGATGCCAGGAATTGAAGCAGGGTCGGCCATGTGCAAGGCAAACACTACCCTCTGTACTATCACTCTGGCTCCAGTCAAGTAATTTTCTATGTATAACTCTTTTGTAACTTCATTATGAATTCCCTTTTTAAAATTTTTAAAAAATTTTATTTGGGGACTTGGAGCCACACCTGGCAGCACTCAGGTTACTCCTGTCTGTGCTCAGAAATCAATTCTGGTAGGCTCAGGGACCATATGAAATTCTGGGGATTGAATCTAGGTTGGCCACATGCTAGGCAAATGCCCTGTCCCACTGTGGACTCACTCCAGCATCTCCCATTATTTTTTTTTTAATATTTTTATTTAAACACTGTGATTACAAGGTTGTTCATACTTGAATTCCCTTTGATTTTGGTCCATACCCAGCAGTATCCAGGTCTTACTCCTGACTCTGCTCAAGTTGAATCTTGGTGGGTTTGTAGGATGCTGGGGTTCAAACCTAGACTGACTATATGCAAAGCAAGTTCCCTAGCCACTGTAGCCCCATGAATTCCCTTTTCCTAATCAGGCACCTCTATAATATAAAAGTGTCAAGTACATTAAACCTAAATGTTTTAATGTTCACATTTAATGTTACCATATTCCAGAATTATGCTGAGTAGTTTATGTAATGCTCAATATTCGTAAAAAGTATCTTCCCTGTTTTATCAGTGAGGAAATTGAAGCCTTAGAAAATTGGGGCCTGGCGGTGGCGCTAAAGGTAAGGTGCCTGCCTTGCCTGCGCTAGCCTTGGACGGACCGCGGTTCGATCCCCCGGTGTCCCATATGGTCCCCCAAGTCAGGAGCAACTTCTGAGCACATAGCCAGGAGTAACCCCTGAGCGTTACCGGGCGTGGCCCAAAAACCAAAAACCAAAAAAAAAAAAAAAAAAAAAAAAAGAAAATTAAGTCAAAAACCAAAAAAAAAAGGCCCGGAGAGATAGCACAGCGGCGTTTGCCTTGCAAGCAGCCGACCCAGGACCAAAGGTGGTTGGTTCGAATCCCGGTGTCCCATATGGTCCCCCGTGCCTGCCAGGAGCTATTTCTGAGCAGACAGCCAGGAGTAATCCCTGAGCACTGCCGGGTGTGACCCAAACACCAAAAAAAAAAAAAAAAAAAAAGAAAATTAAGTAATTTACTCAGGGTTTTGCAAAACTATTATACTTACTTTGAAGTCTATCTAACTGACTGCAGGAAGAGTAGTGTGTTAAAAAGCACTAACTTGTACTAACTCCTTTGGAATGTTGGAAAGGTTGCACTAGTGAAGGGGGGGTGTACATTTTATGACTGAAACCTAACTACAAACATGTTTGTAACCATGGTGCTTAAATAAAGATATAAAAAATAATAATGGGGGCCAGTGAGGTGGCGCTAGAGGTAAGGTGTCTGCCTTGCAAGTGCTAGCCAAGGAAGGACCGCAGTTTGATCCCCCAGCTTCCCATATGGTCCCCCCAAGCCAGGGGCAATTTCTGAGCACTTAGCCAGGAGTAACCCCTAAGTGTCAAACGGGTGTGGCCCGAAACCCCCCCCCCCAAATGAATTTTACTAACTCCTGGGGCCAGAGCAATAGATAGGGTGTTTGCCTTGTATGCGGCTGACCCAGGATGGACCTCGGTTTGATCCCCAGTGTTCCATATGGTCCCCCAAGCCAGGAGCGATTTTTGAGTGCATAGCCAGGAGTAACCCCTGAGTATCACCAGATGTGGCCCAAAAACCAAAAAAAAAATTTTTTTTTTTACTAACTTCTTTAAACCTCTTATGTGCCTTAGTTTCCACTGATTCAAATCAGTATGCTGGTAGCATGTACTTAAGCTTATCAGTAGAGGTGTAAAGTACCAAAATTGATTCAAGACTATGTTTGAAGTATGAATATATGCAAAACAATTCCTGTCTTAGAAACATAGTTAAATAGTTTATAGCTGGGTCAGAGAAATAGTACAGCAAGAGGCACTTGACTTGCTTGTAGTTGACCTGGGTTCAAGCTCTAGCATTCACTGTGGTCCTCAGAGCTCAGAGTGGGGAGTAAACCCTTAGCCCTTAGCCCTGCTGGGAGTGACCCAAAAAAATAAGAAAGCAGACAAAAGCTTAGATCAAAGAAAATGGTGAAAAGCCTTCAAGTTCTCAAAACATCCATGAAATTGATAGCTAAGCTTAATAAAGGACTGGGAAAATGATTCAGTGGTAGAGTTCATGTTTCACATGTGAGCATCCCTGGATCCAGTCCCTGGCCTGCAAAAGACTAACAAGAAACCAGTTTTTTGGGGGGTCACTCCCAGCAGCCCTCAGAGGTTCCTCCTGGCTCTGTGCACAGAAATCGCCCCTGGCTGGCATGGGGACCATATGGGATGCCTGGATTCGAATCACCGACCTGCATGAAAGACAAAGGCCTTACCTCCATGCTATCTCTCTGGCCCCAAGAAAACCAATTTAATAAAGATCCATAACATATAAGCAACTCTTATGCTTACAAATTCAGATAACCAGTTTAAAAATGATCAGGGGATGAGAAGAGATGCAAATGTCTCATGCAGAATTCCAATTAATTTATAAAAACTGTTCTTTTAGGGGAGGCACACCCTGCAGTGCTTGGGTTACTCCTGGCTCTGTGCTCAGAAATCATTTGAGGCAGGCTCTGGGGACCATATAGGATGTGGGGATTGTACCTGGGTCAGCTGCATGCAAGGGGAAACGCCCTACCCGCTGTGCTTTCACCCCACCTGCTGGAGACAGTTCTTATGGAAGGAATGCCTTATTCCTGTGAGTGGGCTACTTGAACTCACTACCTCTTGTGGGGTTTAGTGTTGCTCAGAGGGAAATAGATTAATAAAGTGGAGAAACCTGATGTAACACACTACCTCAGCCAAGGGCTCAAAGTCAGCAGGGGCAGGATGTGTTAGTCGGATGTTCCCCTGATGTGAGGTCATGAAGTGGCACACTTGAGGATGAGCAAGAGAGCATGTTTTTCATGCAGGAGCCCTGGGTTTGATGACCTTCATTGCAAAACTTCCTGAGAACCACCAGTGACCTAGGTGTGGCCTAATAACCAAAACAACTAGCAAAACCCCCATAAATGGCACCTTTGTAGTTTTCCTCCAAGAATCCTTATATCTGGTGTTTAATTAAAAGAAAAACATGAGATAATTACCAGGGAAATTTCATGTTGGGAAGCACACTTTGCAGCAGTTCCTTGCCTATACTCCAAAACTTTTAAGGTCAGGCAGAAACAAGGAATGCTATATACAAAAGGAGATGGGACAACTAAATAGTAAGCATCCTGGTTGGGATCCAGAATAGAAGGACATTTGGGGAAAAGGAGAGAAATCTGAGTCAAGTGTGGGCGTTGGTTCATTGTAATTAATTAGTATTGGCTCATTTAGACTTGAGATGTTGCTCCAGTTACAACACTTGCCTTACATGTATGAGGCTCTATATTTTGAGCCCTGGTGCTTGAGTGGAGTATGGGGAGATTAGTTAATTAACATATAAATAATATATAATACTGGATAATGGCTAAAGAGTACTTGGCAATTCTGTGCCACTCAGTAAATCTAAAATAGTTACAGGGCCAGAGCACAGCAGGTAGCGTTTGTCTTGCACGGAGCCAACCTGGGATTGACCCAGGTTTGATCCCCAGCATCCCATATGATCCCCAAGCCTTCCAGGAGTGATTTCTGAGCAAAGAGCCAGGAGTAACCCCAAAACCCAAAAAGAGAAAGTTCAAAAACAATGCAAAGTATTGGACCTCTGATATTATCTCTACTTTCGCACCATCCTTTCCACTGTAAAGTATTGTTATCTGTTCATTATGATCATCATTTGGATAATGCCATTGGGGTAAGTTTTATGTTCTCTTTGTACTTTCATATATTAATTTTTAAAATTTTATTCATATTTTATAACAAGTATATTTTCAATGTAGAAGTCATTCTACAAATTTTTAGATTAGATTGTCTCATTTGATGCATGCCAGATCTATAGTAAATATTTGCTAAATAAGTGAAAAACATTGCTATTTAATGAACAGTTAATGCTCTATTGGTTAACTTTGTTAATGTATTGTTTTGTCTTTTAAAAGCAAATCATTTAGTATTAGTGTTAATAATTTCTAACTGATTTTTTTTTTGCCCTGAATTTTTTAGTTTCTGGAACTAATGTATTGGAAGTATAATCAGAAAGCTGCAGAGAAAGGGGTTTATATCATTGGAAGCTGTGGCTTTGACTCCATTCCAGCAGATTTGGGAGTAATATATACGAAAAGTAAAATGAATGGTAATTATTGAACATTAAGCAATAATTGAATTGAATCAGAAAATATCCTTGGTTTATAATTTTGATGAGTCAAAATCTAACGGGGATAAGAACCCTAGCTAAAAATGTGTAATGTTAAAACATGCTTTTCTTATATTATAGATTGTTGTAATTCTCATTTTTTATATAGGGATAATACTGTAAATGTTCCAAAGTACTATAAGTGAGGAATTATTCATGGTCTCAATTTTGTTGTTTACAGCCTTAAAATTTGGGGAAAATAATTATTTGGTAGTCATCAGATTTCTTTGATTAAAATTTTTTGATTAAAGAGATTACTTTGTTTAAAAATTAACACATGTAAGGTATAATTTATGCAAATACGTTTTTTTTTATTATTTTTCAACATTTAGAAATGGAAACAATTGAACTATTTGGAAATGGTTGAACAAAGCTTTTAGTATTCTTCTTTACTCATTTGCAAACTTAACAATAATTTTACGATGGAAAAATAATTATTGTGGTTAAACAATATAAATTACTGATGTCATATTTCATTTGTTAGGTTTTTTGTTTTGTTTTGTTTTTGTTTTTTGATTGTTTGTTTTTGGCCATGCCCAGCGTGCTCAGTACTTAATTCTCACTCTGCGCTCAGGATTTATTCCTGATGATGTTTGGTGGATCATATGGGAAGCTGGGTCACTGCATGCAAGGCAAGCTCCCTGACCACTGTGTTATCTCTCTTGCTGCCATGTATATTTTAATTGTCCATTTAGAAGATAACCTAAAATGGGTAACTCTGGTGCTATATAAAAACTGTTGCAGAGTTTAAAAAGAAGGAAATTATTTCAGTTTGTATTGGAATAAAGCAAAAAAAAAAAAAAAATTCAACAAACAAAGCAGTATATGAAGAAAGGAGCTACAGGGCCATGAAGGTAATTTGAAGAACTAAGCAGTAAGGGATGTAGTTCAATACTAGAGCATTTTTCCGCCTTGCATATATGAAACCCAGGGTTTGATCCTTCACAGCAAATACATAATCTTTGCATTGATCCAGAACTATGTCCCCCCAGCACCTTCACCCCCTCCCCGCACTGCAAGCTGCTAGGCCCTCTCTGGCCTTGTAGGTACAAATTTAAGTCCCACAAGAAAAATGTTTGCCATAGAGGCAGATAGAACAGGGGAGGTTGGGGATAGGAGGGATGGGAGAGAATGGTGCAGAATGGGATTGATGCAGGAAATGTGACTGGTAAAGGGTATTGGACATTGTATGACTGAAACTCAATCATAAACAACTTTGTAACTGTACCTGACAGTGATTCAATTAAATAATGTATTTAAAAAAACAACTCCGTCCTTGTGATCTACTAAATTGTGGCCTTGTTGGAGGAGAATTTTTAATGACTATTGAATCAGAAAAGATTTTGTCTATATCACCATGTAGAATTTTTGCTAAATTGTCCTTTATTATAATAGACCTAGAACACTTCTTAAATCTATTTATAATAACATAATAAAAACTACTTTTAGTATATTTTTATAATTATCTTTATTTAAACACCGTGATTACAAATATGATTATAGTTGTATGATTACAGTCATGTAAATAGTACGTATTTTTATAATATGTTAATTATACATATTTCAAAATGAATAAGAATAATCTGTTATTGTGCTGACTAAACAGATTTTATTTAATTTTATTTGATTTTTATCATTCTACTCTTTTAGGTACTTTAACCGGTGTTGAAAGTTTCTTGTCTGTACATTCAGGACCTGAGGTTAGTTTTTCTATTTTCTAAGTTAATATTCAATATATTTTATAAGTTGTATTTGTCTCTTAAAAAAAATTTTTTTTTTTGGAGGGGGGTCCCACCTGGCGGTGCTCAGGGATTACTCCTGGCTCTACGCTCAGAAATTGATCCTGGCAGGCTTGGGGGACCATATGGGATGCCAGAATTCAAACCACCATCCTTCTGCATGCAGGGCAAACGCACTACTGCCATGCTATCCAGCCTCAAAATATATTTCTTGCCCTAAAATATTTTGATTAAATATATTTGTAATATAAAAGCCACTGTACTTAAAGTAAAAATGCTAGAGTCATAGTTATTACTTTAACTTAAAATATAATATATTCCTTATTAGGGAAGTTGAGCTTTTTTATTCTCTTAATTTTTGGAGGTGGATGCGGAGGTGGGGAGAGGGCTCCTCTGCCATCTATCTGGGTGCCAGGGCCCCAAGCTGTGCTGCATTTCAAGTACACAAATTTTTATATTTCCCCAGCTCTTGTTTCTATTTTTTTTTTTTTTTTGGTTTTTGGGCCACACCCGGTGACGCTCAGGGGTTGTTACTCCTGGCTATGCGCTCAGAAGTCGCTCCTGGCTTGGGGGACCATATGAGAAACCGGGGGATCGAACCGCGGTCCATCCAAGGCTAGCGCAGGCTCTAGTGCCACCGCCCGGCCCCTTGTTTCTATTTTTTAACAGTGGTTTAAATAAAAATTTTCATGCTGTATATAGTTTATCACAATTTAAAACATTTGCCACTTTTTTTATTGTGATAAACATTGCATTGTAACGTGGATTGGAAATTAAGAGGTGTCTGTTACCTTAGAGAATTTCTCCACTGAGAGTTCAGTTCTAACCTTAGCTGCATTTGTCTGTCATTTACTTGCTTTCTTTCCATTGGTCCTAGTTGTCTAAGAGTTCATTTTCTAAATTTAGTTCATCCATCCATTTTGTTTTTTTCTGTCTGATGAATTCATACAATATTTGTCTCTTGCCTTTGGTTTAATTCACCAAGTGTATGTTATCTAGGTCTGTCTATGTGTTATGGACAGCAGAATTTTATCTTTTATTTTCCCAGCTGAATTCCATTGAACATAACTTCTGTAGACAGTTGTCAGTCATTTAAAGTTATTTCCCGTGCCTGGCTATTATAAATAATGCTGCTATAATCTTTTGGAGTAGTGTTCTGTATTTTTCAGAGAACTGGTATAACTGGATTTTAAGCTATTGTTTTATATTTTTACAGCTCCTCTTCTAAATTACAATTTGGAAGTAAGTGTTAGGGAAGGTTATAATTTGAAGAATGAAAAGCATTGAAAAGTGAGGATCTCAATAAGAGATAAGAAGTAAACATCCTCGGGGTGAGAAGGTTGGCTCTAGTCTTGAGTCCAGCCACACAGTCTTTGCTCCCCACTGCCTGGACAAAGGCAGAAATAGGACCTTGGAGGAACAGTTAGGGGCCAGTTATTTGGGGCTTCAGTACTCCACTGGGAAAGCTTGCAAATGTTCACACATTCCTCACATATCACCATTATGAGTTCTGGTGAACATGCAGGAAGTCTTGTTTTTGTTTTTGGGCACACCTGGCTGTGTTAGGCTTACTTCTGGCTCTGTGCTCAGGGATCATTCCTGGCCATGCTCAGGGGACCTTAAGAGGTGCTGAGGGTTGAACCTGGGTCAACCACATGCAAGGCCAACACCATACCTGCTGTACTGTCTCTTCAGCCCCTCACACAATATGTCTTTTCAACAGGAAGATTCACCTGGTGAGACTTCATTTTTTTGTGCTGTCTTGGCCACTCGTTTCCTGTATGGGGATTGTTATGAGAGCTGAGTGGCACTAACTTTTCCATGGAAATCAAGCAAATGAATGAGAATCTGTGCCAGATCAAGCAAGGATTTTATATCGGATATGGTACCAGAAAGAAACTAGGGAATTTAAGAAATTAATCATATTAGTGAGCCTTAAAATTAAACAAAAATATCATAAAACTTCAGTGGAAGACTGTTACATAGACTGGTACTAAAATAGGGCTGTTTGGGGTGGATAAGACACAATACAACAGGGAAGAAATAGATGATGGTATATTTTTTGTTTGTTTGTTTGTTTTTGTTTTTGGGCCACACCCAGCGGTGCTCAGGGGTTACTCCTGGCTGTCTGCTCAGAAATAGCTCCTGGCAGGCATGGGGGACTATATGGGACACCGGGATTCGAACTAACCACCTTTGGTCCTAGATAGGCTGCTTGCAAGGCAAACGCCGCTGTGCTATCTCTCCAGGCCCAGATGACAGTATATTGTCTGTGCAGAAATGTGCTCTCAAACCTGTCCTGAGATTCTGAGGAATGAACACTGGATGAGATAGGATTCAGGAGGTTACTGCTGAAGAAAGTTTAATTTGTTTGGTGAATATGATGAGGTG
The DNA here is from genome assembly GCF_024139225.1 of Suncus etruscus. NCBI lineage: Eukaryota > Metazoa > Chordata > Mammalia > Eulipotyphla > Soricidae > Suncus > Suncus etruscus. The sequence continues at coordinate 45,022,445 of NC_064854.1, read as the reverse complement.
ATATTCATGGAGTATCAGTAATGGTAGGAGGGAAAGCATACGTTAGTATAAATACTGAAGCTAAAAAAATTTTGCTTCTAAGGGCCAGAGCAGTGGGCAGGGCATTTGCTTTGAACATGCTAACCTGGTTCGATCCTACATGGTCCTGTGAGCCCACCAGGAGTAATTCCCTGAGTGCATAGCCAGGAGTAAGCCTGAGCACATAGCTAGGTATGTGTGCCCCTCAAAAACAAAAAAAAACCCTACTAAAATGAAAATTTCATAGTTATTAAATACACTTGCTTAGAAGTGAAACAGTTATGATTATTTTATATTTAGTTATTCTGAAGCCAGTTTATTTAACTCTTACAATATTTTGTTAGGGGATGTGTATTCATGACGGTACCTGGAAGTCAGCGATTTATGGCTTTGGAGATAAGCAATCTCTGCAAAAACTACGAAATAGTGCCAATCTGAAACCTCTCCCAATTGTTGGTCCAAAGTTGAAAAGAAGGTATAATTCACTCAAAAATCTCTTGTTTAATATATCTACCTGGTCTAAGTATATTGTTGGAGTGTTAATAATGTAAGTCTTAGGGGGCTGGGCGGTGGTGCTAAAGGTAAGGTGCCTGCCTTGCCTGCGCTAGCCTTGGATGGACCGCGGTTCGATCACCCGGTGTCCCATATGGTCCCCCAAGCCAGGAGCAACTTCTGAGCGCATAGCCAGGAGTAACCCCTGAGCGTTACGGGGTGTGGCCCAAAAACCAAAAAAAAAAACAAAAACAAAAACAAAAATAATGTAAGTCTTTCATATAAATAATACTCTGGGTGCTGGGAAAAATGGGTTTATGACTTCTCTATTAATAAAGTTAAATGGTTATCTCATACAGAAAAACTAGAATTTAAAGTATGATTATTTTTAATTCAGATTAATCAGTTGTTAATATTTAACAACTTAATGGAACTTAATGGGAATTTTCATTGGTGAGAATTCTGAAGTCATAATTAGTTTGGCTGTAGAAGCGAGTGTTACTATTTTCATTATCTGTGAAATTTATGGGTAGAGCATAATTGGCTACTTATTTTAAGAGCCTGCAGAATATGATCAATACTCTACTCTTGGACTTGTCATTTTGGGGGTGTCGGTAGAGAACATACTGAAGCAAGTCTGAACAAAGAGTGTATTTGCCTGCTGCATTACTGCTGTCCCAGGGAAAGTTGTAATTTTTATTCAGGAGCGTACCAGCTAAAGTGATGGTCACTGAAGAGATGAAATGCAGAAGGTGAAATCTCTTTGTGGATTTGTCTTGCAGATGGCCAATCTGTTACTGCAGAGCTCTCAGCAGCTACTCCATCCCGTTCTTGGGAGCAGATGTATCTGTTGTAAAGCGGACTCAGCGTTACTTATATGAGAATTTTCAGAACTCACCTGTAAGTGTGTATCCTTTATTTCTTAATGGAGAATAGTCTGAGGTTGTTGCAGCTCCTGTTTTTAACACATGACTTTTATGCTTTTCAAGCAAGAGAACAAACCAAATAGTGTCTTTTTCATTTGGGGGAATATACAGAATTTAAAGTGCAGTACAGTTTGTATTTTACTGGAGGTAACAGTATCCTCCCTCCATAATTCAAATCTGGTTTGATTAATACTTTTGTATTATAACCCAGAACTAGCAAATTTATTCCAGAAAACTTGGTGTCAGAAACACCAGGCAATCCTGGTTTTTCATTTCATTTGCTAGACTACTCTTGCTTTTGTTATTGGAACTAGCACTCCCCTCCTTACTTAAATGCCTAAGTGCCACTCTTATTTCAGAGTTGCTTCTTGATCTGCTAGATGAAGAAGCCAGATCTTGGGCAGGCCGGACAGCGTGTGCGCTAAAGGTAAGGTTGACCTGCCTTCGCTCTACGCTAGGCCTTAGACGGACCGCGGTTCGATCCCCCCTCCGGTTGTCACCATATGGTCCCCAGCCAAAGCAAGGACGCAACTTCTGAGCACATAGCCAGGAGTAACCCCTGAGCGTTACGGGGTGTGGCCCAAAAAACCAAAAAAAAAAAAAAAAAAAAAGAAGAAGCCATATCTCAGGATAAAAGATAGGAAGCCATTCCTATTATTACATTGGGTAATCTATAATTACTAAGTTCAGGTATAATTACTAAGTGGACTTTTGAATCTGTGGATTAGGTGGACATTATCTAGATGGGAGAAACTGAATTAGTATAAGCAATATTTTTCTTTCCAAAAAATGTTCATACTCTGATCAAACCAGACCTTCAAAGCTAGCACATCCACAGAGGGGCACCTCTTTGGAGTAAGGAGCCAACCTTCTGGTGTTATTTGAGTAACAATGGTCTCTGCCTTTTCTCTACTTCCCCAGGTTCAGTATGCTGCTTACGTTGCTGTGGGGGGCATAGCCTCTGTCATTAAGCTGATGTTTGCTGGGCTTTTCTTTTTAATCTTCGTAAGGTTTGGCCTTGGCAGGCAGCTTCTCATAAAAGTAAGTAATGTTTTCCTACAACTTGATCTTCAGAGTGCTTTTTAATGAATTTAAAGAATACCACTGAAAGATTTTTCTTTTTTCTTTAGTTTCCAAGGTTCTTCTCCTTTGGCTATTTTTCGAAACAAGGTCCAACACAAAAACAGGTAACCCTTTTAGTTCTCTGTAGGTCACTAAAACAAGACTGTTTGCCTTTTTTTTCCCTTCGTTTTTTTTGGGCCACACCGGTCGTTGCTCAGGTTACTCATGGCTCTGCTCTCAGAATCACTCCTGGCAGGCTCAGAGGACCATATGGGACGTCAAGAACCTAACCCAGGTCTATCCTGGGTCGGCCGTGTGCGAGGCAAACATCCTACTGCTGTGCTAGCTCTCTGGCCTCCTCTCTATTTGCTTTTCTCAGTACAGTTACAGTGATAGTTAAGATTCGACAGCACTTAACTCTTTTATGTTCGTTACATAATCAGATAACTTAATCTTTCAGTGAATATTTTTTTAAGCCAGTCAAATTGAGCAGTGGGGCAGTGAATATTTTTAAGGTAGATAGTATCCATTTTTAGAGTGATAAAACTGAAGAATAGAGAAACCAAGAAATTCTTTGGTGGATCAGAACCACACTGGCAGTGCTTAGGTGTCACTTCCAGCTTGGTGCAATACCAGAGAGCAAACTCAGGCTTCAGACCTGTTAAGCAGGTGCACCGGCAGTGCCCTTTGGGCTTCTCTAATCTGAGACCAAAAAACTGAACAAAGGTCCTTTATGCTTATCAATGCCAAGCTGGGATGAGAAGCTGCTTTCTGGTTCTCATCACCGTGTTCTCTTCACCACGCAGAGGTCTCAGATATTTCTACTCTTCAAGCTTGCACTATCTCCAGGACTTAATACCACTCTTCCTTTTTGCCACCCTCCTCCCTCTTTCCTAAGCGCTTCTTCTTCCTTATTGTGAATGCTTCTTTCTGTACCATTTGAATATAGATTCCAGTGTAGATCCAGGCTGCAGTCGTTTAGCTTCATCTCCTAGGCATCAGGCACTCATGTGTGTGGCAGGGTTGGGTGGAATGATGTTCTGTGGCTGAGCAGATGGGCAACACCAGAGATTCTCCTGGGGAACCTATAGCATCAGCTGCTGAGCTTCATTTCTTCCATTACTCCATCTCCTTGTAGGGACTTTTTCCAAAATTTGCCTCACCTCAACTGTCTTGTCAGTAGCTGTCACTCTCCAGCTTCCCAGAAAGTATTGTGACCTTCCTCACATTTCTGTCCTCAGATCTGTCATTACTTCCTTCTCCTCTTCCCTTCTCCCTCCCCCACTCTAGTCCACTCCTCTTCCCTTCCCTCCCTTCTCCTTTTCTCTCTCCTCTACTCTCCTCTCCTCTCCTCACCTCTCCTCTCAGAATTGCCTTTTCCCATTCAAGACTACTCTTACCTCTGTTGTTTTGGTTTGGGGGGGCACACTCATCAGTGCTCAGGTTTCACCCCAGAGATGCTTGGAGATCCATTCTGGGCCTCCTCTATGCAAAGAAAGATCCAGCCTTGAGTGCTACCTCCCACCCTCACCTTTGCTCTAAAAGTGCAGACATTTCCGCTTGCTCTTCAAGCCCATGTTCTCTCTCTAACATGATGTTACTTGCTTATCTTTATGTCTCTTTGTTTGCTCTTTTTAGCTTGTGTTTCCTCTTGAACCCATGTTCTTTTCCTTTTTTCCCCTCACATCTTTCTAAGTTCCATTCAATAAGAACTAGCTCAGTGAAGAAGTCATGTATGTTTGTGGTAGGCCCATATTTCTGTTACCTGCTAACTATTTATTTTTGGCACTGTGCTTTAAATACCAGTTGCCAGTTGGTTTATGCCCAGTATCGGTTGCTGGGTCGCATGGCAGCTCAATTCCTAATTTCTTTAAAAGTGTCCATATTGTTTTCCAAAAAGACTGGATTCATTACTAATCCTACCAGCAGTGAATGGGGATCCTTTTTTCCCACATCCCCACCAACATTGGTTATTTTTTCTTTGTGGTTTGTGTCAATTAAACTGAGTGAAATGATTCTCGTTGTTTTGATTTGCATTTCTGGGTGACAAGTAATATAGAGCATTTTTTCATGAGCCTTAAGGCCATCTGTATTGTATTATCTGTCTTCTTTGAGGAAGTCTCTGTTTTAATCTTCCATTTTTTAAATGGGTTTTTTTCTCATAAGTTCTTTTTGTTGTTGTTGTTTTATTTTTTGTTTGTTTTTTTGGGCCACACTCAGTGGCGCTCAGGTTACTCCTGTCTCTGCCCTCAGAAATAGCTTCTGACAGGCTCAGGGGATTATGTGGGATGCTGGGGATCGACCCCTGGTCTATCCTGGGTCAGCTGCGTACAAGGCAAATGAACTACAGCTGTGCTATCACTCTGGCCCTCATTTTCTTATAAAATTCTGCCAGTGCTTGGATATCTTGGATGTTAACACTTTATTGATGAGTGGTAGGCAAATATTTTCTCTCTATGGAGGTACCTTGTTTTTCTAGTTATTTCCTTTGAGGTGCAGATGCTTCTTAGTTTGCTGTAGTCCCATATGTTGATCTGTTCTTCTATATGCTTGGCCAGTGGCATGGAATCTTTGATGATACTTCTACCTCGGAGTCATGGAGTATTCTTCTATGTTTTTCTCGATCTAATTTATGAATTATGATATTGAGGTCTTTATCTACTTTGGAGTTTTGTGCATATTGTTAGCAAGGGATCTGAGTTAATTTCTTTACAGGTGGCAAGACAAGTTATATAACACCATTTGTTGAAGAGGTTTTTCTTGCTCTCATTCATAAAATTTACTCATGTATTGAACATTAACTGTCCATATACCTGAGGTATGGCTCTGGGCTTTCAATTCTAATCTATTGATCTGAGAGTCTTATTTTAGTACTATGCTGTTTTGATTACTACCGCTTTATAGTACAGATTAATGTTGAGAAAAGAGAAGCTCCCATCTTTTTTCTTTGTTTTGTTTTTGGGTCACACCCAGCAGCGCTCAGGGTTTACTCCTGGCTCTATGCTCAGAAATCTCTCCTGTTAGGCTCGGGGGACCATAGGGATGCTGGGATTCAAACCACCGTCCTTCTGCATGCAAGGCAAATGCCTTACCTCCATGCTATCTCTCCGGCCCCCATCTTTTTTCTTAGGATGATTTTAGCTACTGGGGGTCTTTTCATTACTATGCCATATGAATTTCAAGAGCATTTGATCTAAAATGTTTTAAAAATGCCATGTATCTCTCATCCATTTTGTTATTTGTATAAATAACTGCCATGGATTTCTTTGGTGTTGATTTTGTAGCCTGCCACTTTACTGTACCAATCTATTGTTTATAAGCAATTTTTTTGTGTGTAGAGCTGTTAGGCTTTTACAAGTACAGTGATATGGCATCTGCAGATAGTGAGAATTGGATTGCTTTTACTATCAGAATGACCTTAATTTTTTTTTCTTGCCTAATCCCTGTTGCAAGGACTTTCTGTGAGCACTATATTGAATAATCGTGGTGAAAATGGACTAAGGAGTTTTTATCTGAATCAGAGATTTCCTTGATTCTAATGCTGTTCCTCTTGATTTCATCTCGTAGCTCTCTTGTATATTGTTCATTTATTTTTGAGACCCTTTTTCCAACTTCTGTTGGTTTTTTTAGAGATTTCCTGACATTTCATCTTGGAGCTTATTGCTTTTACTCTCAGATGCTGTTACTCTGCTCTTCTCATCAAGTTTTTTAGTTTACCCACCAAACTCTATTTTTGTCACTTTTTATTCAGTTGAATTACAAAGTTACTCATTATTGTGTTTCAGGTACACAATGTTTCAAGAACACCAATTCCTTCAGTAACATCCACTTCCCTCCACCAATCTCCCCAGTTTTCTTTCCAACCCCCTTGGCTGCCTCTGTTCCTTCTGATTGTAATTTGCTCATACAGAACCTCATGCTTTCTTGTACATGCACCATTGTTTCTTTGAGTTTATTAAACATCTTCAACATGTTCTCAAGTCCTTACCTGAGAGCTAGTTTATACTGGTTGTCTTCTAAGCTTCTCTGTCCACTCACTTGCATGGTGGTACCCTACACTACTTCCCTATTGGGTTGAGTCTGTGTAATTCAACTGTTTGCATCTCCCTCTTCAACCCTTCCCTAGCCAGTGAGTTCTCTGGGGAAGCCAGCTGGATGTAACTGCTCTCCTTCCCGGTTGGAATCATCTCAGTGAATTTTGTTGTTAACTGGTTGTTTTAACATTTTGTGCAAGGATTCCAGGTGGGATTTCCGTGTCATTGGCCCTGCTATTATTCCAGCTATAACTTAGGCCTATGATTTCTTACTCCCATGGTTACATTTGTGAGTTTTTGTGAAAATGGGTGATTGAGGCTTGGATTAAGTTAATGTTTGCAATAGATTACATTAATAATTGGCACCAATTAAGCTAATAATGCTACCAGGACATTCAGAGTGAATTCAGTGCAAGAGTCCAATGTGTGTTCCCAGTGGGATATGAAGGAGAGAAGTACCATGTGACAGTTTTTAGCAGCTGCATGCACTTCTGTGCATAAGGTGAGCTGGCAAGTTCCAATATCAGGGTGTCCCTGTATGATGCTTTATGGGGCACTCAGAATAAACAGAGCCATTGTGCACAGCAACAGACCTGAAGGCGAGGCAAACTTGCTGACTATTTAAGGTCATTCTAATAGTAAAATTAAAAGCCAGCTACCTACTGGATTCCACCATCACCACCACCCTAAAATGAAATTATCTCTTCTTATATATCTTATCTATCTTCTTATAAGATAGAGATATATTTTAAAAGAGCTATCTGTTTCATGCCTATGAATCATCTTTTCTTTTACTTTGGTTTTGGGGATATACCTGTTTCATGCCTATGAATCATCTTTTCTTTTACTTTGGCTTTGGGGATATACCTAATGGTGCTACTTGCTTTGTGTTCAGTTGTGACACCTATATATTCTTATAAGTTGATTTGCAGTGCTGGGATCAAACCGTAGTCAGCCACATGCAAGGCACTTTAACCTTTATGCTATCTCTACTCCTCTAAGAAAATCTATATCTCATCCTCGTTCTCTTCCTAGCCTGCCCCACAACACCTGTCTCAAAACTAATAGCTTCAAAGAATTAAGATTTGTCCCATGTGTAAAGAAAGGGGAGCAGATATTTTGGTAGATAGAATACTGATATTTTTAATATATTGAAAATGTTTCATATGAAGTGGAAACAGGTTTTGTTTGGAGAAGGAATGACATTTATTTAATAAGCCCTTTGCTTTCTTTTCCCAGATGGAGGCTTCCTCATTTACAATGACATTCTTCGGTGAAGGATATAATGAACACTCTGGTGGTGATAAGAACAAATTAAGTGTCAAAATTTGTACTCAGGTGAAAGGACCAGGTATTACAATTTTATCTTTTCTTATTGTAAAGTCATGTTACTATATTATTTTCTCTTTAAGTCTTAATTTTTATGAACAAATTTGCATAGAGTATTTAGATGAGTAGTGGAAAATGATCCTGTCATACTGGGGAAATGACTCAAAGGGCAGGAGCACTGCTTTGTATGCTGAACCCCCAGATTTAATCCAACACAGTGTGATCTCCTAACACTGCCAGGAATAGCCCCACTGCACTGAACCATAAGTAGCTCCTAAACATTACTGGGTGTGGCCCAAGTATTTATTTAATAAATAAAATGACTGTCCTAGGAGATATTGAAAGTATTGGATGTAATACAATTTTATTACTGATATACCTTTAAATTTATTTTTTTATTGTGCTTTAGTACTTTTTGTTTTGTTTCGTTTTGGGGCCACACTTGGTGACAATCACTCCTGTCTTGGGGAACCATATGGGACACTGGGGATTGAACCGAGGTTCATCCTAGGTCAGCCGTATGCAAGGCAAATACCCTACTGTTGTGCCACAGCTCTGGCCCCTGCCCTTTAGTACTTTTGAATAACTAAATTATAATAAAATGATCTAGTTGCCATTTGTCTCTTTTATTACTATACTTCAAAGCCTATTTTTAAAATTAAAATAAAAATTATTTTGTTTTTTGGTCATACTCAGCTGATGCTGAGGATCACTCTGGGCCATGCTTAAGAGCCATCATGTGCTGGTGATTGAATCCATTTTAACCCTCTCTCTGCATTGCACAAGCTACATACAAAAGTTCTACACTTTGCACTGACTCACTGGCCCCTTCAAAAGTCTACAGGACCATGTGTAAATGGCCCCTCCCCCAAGGAGCCCTCCAGTTGCTGTCAGTCAGAAAGCCATCCTCCTGATCAGTGGGATCCTGTATGTAATATACTCTGACCACAGTCCTGCTGCCCACAAGCCTCATTGACTTCAGGCTATACCAGACAGCCCTAGGCTTATCAGGCCCAACTTCTTTCTCCCTTAGAAAATATATAGCCCCCAAATGAAAGGAAAAACCTAACAAACTAAACGGCAACATCTCTACCATACTCGTGGATAACCTCGTGTACCTAGAATATTTAATGAGCCCTATTTCAACCACCTTCCTACACAATTAAACAGACGAGTTTAAAAATAAAAAACAACCTGAAACTCCAGCACCCCAACCCACCTTGGAAAAACTTGGGAAAACTAAGGACGACATCAGCAGCTGGAGATATAGAGAGAAACCTAGCAGATTCCCAAGTCCAAAACACACAAATATCATAAATGAGGACCTAAAATCAGCATTTAATGTATTAGCAATGAAATTCAAAAAATCACTAACCACAGAAATTAAGAAATCCAGAGACGGAGCTGGAGAAATAGCATGGAGGTAAGGCATTTGCCTTTCATGCAGAAGTTCATTAGTTCGAATCCCGGCATCCCTTATGGTCCCCTGAGCCTGCCAGGAGTGATTTCTGAGAGTAGAGCCAGGAGTAACCCCTGAGTTCTGCCGGGTGTGGCCCAAAAACAAACAAACAAAAAACCCCACAGCATTAATGAAACAAATCCAGAAGTGAGGGATAGTACAGTAGGGTGTTTGCCTTACACACAGCCAGCCTGTGTGTATATCCTAGAAGTCTGTGAACAGACATTGCTTTTCTGTTTCGTTTTTTGGGTCATATGTGGCAGTGCTCAGGCTTACTCAGTACTCTTCTCAGGGATCACTTATGGCAGTGCTCAGGAGCCATAAAGGGTTCTAGGGAGCCAGGTTAGGTACATGCAAGGCAGGAACCTTACTCGCTGTGCTGTGTCTCTGGGTCCCTCACAGTGTGAAATGTAAATGCACATGTCCCTTTTCTTGTGGCAAGCAGAGGGTTTTTGCTGGGTTGATAGAATTACCACATAGAAAAAGCTTAATAACATTTGTTGTAACTTTTAGAAAGATCTAGGACAGCCCCACTTGTAAATTATTGCATGATTATAAGTTAAATTACAGTTATTCTTGATAGGTCTCAGTGGTGTATAACCCAGTCAGATAGCAGCAATCTTGTATCTTCCCTTCTTTGTAAATTCTTTCTAGCATTTAAGGGTAAGTCCAGGCTGGGGAGAGATGGTTCAGAGGCTAGGAGTATTGCTTTACAAGTAAGAGCATAGGCCCCCAAGCACCACCATAAGCTACCCTTGAATACTGATCCCCCAGCGCCATTGAGCATGGTTTCACTGCTGCCCTCAAAATACTAAAATTAAGGATAAGCTCACTAGGCTTTTATTATTTGAAAGAAATATAAGTAATATTATGTTGACTTATAGATTCTGTTCAAGTTACATCTTAAAAATATATATATAGTTACTCGAATTTTTCTCCAACAGTTGAATGTTGTTGATTTAGTTATTTTTCATGGTGTGCATGCATGTATGCATGTGTGTGCATGTGCACGAGTGTGTGTGTTTGTTCATACCCATAAGTAGTGCTTAGAGGCTACTGAGGGTTCATTGTTTTAGTTCGCTCCTAGCAGTGCTCCAGACCATGTCCAGGATCAAATCCAAGGTTCCAGCAGGCAGAACATGTGCACCAACTTTCTGAGCATCTCCTTAGCCCATAAATCATTTTCCTAAAGTGAAGTTACTTGTTAATATGGAAAAAATGAGACCAATTTAGAGCTTTAATAGATAAGAAATCTAGGATCATTGCCTGGCAGTATAGAAAGTGTGGCCTTAAGCTCTTATCTTTGTGAGTTTAGACAAATCATTTTGTTGTGCTCATCTGGAAATGGAGATAATAGTACTTAATCTTGTACATTAAGGAGGTGGGAAGATTTGGGCCATAGGTAGATGATACTCACTAGTTACTCCTGGCTCTACACTCCTGGTGGTTTTCAGGGATCTCATGGAATTTAGGGATTGAATCTGGGTCAGCCACATGCAAAACAAGGCCCTACCTACTGTACTAATCTCATACAATTTTTATAAGAATTAATTAGATGTAATAGCTTAGCTTTACAGTTTATAGTTACTAATACTTTTATATAAGTGTTCATTGTTTATGTTTTAAATGAATAGAGTTTGGGGGAAGTTCTGTACATAGTGATTGACACAAAATCTACAGTTGGTTGAATGCATCCTTCATAACTACTGTTTTCTGTCAACATTTTTCTGCAGAGGCTGGCTATGTAGCTACTCCCATAGCCATGGTCCAGGCAGCCATGACTCTCTTAAATGAGACCTCTAATCTTCCTAAATCGTAAGTCTGCTTTTCTTCCTATTTAAAGCTTCCCTTTTCATCCATGTTCCATGTTAGTTTATTTTGGTTTAATTTCCAGGCATCAGATATACACTTGAACATTGACTTTTCTTGGGCCAGGAGCTGGCTCGTCGCTGGAGTGCGTGCCTACCCCTAGCTAGCACTGTGCTCCCCCAACTGACAGCAACCCAAGCACTAAACTGGACATACTCCTGAGCACTGGGTGTGATCCCAATACATGTACAGTTTCTTTGATCCAAAGATAGAGATAAAATTGTAAGTAGGAGCAGTAACAAAAAGTATGAGAATCAATTTGTTGATTTTAAATACTAGAAACATAGTTTAAGTTCAGAGGCAGAGACTCAAAAAAAAGGTCTCTCTTGTTCAGTGATTTTATCAGGAGCCTCTAATCATTGTTGAAAGATACCAAGCTTGGGGCCAGAGATATAGCATGGAGGTAAGGCATTTTCCTTGCTTGCAAAAGGACAGTGATTCAAATCCCAGCATCCCATATGGTCCCCCGAGCCTGCCAGGAGTGATTTCTGAGCATAGAGCCAGGAGTACCCCCTGAGCACTGCCGGGTGTGACCCAAAAACAAAAACAAAAACAAGAAAGAAAGAAAGATACCAAGCTGGCAGTGGAGGGTCCCTGACACCAAATGTGAATTAATTTCTGGCTTCTTTTTTTTTTTTTTTTTGGTTTTTGGGCCACACCCGGCGGTGCTCAGGGGTTACTCCTGGCTGTCTGCTCAGAAATAGCTCCTGGCAGGCACGGGGGACCATATGGGACACCGGGATTTGAACCAACCACCTTAGGTCCTGGATCGGCTGCTTGCAAGGAAAACACAGCTGTGCTATCTCTCCGGGCCCAATTTCTGGCTTCTTATCTAGGTGATTATCAAGAGGACTCTAACTGGAGCATTAAGTTGTCACTGTAAAACACTTCAGCTTTGTAAGAGAGCATAGGCCGACAGGCTTAGAAATATATGTTTAGGTATGATCAGAAGCAATACTAAGCAATATAAAATTTTTTCCAAATAACCTTTGAGAATATATTGCATTTTATTAATGTTATTACAGGGGAAAATATTTAAGCATTCCTAGGAAGGGGTATTACTGGTTCGTATGGGAGCTCAGTGTCCAGTTTTTTGAGGAATCTCCATATTGTTTTCCCAAAAGACTGGACTAGATGGTATTCACATCAGCAGTGAATAAGAGTTCCTTTCTCCCATTATCCATGCCAGCAGTGGTTATTTGCTAATTTTTTATATTTGTCATACTTACTTTCAGTCATCAGTTTCAGAAATATAAAGGCATTGTCTGTCAAAACAGCTGAAGTGTTGTGCATCTCCATCCCTGGTTCCCAGTATACTTCACCAGAGGCCATCTTGATAATTCACTCTATGTCATTTTCCATACAGTTTATCTTTTGTATGTTACACATACATAGACATTTTTCTTTACAGAAATGGGCTCAATTCCACACACCATTTATGGTTCCCTGTACCTGCCAGAAGTGATTCCTGAGTGTAGAACTAGGAGTAATTTCTGAGCACAGCTGGATGTGGCCCAAAAATATAACAAGAGGTTTTCCAGACTCGTACAGTTTCTGGATAGCTAGTCCTGCAGCAGCAACAGCAGCAGCAGATCTTTCTAGTAGAGAAAAGAGCCAGAGATAGGCCTCTCATACTATTTTACTTTGTCATTGTCTTGTAGGGGCGGGGTCTTCACACCCGGAGCAGCTTTCTGCCACACGAAGTTGATTGACAGACTGAATCGCCATGGCATTGAGTTTAGTGTCATCAGCAGCACCGAAGTCTAAAGATTTGAAGGATTACTTGAAGTCCTCAAATATCTGAATTACTACCAGCTCTTTTTATTTGACGTGAAATTCTCCTATAAGCCTATTAACTATATGGGGAAAAGATGGTCAGGTTTAAAATATATAAAATTAAAAACAAAATTGAACTGGGTTAGCCTAACTCTCACATTTTAGCTGATTTTTTTTTTAGTTCATTACCTGTGAGAGAACTAATGCTTGACTGACTTTTTATTGAAGACTCCTTGCTCAGTCTTATAATTGAAGCAGCATACCAGAGGGTGAGGTCAGGATCTATTTCTGCTGCTAACAGATTCTTTGATGAGGTGCCCAGTTTGGAGTTGATGGGAGCAGTGACTGCTGCCTGACTTCACATGATAGGGAATGGGGTCTCACTTCCTGTAGAGTCTGTGTCCTATGAGGGCTTTTGCAAAATGAAGCTGTACTTTTTTGCTATTTTAACCTAGTTTTTCATCTGTTTACATGGACTGATTCTGGATTGTTTACCAAAGCTGAATAATAAAGGATTATCAATTAAATAATGGTTTTGTGTTTGGTTCTAGGTTAGAGATGTAAGGGGCGGTAAAAATGTGCTTCCAAATGGCATCTAACATGTTTAGTGCAAGTAATTGGGCTTATCTCTCCTTGGTTCCCTTGTGGTTTTCCTTGGTTTTCCTTGGTTCCATATTTGTGGATACAACCTTTTAATTTTCAAGGATACAATTAGTTTCTAGCAACTTTCACTTCCTAAGTAAAAATTTTTGTTTGTTTGGGGCTCAACCCCCAACAGTGCTTAGGAATTACTCCTGGCTTTGAGCTCAGAATTTGTTCCTGACCACATGGGAATCTGGAAATCGAACCTGGGTCAGCCGCGTGCAAGGCAAATGCCCTACCCACTGTGTTATCGCTCCAGCCCTCTAAGTAGAATTTTTTAATCACAATTTGTGTCTTAATTCAGTTTCCACTGAAGTGTAAAATAAGGCAAAGGACTTTCTGTTTTGTAATACACAATAAACATCTCCATAGTGTTCTGTGCCATTCATGACTTAAAAGCCACAGCCTTTATGGAATTTCTGCCCCTTAACAAGGAACTTAGAAATATTGTTCATGTGTGGAGACTTTGGCTATTATGTGAACAGAAGAAAGAGGATAATCTGACTTGGAGAGATAAGGATGGTCATGCATTTAGCTGCTGTCGCTCAGCCCTGACCTAGTTTTCATTGTTCTCCACTTTGCTCCAGTTTGAACCTTTGGAAACAGGTTTGCCATCTCCAAGAATCAGGGACACAACAGCCCGACCTGGGTGCATTTCCAAATGAAAAGCCAGCCTCAGCTCCCTGCATTGGAGAGTGGTCTGATTGAGGACACAGGGAGGGGCTGCAAAGGCTGTTAGCCTTTTCCGGGCTTTGTAGTTTTCTATGCATTTTGCTCCAGTGTTGACACTAACATAACCTGGGTATCCCTGCTTGACAAGCATGTTATCCTGATTTTCCTTTTAAGCCCTTAAGGCTGTAACTTGCCTTACAGAAAGTACAAAACTTACTGAGGTGACTCACTCAAATCATTGGGGATCTCTGAGGTTCAGTCTGAGACCTGCGCACTGACTTCCTCTTGTTCTGCAGACCTGTCTACAGTTACCACATGATGCTTTGTCCTCACATGGGCTCCAAGGTCAGATTCATTTTCAGTTCTGTGACCAGCCAGGGCCTACCCCTCCCCCCAGACTCTGATGCACTAAACCTCCTTCCCCAGACCCTGATACCCTAGACCCTGATGCAAAGTTGAAGACACCAGGTCTGTTCCCTCCTTCTCAGGGATTCACCTTTTAGGAGCCATCCAGTGGCCTCTCCTGCCATAAGACTAAGGCATTACCCCATTTGAATTCCCCAATCTATATTGGGGCAAAGATTGGGGTTGTTCCAAGGGTGACCCCTAAGTATCACCAGGTATGACCCCAAAATAATGCTGGAAAAAAACACACACCAAGGACAAAAATGAGCCCAATAGGACATTTGTTCAAAACAAGGAAAAAATGAGAAACTAAATTAACTAGTCTCTAAGTCTCATGGCAAACCATCAAAAAGGCTTTATTTGAAGCTTCAAACTGTTTCAACATATAAGCAATAGCCTATCAATGTCAGTACAGTTCTAAGTGGGGAGAGTTTCTGCTCTCAGTACTGCCATTCCCATGGAACATACAGGGCAACAGCCATTGCCCCAAACCAGACAAATAGTTGGTAGGCAGAAGCATCCAGAACTCAATGGATTCCAAAATGCACTACAGGTTCCTGTCTCTAAGCCTTCACATGCTTAAGTCAAAGTTCTGTTTAAGAATGGTGGTGGAGGGGCTTGAGTGATTGTATATGGCTAGGGAGCTTGCCTAGAATGTACCCAATCCTCAGTATCCCATATGGTCTCCCAGGTACCTCCAGGAGTAATTCTTGAATTGTACGGAAGCATTGCCATAAGATCATTATCTCTGCCTGTTGTTCCTCCTACAACCTTCCAAGTGGGGGCACTGTTGAGAGCCTAATAAATAGTTTGGGAGCGAGGTGCCAGGGGTCTTTTGGTAGAGTTTACTAGTTGGCCCCAGGAGTTTTCGGAGCTGGTAGTAGGCTGACAAAGGACTCTGCATCCGACCTTCTTGCCTTTTTACCCTCCTGTCTGTGTTATTTGCCACGGATAAGTATTACCAAGATCTCTCTTCCCCTTCAAGGGGATAGGGGAATGAGAGTCAATTTCTCATTCTGGGAGCTCTTTGAGGATCCATCGATAACCAGTCAAGGAGTAAATTTGACACAGCATTGAGTAACTCCTAAATATTGCCAACGTGGCCCCCCCCAAAAAAAAAGAGAATGATGATAGAATTGATCACCTCAATGAACTGCAGCTCATGCTTGCTTGCAGAAGTCTGTTCTGTCCCTTGCATTGCAAGGTTCCCCCAACACAAAATAAAAAGAACCAAGGGGCTAAGGGCTAGGGTCTTACCGATGTGCCTAACTTAGGTTTGAGCCCTGTACCACTGCTTGACCCACTGAGGTGTTGCCCTGAAGATCCTGAACTGTGGAGCCTGAGCAAAATCACATTCTCACACCCCTGCATTGAACGAACAGGCATGGTTGGCCTGATTACCGCTGGGAGTGGTCCCCTGAACTGGTTGGGAGGTGAAAAGAAAAAAGGAAGTGGAAAGGGAAGGAATACAGTGGTAGAATGAATAGGCTGAGTCTGTAAGAAACACACTGAAAATGTCAATCCAAGAGCCCATTTAATTAATTAATTAAGATCTCATTTAATTCAGCTCATTAGCTATACAAATAATCTTCACTCGAAATGCAAGTGTTTTCATTTCACGAGCCCTCTCTGAGATGCAATAAACATTCTCTCTTCTTTTTCACTATAAGAGCAACATCATTTTTCAATTTCCACAAGCTGGATTCTAGGAGCTCCCCGAAATCTTTTATCATTTGGGACTGTTGGTGTATAAATGCTCGGAGCATTTGATCCTCTTCCTGAAAAGTAAAAGATAAAGGTCTTTGAATGACTGTCAACAGGGGACGTGGTGAGAGAATGATGGGGCGGGCCTGGAGAGATAGCACAACGGCGTTTGCCTTGCAAGCAGCCATCCAGAACCAAAGGTGGTTGGTTCGAATCCTGGTGTCCCATATGGACATGCCTGCCAGGAGCTATTTCTGAGCAGACAGCCAGGAGTAACCCCTGAGCAACGCCGGGTGTGGCCCAAAATCGAGAGAGAGAGAGAGAGAGAGAGAGAGAGAGAGAGAGAGAGAGAGAGAGAGAGAGAGAGAGAGAGAGAGAGAGAGAGAGAGAGAGAATGAAGGGGCCAGCCAGAGAGAGAGAGAGAGAGAGAGAGAGAGAGAGAGAGAGAGAGAGAGAGAGAGAGAGAGAGAATGAAGGGGCCAGCCAGGCCACAGACTTGGATTCTGTGGGTCTGGTGGAGGAGAGATTCACAGCATGGGGATTAGGTGATCATTTCCCCTCCTTAGAAGTACCCTGGAATCGCTGCTCCTCAACCATTTTCTGACCTTGCTTTCTTCAGTTCCGCATTCTCTAGTCTAGTGCATTTTTGCAATTTTCATCTGTAGGTTCCCTTGTAAATATGTGGGGAGCGCACAATGAAGCCATCTAACTCCTGGTCAAAAATGGGCCAGAGTGGAACCGGAGCGGTGGCACAGCGGTAGGCCATTTGCCTTGAATGCGACTGACCTAGGACGGACTGCATGCAGTTTAATCCACCAGCATCCCATATTGTCCCCTAAGCCAGGGGCAATTTCTGAGCACATAGCCAGAAGTAACCCCTGAGCATCACCAGGTGTGGCCCAAAAACAAAAACAAAAAGCAATTTAAATAAATGGGCCAGAGCAATAGCATAGTGGGTAGGGTGCTTGACTTGCATGTGACCGACCTGGGTTCGATCCCCGGCTTCCTATATTGTCCCCTGAGCCTGTCAGGAGTGATTCCTGAGCACAGAGCCAGGTGTGCTCAGTAACTCCTGAGCACCACCGGGTATGTCCACCAAATGTTGCCCTAGCTAATGGCTTTTGGAGGGCCACATCAGCACTGCTGCAAAACTCTTGCTTTAGCTGTTCCCATTCTGAATATTTCTCCCACTTTTTCATCTTTAACCATACCTCTAGTTTAAATGTCATGGAGAAATCTGCCTATGTTTTCTTCTACATATCTATGGATTCAGATCTGATAACAAGGTCTTGAATCCATTTTAATTTGATGTTTGTATATAGTGTCAGGAAGCTATCTAAGTTCATTTTTTTCCATGTTGCTGATCAGTTTTCCCAACACTACTTGATGAAGAGGCTTTCCTTGACCCACTTTATATGTTTTACTCTTATTAAAATTAACTGATCACACACTTGAAGGTCTTTCTCTGAATTTTCAATTCTATTCATTGATCAGAAGATCTTTCTTTATTCCAATACCATTCTGTTTTAATTACTATGGCTTTGTGGTACAATCTGAGTTGGGAAAAATGATATCTCCCATCTTCCTTTTCCCAAGAATTGCTTTGGCTATAGATAATGGAGAGTATTCTTTCAGATAAATTCCAAAAATATTTGACTTTATTATTTGAAATAAAAACATGGGTATCCTTTGGAGATTGTACTGACTCTATATAATACTTTGAGATTACTAATTTATTGAAGAAGATCCTGGGGCCACACCTGAATGTCTCAGAGATTACTTCTGATTCTGTACTCGGGGATTACTCCTAGCAGTGCTCAGTTTACCAGGAGTGAACCTAGGTGGACTACATCTAAGACAAGCATCTTAAACCCTGTACTGTTTCACCAGCTCAAATGCAGTTAATCATATTCATTTATATTTGGAGGCTCTACCTTTTTAAACTCAGTTTACTCTTGGGTCTTCACTCAGGATCACTTCTGTCAGTGCTCAGGGACCAAATGCAGTGCCTGAACCCAGGTTGGCCATATGCAAGACAAGTGCCATCTCAACCTTTTTGCTATCTTCATAGTTTCTGTAGTTAATACATAAACTTAAAATAAATAAAATAAAACTTTTGTTTTATTTTGGAGCCACACCCAATGGTGCTCAGGAGTTACTTCTGACTTTGCACTCAGAAATCACTCTAGGCATCTTGGGGGACCATATGGGGATGCAGGGGATAGAACCCAGGTCCATCCCAGATAGGCAGCATGCAAGGCAAAAACCATATCACTGTGCTATCACTCTGGCCCCCTGTAGTTAACTTTTCAATATTCACGTGTATCTGTAATTCTATTTTTAAATTTTAGTTTTCTATTT
The DNA here is from genome assembly GCF_024139225.1 of Suncus etruscus. Lineage (NCBI taxonomy): Eukaryota > Metazoa > Chordata > Mammalia > Eulipotyphla > Soricidae > Suncus > Suncus etruscus. The sequence goes on along the minus strand of NC_064854.1, from coordinate 45,003,696 downwards.
ATATTAACACATTAGTTGAGAATAATAGAGTTAACATGATGGAGTGGGAAAGACAAGAGACTGAAGTGACACTAATTGGGTTCAGATTTTGGTCTCATCAACTCTATAGAACAATTAGTGGTATCTGCCTCCTAGAAAGAATTAAACTAGTAAATTAAAACAATATTTAAATGAGTAAATGTAATAATATTTATGGCAATAGCAATCGTAGTAATTTTTTTCTGTTAGAAAGATGATATAGCAGGTTGGGCACTTGCCTTACATGCTGCCAACCTGGATTTGATACCTGGCACCACATGTGGCTTCCTCAGTTACTCTCTGAGCACAGAATCAGGAGGGTGTCATTCAAAAAACTAAAATCCAACAAACAAAATCATCTTTTCTTTTCTTTTTTCACTATATCTTGTACTTCTTGCCTTGCTGCACTAGCTAGAATTTAAAGTACAATACGCACTGTACTTTTTTATACCATAAAGTAGATGCGTAGCAATATGTCAATGGGCATAGTGCCTGGAATCAGCCAGATATACACTATCATAGAACAGCTGGAGCAAAGGTAGGTGGCTGGAGGCCACGAGCAGTGCCCTCACATCGTCAGTCTCAGCCTGTTCTGTAAAACATACATCTCTGCATACATACATGCGAAACATGCAGTTACATCAGATCCTGCGCTGAGTGAATTCTGGATTCTGAGTACTTACAGGAGGCTTATGATGCCTCAATCTGAGAAACTCCCTCCTTGCCATATTCATGCTTTGGTAGAACACCTTAAGGGCTTTGGCAAATTCTCTATCACAGCTGGTTTGCTGAGTGCATGGTGATTGATTCTCTCTGGCTGTTGGCCCACTTGTCTTTGTAGTACCAGAGGTCTTATTAGCTGAGGGTGGAAGAAAATACAGCATTCAGGAATGGGAGATAGTTCAGAGCACCTGCTTTGCATGTAGTAGTCGCAGATTGGATCCCTGGCATCATCATCGTCATCCCCCAAGCATCTCTAGAAAGTGACCCCCAAGTACCTTGAATTGAATACCCCCAATACCTCCAAGTATATCCCCAAAACAATATTATTAAAAGAGTCCATGACATTTATTAATCTATTTATCCTGATCCCTTACATCAACATTTATCAAATACAAATTTGAACCACACAGGGAAATCTTATATTGCAGAATGAAAAAAGGTTTTGCTCTGTTGAAAAAGAAAGAAGGGTGGGATGGGGAGGAGGGAGACTTGAGACATTGGTGATGGGAATATTGCATTGGTGAAGGGGTGTATTCTTTACATGACTGAAACCCAACTACAAATATTTGTAATCAAGGTGTTTAAATAAAGATATTAAAAATAAAAATAAATAAAAAAGATACAAATTAATATTCATTAGAAAGTTTATTTCCAGATATAAAAGTGTATTGGGCTGGACAGTATAGCAGATAAGGCATTTGCCTTGCATACAGATGATCCATGTTCAATCCCAGTACCACATATGGTTCTCCAAACCTGCCAGTAGTGATTTCTAAGCATGAAGCTTAGCCCTAAGCAATGTAGGGCTTACAAAAAAACAAAAGTGAATTTGTTATGCCTGGGGAGAGAGCTCAAAAGGTTATTACTAGTCATGCTCCACATGCAGGAGGCCTGGGCTAAAACCCTGTCACTGCATGATATGTGAGCATAGTCAGGGATTCCAGGCTACCAAAAGTGTCCTTTCCCCAAGAAAGGGCCTGAGAAAGAGTACAGGGGTTAAGGTTTGCATGCAGCTGATCTCAGTACCATGTTAGGTTCCCTGAGCCCTGCCCAGAATGATCAGAGCAACAGAGCCAAGAGTAAGCCCTGAGCTCTGGTGGGTGTGCCCCCAGACAAACAAAAACACTAATTGCTTTGAAGACCAATAACATCCCCAAACAGAGAAGGTCAGACATAAGGGAAATAACCACAGCACCAGAAGTCTCTCACCTGGCTGATTAGAGCCAATTTTCTCCAGTGAGTTTTTGAGATCCAAGTTCTCCTCCCTGAGGACTCGGTTCATGTTTCTGAGCAGCTCCGTTTCCTGTTCTAACTTGAGCAGCTTCAGATAAAGTTCTGGCATCTGGTTTGATGTACTCTACAAAAACAATACAAAACAGAACCATTTCCATTTAGCTTTTTGCTGAATTGTTTACACCTCCTTGGAGATTGAGGATTTTGACTAAAGCATGAAATCTCAGTGGATAGCCAACAGGGTGTAGGCCCCTTCAAGGTTATGTGGGAAACTTGTTACTAAAGAAAATAACATGATGATCCCCAACCAGCTGGCATCTGGGTTTTTCTAGTTATCTGTGTTGCCCTTTTGTTTGTTTGGGGGCCACACCCAGCAGAGCTGGCTCAGTGCTCAGGAGTTGCTCCTGCAGTTTTCAGGGGATTGAACCTGAGTCTCCAGCCCTTGAGCTCTCTCTCTGGCTTCATGTTATCTATTGTATTTCTTTTTATGGGGAGACTACACCCAGCAGTACTCAGGCCTTACTCCTTGCTCTGCACTTAGAGATCACTTCTGGCAGGCTCAGAGGAACTTGTGGGATGCCGGGTATCGAACCTTGGTCAGCTGCTTGTAAAACAAACTCCTTACCCACTGTCCGATTGCTCCAGCTCCTCTATTTCATTTTTAAATATTATTTTCACACATTTTATTATATCTTGCCATCTTTTCACTTATTAAAATGTGGACAGCTTCTACTAAAACAAACCATTCTCAGCTCTACTTGAGTGTTTGTCCACCAGATCTTTAGGGACAGCACAAGAGGCCCCTGTTATCCATTTAGTGTCACTAAGTAACATACCTGGCTGGTGTCGATCAGGGGGGAAATTTTGGGGGTGTCCACCATGAAGTAACCTTCTCTTGTGAGCATGAAGTCAGGTTGGGAGCAGCCCAGTTCAGCGCAGCCTTCTGTAGTACATTGGAGACACATCAAAGAAGGAATCTCTTGACTGCCCTGACCATAGGCTGTGTGATGGGGAAGTCCTGCCATCTCCAGGGACTAGATCCTGGGGGCCTAGAGCAAATGGTTCTCAACCCCAGTACTGAAGCCCCTGGCTGCCCTTCTTCTGCTTCCTCAGCAGTGCAAGGGAAGCAGTGCTGAGTGAGGGAATAGGCTTGGTTGTCTGTGCCTGCGCCCTGCTAGAGAGGATGGAAATACGGTACCTTGGAGACCCCAGAGATCCACAACAAGAGCATTGGTCTGTAAATATTCTAGGAACTCCTTGGAGGCATGTAAGGCTGTGAATTGGACAGTCTCTTCAATTGGGTAATTCACATTTTTCCACACAGGCTTAGTATATAAAGGATGTGGAAGATCATACATTCTATACCTGCCAAAAGATATTTAAGTTTTTCAGTTACTTTTTTTGTTCCTGATTCTTGGGTCACACAAGAACAGTCTTGCTTAGTCTTGGCTCTATGCTCAGGATCACTCCTGGTAGTGCTCAAGGGACCATGATGTGGTGCAGGGAATTGAAATCTAGGTTGCCTGTGAGCAAGAGAAGTGTTTTACCCCTGTACTATCTTCTGGGCCCCAAAATATTCAATTGTTTTTTAAAAACTTTATTTGTGAAAAAAAAAAATGAATCTGAGGACTTAAATGAATATCACCTGCAGTAGCTAGTTGGTAAAGAGTGATCTGCAAATGATTCTTTCAAGGGCAGTTCCCAGTATCTCCCCTCTTCTGGCTGTTTGTTTGTTAGGCCACACCCAGTGATGCTCAGGGGTTACTCCTGGCTCTTCACTGGAAGTACACTGTGGTGGTACTTGGGGAGGGGATACCATATGGGATACTGAGGATTAAATCCTAGTTGGCTGCATGCAAGGCACGCACCCTACCTGCTGTACTATTGCTCCAGCCCTAACATCTCCCTTCACTACATGGATGATAAATATCTCACAAAGAAAATAAACATTTTGGGCCCGAAGAGATAGCACAGCGGCATTTGCCTTGCAAGCAGCCGATCCAGGACCTAAAGTGGTTGGTTCGAATCCCGGTGTCCCATATGGTCCCCCGTGCCTGCCAGGAGCTATTTCTGAGCAGACAGCCAGGAGTAACCCCTGAGCACCGCCGGGTATGGCCCAAAAACCAAAAAAAAAAAAAAAAAGAAAAGAAAAGAAAAATTTTGATAATTACTTTTTTTTATAGATAATCTAAAATTATTCCTTTCCAGGTGGTTTGATTGTTTACTCAAAGTTCTCTCTCTCTCTCTCTCTCTCTCTCTCTCTCTCTCTCTCTCTCTCTCTCTCTCTCTCTCTCTCTCTCTCTCAAGTCAATTTATTTAGATAAATTTGAAAGAAAGAAAGTTTTGTGTTCAGGAATGAACATGGGCTTCTCCAGAGGGGAGAGTTGAAACAACACACTTCAAGCAAAGCTTCAAGGTGAAAATGCCTAATACTCTATCTCCTATTGTGGACTTAGCCTAATAATAATAACTGGTATTTCTGCCAAATTGAAATATAGTCAGCTGGGGGAAAAAAAAAACTACTCAGATAATCCTCCTCTCTGAGTTGCTCTTTGATGATGAACATTTCTGCTGCTGTGATCACCTAAAAGGATCCATTCATGCTGATTATGGTCCAACAACCTAGAGGGACAAATGACTACAAGGGAACAAATAGAGAAATGGTCACCCAGGGCAGAGAAATTTAAGGAAATAACTCGTTTTTAGGATTTGACGAGAACTTCTTCCCCCAGACCCATCAGGTGCCCATGTATAGAAACCCTGGAGGTCAAGTTTATACCCCAGCTGAATGCCCCGCTCTGCATCTTCCTTCAGCCACTTGGCACCAAGGCACTGGACAATGCAGATCTGGAAATCCATCCTCTTGCCCAGCAGCTCCAAAGGGTCAATGACCACCTCCTCCTCTCTGCATTCTCTGAAAACAGAAGATGTAAAACAGGAATCCCAGGTTAGTAAGTTGGGCTTATGACACCAAAAGGTATGATAGTAGATTCCTCAGCATTACAACCACAGATTCTGTTCATTCACTTCACAGGAGCTCATTCTGCTGGCACACCAGGCAGAGTGCCCCCTCCAAAGGTGTTCAGTCTTCTCAGTGAGAACACAGGCAACTAACAGCTTCCTGCAGTTAATGCTCCCAGTGCTCCCAGTTTTGGCATCAAACTAGCATTGAAGAACCTCGGTAAGAGGCCTAAGAGATAATAGCATAGGGAAGGGAAGGCACATATCTTGCATGTGCCCTACCTCAAATTCAATACCCAGAACCTTATATGATCTTGTGAGCACTGCCAGGAGAGATCCCTAAGAACCTCCAATGTGGTCCAAAACCCAAAACACACAAAAATGATCTGGCAAGCTCCCTGTGGTAGAGGGGCAGCCTTCTGTGGGAAGCCTACTGGCTGGCGAAGTGCAGCTCTCATCCCTCACTGGGTTTCCAGGTGACAAACTGAATGAGGTGATTTTCCAGTGAGGGGTGTTTCACATCAGACTCAAAGGCTGTTGCCAGTTAATAGCAATAGGAAGAAACATAGTTGTCAGGCTCCAGAAGCTTAAGGGGTCAAATGACCAGGAAGTTTCCTGCATTTGAGGTAAGTCAGTGAATTAATGGTCAGCTTGGCCTCTTGGTCACAGGCTTGTGTGGGACTTGTGCTTCCTTTTTGAACACCCTTCTTCAAGAAAACAAAATTATTTTAAACATTTATTTATTTTTTTATTTTGGGGAGTCACCACACCTGACCATGCTGAGGGCTTACTTCTGGTTCTGCATTCAGAGAGATCACTCCTGGAGGGACTCAGGGATCATATGGGTGCCCCCAGCAAATGCAATCAGTTGCATATAAAACAAGTACCCTACCTGCTATACTATCTCTCTGGCCCCTAAAACCAAAATGATCTTATTGGGTACCCATGAGAACCCTGGCATGCAGATTATTCTCCCCAAACTATTTTCACCCCTGCCCCAGCTTCCTTGCTTAGAATTGCTGAGAGACATTAGTCTTTTGTAAGAAATGCCTATGGAGAATAAAAAGAGGAGCTACTTTCTCAAGGAGGTAAAGGGAATAAAGTTAAAGTAAATTTTCCACTATGGAGAAGGCAATGATACGCAATAGCTTAGGATGTGTGGAGAGAAAAATAGGAACCAAGGTCCCTTTTTGGAGGAATGAGACAAAGAAATAATCAGAGCCATAGCTAGAGAGGAAGCGCGGAGCAGGGAGAAGTAAGCTTTGTGCTTCTGCTCATGGGCCTTTCAGCCTCCCCCACAAGGCCGGGGCTGCAGCCCAAGGCTGACTGTTTAAGGGAGCAGATCCCACAGGATTGAGGAACACACTGCCTCTCTACTCATGGCCTCCACAATTAAAAACGAGCCCAGGACTTTGATTCTTGTCCAAGGCTCCTACTATACCACATTTTTGGTTCCAAGGAACTGTTGACTTATTAAATGCACCATTCATGAAATTTTATGTATTTATTATTATTATTATAATTTGATTGGGAGCCACACCTAGTAGTGCTCAGGAGCTACTCCCATTTCTGTGCTGCTTGGGAATTATACCTATTAGTGCTTGAGGGACCATATGGTTCTGGGGAGTTAAGTTCTGGGGAGCAAAGCCTGTGCTCAGCCCACTGAGCTGTCTCTCTGACCCCAGGGAGGGATTTTCACCACTACAACCAGTCAATTTGGGTGCTAGAGCAAAAATCTGATTGTATGCCACTTGACTTCTCAGTCTTGACTATCACTTAGCTGCCAATTCTGATTTGATAACATCAAATCATGAACAAATACATTCATACATTTTTTTAAAAAATTATAAATAGCCTCTTTAGGGATAAAGTGGATCATCTCATCAGGAAAATGGTCTTGCTATGAGTTTTCTGTGGGGAATTGACCCTAAAGTAGATGAGGGAGAGGGGTACCCACCGTCCTGTTGGGGAGCAGGGACTTATGTGGATCTGTAGTACTGCCTCGTCCAACCCGTCACAGTTTAGAAACTCCACCTGATCCTCCAACTTCATGCAGTAGGCAAGGGACTGCAGCCAGATGTGAGCTGACCCCAAATGGATAATCTCCGCAGGATCCCAAAAAGGGTCCTCTTCTTTTGCTACATGGCAGTCTTCTCCATCTAGAAAGCGCTGGTAAAGCTCTTCCATCAGGAATTTCCTATTGATAAATTTGGCTTTGGACCAGATCCACACCTGAAAATGCAAAAGTTGGTCAACCATGATGTGACAACCATGATTGAGGAGAAATTTTCCTAGACCATGAAGAAAGACTTTGGGGTTAGACAACTTAGTATGTCCAGAACCTGTAGTTGGTCTTATGGCAGGATGCTTCATGGATAGGGCTACCCTGTTTTTCAGCCAAAGTTAGTTTCTTTCTTTCTTTCTTTCTTTCTTTCTTTCTTTCTTTCTTTCTTTCTTTCTTTCTTTCTTTCTTTCTTTCTTTCTTTCTTTCTTTCTTTCTTTCTTTCTTTCTTTCTTTCTTTCTTCTTTCTTTCTTTCTTTCTTTCTTTCTTTCTTTCTTTCTTTCTTTCTTCTTTCTTTCTTTCTTTCTTTCTTTCTTTCTTTCTTTCTTTCTCTCTCTCTCTCTCTCTCTTTCTTTCTTTCTTTCTTTCTTTCTTTCTTTCTTTCTTTCTTTCTTTCTTTCTTTCTTTCTTTCTTTCTTTCTTTTTTTTTGGGTGGGGGGCATACCCAGCAGTGTTCAGGGGTTACTCCTGGCTCTATGCTCAGAAACCGCTCCTGGCAGGCTTGGGGGACTATATGGGATGCTGGGATTTGAACCACCATCCGTTCTGGGTTGGCTGTGTGCAAGGCAAACGCCTTACCGCTGTGCTATCTCTCCGGCCCATTTTTTCTTTCTATTTTCCCTAACTTTTGTTGCGCCTATGCAAAAACACTGCCACCCCTTTGTTATCTTTTAGATAGGGGCTTCCACCTTTTTCATAAAACTTTGGGACACAAATTATTTTACCTCATATTTCTGAATTTTTTTAAAAATTAAGAAAGGGTAAAAACAGGATTGGGGGACAGGGGCCAAGTGGTCTCAGGTACATTGATGGAGATATTAAAAAAAAAAAGGACAGAACTAAATATTCAGGCCAAAGTCAACAACAATAGAATCAAGAGACCCAAACTATAACAATCTAAACTTAAAATGGGCCTGTTATTCTGGCAGACCAGGGGGCAAAAGGGGTTGGTCTAGAATACACATTAAATATAGGTGAAGACAGGCTGACATTGGTGGTGGGATTGGCCCTGATTCATTATATGTCTGAAATCCAACTATGAAGACTTTGTAAATCACAATGGTTTCAATAAAGTAAAATAAAATAAAAATAAAACCTGGACAATCTATTGCAGATAGTCAGTGGTGCGACTAGCCTAGCCAATGTAATTAATTCAGTTCCTTTTTTCTTAACAATAGTCTGACTCAAAGTCACTACTCCTTAAGCCTTGTCTGGATGTTGTACAGTATCTCAAGCATTGACAGGGATTGGGGGTGGGGTTCCCACTACTTCTAGCCAATATCATCACGACTTGGCTTTGATTTTTTACGATTTTTTTCAGTTTCTACCAGAAGGTTTTTGTTTTTTTTGTTTTGCAAACAACCAGTTTTCTAACTAACCAGTTAGAAAATCAGTTTCTTACTAACTAGTTTTCCCAGAACCCATTATTGAAAAGGCATTCTTTTCTTCACTTAATGTATCTGAGGATATTTTTCTGGGTTATCAATTCTCTTTCATGACTCTGAGAATCTGTGTTTATTCTACTGCTACACAGTTTTATTACTATAGATTTATAGTATAATTTAAGATCAGGGAATGCAATGGTTTCCTCTCCTTTTCATTTATTCTTCTTAGAATTTCTATGGCTACTCAAGGAATATACACATCTTAGTAGTATTTATTCCAAATTCCAAAGGAATACCTTTGGAATTTTTTACAGGATTGAACTGAACCTATATAATATTTTGAGTAGGATGGTTATTTAAGAATGTTAACTCTGGGGCCAGAGAGATAGCATGGAGGTAAGGCGTTTGCCTTTCATGCAGAAGGTCATTGGTTCGAATCCCCGCGTCCCATATGGTCCCCCGAGCCTGCCAGGAGCGATTTCTGAGTGTGGAACCAGGAGTAACCCCTGAGCACTGCCTGGTATGACCCAAAAACCAAAAACCAACCAACCAAACAAACAAACAAACAAAAAAGAATGTTAATTCTTAGGGGCCAGAGCAGGAGAGCATTTGCCTTGCATGTGACTGGCCCAGGTTCAATCACTGGAATTCCAAATAGTCCCCTTAAGTCTTCCAGGGCTAACTTCTGAGCAACAGTGCCATAAGTAGCTCCTGAGCACTGCCAAGTGTGTTCTAAAAATAAACCAAAAAAAGTTAATTCTTGGGCCCGGAGAGATAGCACAGCGGCGTTTGCCTTGCAAGCAGCCGATCCAGGACCAAAGGTGGTTGGTTCAAATCCCGGTGTCCCATATGATCCCCCATGCCTGCCAAGAGCTATTTCTGAGCGGATGGCCAGGAGTAACCCCTGAGCAACGCCGAGTGTGACCCAAAGACCAAAAAAAAAAAAAAAAAAGTTAATTCTTGATGCCCACAAGTGCAGTTGCCATGTCTGCATTCAGCCACCTCCATGGACTCATTCTGCTCTTGAAATAGATAAACCAAGTCATGAAAAATCATGGTTATACTTTCCATGTAGCTGAAAGTTGGCAATCTTGGGAGGAGAGGGCAGGTCAAACACCTGCCCTGCCAAAGCCAGGCCTGTTGCATTCATCACCCATAATTGCCACTTTGCCTATGGACCTTCTATGACTCTGCAAAGACACCAATCTGACCAGACTACAGGTATGCTGGTATTTGGGCTGATATCACTAGGACAATTTTTGAATGAATGTGGCACTGCCCCCTCCCCAATCTTCTCGTATTTCTGAAAGATTTGGCAACTAAAAACATGCCCCACAAAAGCTGCAGTATCAGAATAGTGCTTTGAATTCTTCAACTTCATTTTTGTGGTTTGTTTGTTTGTTTGTTTGTTTAATTTACTTTGGGTTTTTTTGGCCACACCCGACAGCTGGCACTCAGGGGTTATTCCTGGCTCTGCTCTCAGAAATTGCTCCTGGTAGGCTTGGCGGACCATATGGGATGCCGGGGATCGAACCCATATTTATCCCAGGTCCTCTGGGTGCAAGGCAAACACCCTACTACTGTGCTAATCTCCATTTTTGTTTAATATTGTTTTGCCCTAATCTCCATTTTTGTTTAATATTGTCAACCTTATAGGAGCACAACAATATAGATGCTAATGTGTAGCTGAAGTCACTTACTGTTCAGGAAAAAAAATGAAGTAACAGAATGATCAGCTAGCAACAAGAGCTTACTAAACCTCCGACAATGACTTAATGACCTCATTGGAAAAACATAATTTTTTCTTCTTTTTTTGGATATACATAATTTTTAAATATTTGTTTATTGTTATATTTCTTTTTTGGTCTTCTCTTCCTTTTTATTTTTTTCCCTTTCTATTCTTATTTTAAGTGATTTTGTTCTTAATTATCTGGAAACAAATGTATTATGATCAGGGGCTGGAGCAATAAACAGTGGCAGTGTGTTTGCCTTGCATGCGGCCAACCTGGGATAGACCCAGGTTGGATCCCTGGCATTCCAGAAGGTCCCCAGAGCCTGTCAGGACTAATCCCTGAGGGCCACCAGGTGTAGCCCAAAAACCAAAAAAAAAAAGAAAGAAAAAGAAAGAAAAGGAAATGTATTGTGATCAACTATGTCAACTATGTGATATATAAGCTTTAAATAAAGTAAAATTTAAAAATTGTTATTTCTTCCAAGCATGAAATATTTTGTTTCTTTACATTCTACTTAAAAAAAATACAGTATGGGGCCGGGAAGGTGGCGCTACAGGTTAGGTGTCTGCCTTGCAAGCGGATGGACTGCGGTTCGATCCCCCGGTGTCCCATATGGTCCCCCCAAGCCAGGGGTGATTTCTGAGCGCATAGCCAGGAGTAACCCCTGAGCGTCAAACGGGTGTGGCCCAAAAACCAAAAAAAAAAAAAAAAAATACAGTATGGAGCCGCGTGGTGGCGCTAGAGGTAAGGTGTCTGCCTTGAAAGCACTAGCCTAGGATGGACCACCGCGGTTCGATCCCCCGGTGTTCCATATAGTCCCCCAAGCCAGGAGCGACTTCTGAACGCATAGCCAGGAGTAACCCCTGAGCGTCACTGGGTGTGGCCCAAAAACCAAAAAAAAAAAAAAAATACAGTATGGTTTTAATATACAGGTATTTCATCACCTTTGTTAAGTTGATTCCTAGGGGAACTTGACTTGTTTTTGGACATAATTGTAAATGGGATTTTTTTTCTGATTTCTTTCTCCTCTAGTTTATTGTTTGCATATAGAAATACAATATATATGTATATATTTTGTGTGGTAGTTTTATAATCTTCTACTTAACTGATATTGGTTGATCAATTTTTTTTCTAAAACTTTTTTGGAATTTTATGTATTTAAAAATGATACTTTGAGGGCCCGGAGAGATAGCACAGTGGCGTTTGCCTTGCAAGCAGCCGATCCAGGACCAAAGGTGGTTGGTTCAAATCCCAGTGTCCCATATGATCCCCCGTGCCTGCCAGGAGCTATTTCTGAGCAGACAGCCAGGTGTCTATTTCTGAGCACCGCCGGGTGTGGCCCAAAAACCAAAAAAAAAAAAAAAAAGATACTTTGAGGTTTTTTTCAATATGAATACTTTAATTCGTTTTTCTTAGCTAACTGTTGTGGCTAGGACTTCCAATACTATGTTGAATAATAGTGGTGAAAGTGAGCATCCTTGCTTTGTTCCTGACCTTTGAGGAAAGGCTCCAATATAAAAAACTATAAATTTGTTATATACAGTCATTACCATGCTCACATAGGCTCCTCTATTTTTTTCTTTGTTTGGAAGGGGGAGCTCTCTACTGGTGCTCAGACATGCTATAACACTGGATATTACTGTCCTGTATTTGTATTAGGAAGCCTAACCCACCAGTGTGATGGCTTAAGAGGGGCAGTTTTAGGAGGTGATAAGGACCTGGGGATGGAGCCCTCATGAATGGGAAAAATATATGTGTTAAAAAAAAAAAAAACCCGGGGCCGGAGAGATATCATGGAAGTAAGGCGTTTGCCTTTCATGCAGCAGGTCATCGGTTCAAATCCCGGCATCCCATATGGTCTCCTGAGCCTGCCAGGAGCAACTTCTGAGCCTGGAGCCAGAAATAACCCCTGAGCACTGCCGGGTGTGACCCCCCAAAAAAACCACAAAAAAAAAAAAAACCCAGGAAGCGCTTTCATCCTCTCACCCCTGAGGACACAGAAAGAGGCCATTTTTGAGCTATATAGTGAGATAACCTTTCCAGACAGCACTTCTGCCTGAGCCTTGGTCTTAGACTCCAGTCTCCTGAACTATGAGAAATTAACTATGGCCCGTGGGCCACATATTGTATTTTGTATCTGTTTTGCTTCTTCATTGCAAAATAAGATATATGCAGTGTGCATAAGAATTTGTTCATAAGTTTTGTTTTTACTATAGTCAGACCCTCCAATGGTCTGAGGGACAGTGAACTGGCCCCCTGTTTAAAAAGTTTGAGGACTCCTGGTTTTGATTGTTCTTCTCTTGGAGTCTGGACAGAGGAAGAGTAATTGGTCCCCAGCCCTCTGAGATACTGAGGAGACTTCCTTAGTAGTCCCTGGGGAAGTGCATAGCCGTCTCCCCCCCAACCACCACCACCATTCTCCACTCCTCCCATGGAGGTAGACTCACCTCATGAGTCCTTTGGTTTGTCACTTTCACCATAACCTCCTTTTGAAGTTCATAGCCCTGGGAGTCTGATGATGCTAAATTCTTCACCTTCAGCTCCATTTTAAGTCCCTAGTAAGAGATGCACTTTTCACCAAATAATGTCACATTTATCGAAGAAGAAGGAGGAGGAGGAGGATGAAGAGGAGGAAGAAGAAGAAAGAAGGAGTAGGAAAAGGAGGAGGAGAAAGAGAAGGAGGAGGAGAAGGAGAAGGAGGAGGAGAAGAAGAAAGAAGGAAGAAGAAGAAGAAAGAAGAAAAGAAGAAAGAAGAAGAAGAAAGAAGAAGAGGAGGAGGAGGAGAAGAAGAAGGAGAAGAAGAAGGAGAAGAAAAAAGAAGAAAGAAGAAGAAAGGGGGCCGGGAAGGTGGCGCTAGAGGTAAGGTGTCTGCCTTACAAGCGCTAGCGTAGGACGGACCGCGGTCCGCGGTTCGATCCCCTGGTGTCCCATATGGTCCCCCCAAGCCAGGGGCGATTTCTGAGCGCATAGCCAGGAGTAACCCCTGAGCGTCAAACGGGTGTGGCCCAAAAACCAAAAAAAAAAAAAAAGAAGAAGAAGAAAGAAGAAGAGGAGGAGGAGGAGGAGAAGAAGAAGGAGAAGAAGAAGGAGAAGAAAAAAGAAGAAGAAGAAGAAGAAGAAGAAGAAGAAGAAGAAGAAGAAGAAGAAGAAGAAGAAGAAGAAGAAGGAAGAAGAAGAAGAAGAAGAAGAAGAAGAAGAAGAAGAAGAAGAAGAAGAAGAAGAAGAAGAAGAAGAAGAAGAAGAAGAAGAAGAAGAAGAAGAAGAAGAAGAAGAAAAGAAAAAAGAAGCTTACTCCTGGTTCTGAACTCAGATAATTTCTGGTGGTGCCTGGGGTCATTTGTTATGCTGGGGATTGAACTGGAATTGGCTGAAAGAAAGGCAAGCTTAGCCCTGTAGTATCTTTCCAATTCCAGCATTAATGCTTTTTTAACAGTAACCTGGAACTTAAGTGCATAGGATTTACCTGTGTTTAAGTATCTTTCAAATGTCCTGACACCTGGGATCTTGTGTCACCCAACCCAGATCTTCTCTGTGGTAGGAATGATCCAGGTGTCTCAAGGCAGAGGTGCCTTCTGTAGGACAATCTAGGATGGGAGTGATTATAGTGAGCAGGGGGTCCTTGACTGTTGGGGTTGTGCTGAGCCAGAGGGGGAAGAAATAGCACTAGAGTCTAGGATGGAGGTCTGAGGGTGTTCTCAGTTATGTCATCATCTCACTATGGGGTCTCACCTCTTTAAGCCATGAATGTTTTTGAAATGTTGGTGGAGTGATAGGAGAGTTGAATCTGTTCTCTGAGGTTCATTGTGGACCTGCCATGATGCTGTTTTCTTACCTTTTCTAGTTCTTCGCTCATTTGATTGGCTTCTGCAATCAAGGGCATCAGTTTGACATAGTCCTGGAACACAGCCTGAACACTGGGGTCTACCTTCCCAGCTCCCTTGTTCACAGAACCTAGGTGAAAACCAACAGGGAGGTGAAGGCCAGTCCCTTTCTCTGGGAAGCCACAAGACCCAGGATTCATGAGATGAGAAAGCAATGTTCAGCAAACATTGCACAGTACCTCCTGCACCAATACCTGATGGTTTTAGTGCCACCCTCAGCAGCACCAACACCTGATGGTTTTAGTGCCACCCTCAGCAGTGGTCAGCACTTACTCCTGGATCTGTACTTAGAGTTCACTCTTGGCAGATCTCAGGCTACCAAATGTGATGCCAAGGATTGAGCCAGGCAGGGCTCAAGGCAAATACCTTGATCCCTTAATGTCTCCAGCCTGCCAATTATTATGTTTTCTAAACTCCATACTTGCACTTTTTCTGCTTAAGTTATATTTCTTTTTGAAATTATTTTATTTTAACTCCTTTAGGCACCATAATTTATAAAACTTGTAATAAGTGTAGGGACTTTCAGTTCCAAACCTACCACCAGTGTCAAAGTCCCTCCACTAATGACCCTCCCAGCCCCATCCTGACACCTCATCAAACTCATTTTTCAAAATAATTTACTTATATAGTCTGGATCATGTGTTTACAATAGTGTTGACTCATCTTTTTGATATACATAGTTACATAGAAACCACAAAAATGCTTATAAATTTAAAATATAATTTGATGAACCATCAAATGAATGATTACTATGTGTGTATATATAAATGAAAGCTTTTTTATAATAGGACTTTTAAAAAATATGCCTAGGAAATTACCATTTGACAAAATCACCATCATAATTTTTAAGCAAGTATGATAGAAGGATATTAAGGGAGAGAGATAGATGCAGAATATTCTCACTCTTCTATGGGCTTTAGGAAAAATAAAAGACATTATTGTAATAATACCCAGAGACAATAGAGATGAGGGCCGGAAGGACCGGCTCATAATATGAAGCTTACCACAAAAGAGTGGTGAGTTCAGTTAGAAAAATAACTACATTGACCACTATCATGACAATGTTAATGAGTGAGAGAAGTAGAATGCCTGTCTCGAATACAGACAGGGGTGGGGAAGGAATGAGATGGGGGCATTGGTAGTGGGAATGTCGCACTGGTGAAGGGGGGTGTTTTTTTTTGGGGGGCACACCGATGACGCTCAGAGGTTACTACTGTATGCACTCAGAAATTGCTCCTTGCTTGGGAATCATATGGGATGCCAGGGGAGTCAAGGCAAATGCCATATCACCTGCCCCAAGGGGATGTATGTGTTCTTTTTTATAACTAAAACGCAACTACAAATATGTTTGTAATCATGGTGCTTAAATAAAGATATAAGAAGAAGAAAAAAAAAGAAAAAAAGGAGCTGGAGATATAAGACACACTTGTTGGGTTCAATCTCTGGTATCCATATGGCCCCCAAAGATGTCAGTAATGGTTTCTGAGAGTTAAAATAGGAGAATGCCCTGAGCACAACTGTGTGTGTTTCCAAAACAAACAAGGAACAATGGAAGAAAAAAAGAATTTGGGGCCCTAGTTATAATGCAGCAATTAGGGTGTTTGCCTTGCATATAGTTGACCTGGGTTTGATACCTGACACCCCATATGGTTCCCACCAGGAGTGATCTCTGAAAGCAAAATCAGAAGTCACCAAGTACGATCCCAAAACTAAAAACAAACAAACAAAAAAAGAATTCAGAACTTTGTATGATCACAATTACTAGAAAGCTGATATCCTAGTTTTCTAGTCTGAGACAGGAGAAGAACATATCACTTTGGTGACAGCTTTGCCTCAAACCTCTGCCCAGTTAGGAGTAAATATCACAAAATTCCACATGAAGTCACATGAGTAAAACATAAGGCTTTGAATTTTTAAAAGTATCAGTAGCTCTAGAAACAGCCAAGATATCCTTCAACAGATGAATGGCTAAAGAAACTGTGGTACATATACACAATGGAATATTATGCAGCTGTCAGGAGAGATGAAGTCATGAAATTTTCCTATACATGGATGTACATGGAATCTATTATGCTGAGTGAAATAAGTCAGAGAGAGAGAGAGAAAGATGCAGAATGGTCTTACTCATCTATGGGTTTTAAGAAAAATGAAAGACATTTTTGCAATAATAATTTTCAGGCACAAAAGAGAAAAAAGCTGGAAGTTACAGCTCACCTCATGAAGCTCACCGCAAACAGGGATGAGTTTAGTTAGAGAAATAACTACGTTTTGAACTATCCTAATAATGAGAATGTACGAGGGAAATAGAAAGCCTGTCTAGAGTACAGGCGGGGGTTAGGTGGGGAGGAGGGAGATTTGGGACATTGGTGACGGGAATGTTGCACTGGTTATGGGTGGTGTTCTATACATGACTGAAACCCAAATACAATCATGTATGTAATAAAGTTGGTTAAATAAAAAAATATTAAAGGACAAAAAAAAGTATCAGTAGCATGGATAGAAAACAAAGACAGGCCCAATTCATGACACCAGCTAAATGGAAGCTAAATGTAACAAGTAAACCTGCATGGGCCCTGTTATATATTACATATATACAGGAAAAAAAATATATATATACAGAAATCATCCTGGCAGGTTCAGGGGACTATATGGGATGCCAGGGATCAAACCCAAGTTGACACAAGCAAGACAAACATCCTACCCACTGTGCTACTGCACTGGCCCCAGATATTTTAATTACAGCCATTATTAAAAGAATTTATTAAGGTGTTGGAGCGATAGCACAGTAGATAGGACATTTGTCTTGCACTCAGGGTTCAAGTCGTGGCATCCTATGTGGTCCCTCAAGCTGGCCAAGAATAATTTCTGAGTGCCCATTTATTAAATCTGAGCAGTCTTTTAATTAAATATGTATATACATCAGTGTTACTTTTCTAATGGAGATCCTCACTAAGAGGTGAGACTATATTCTTTTTCTTAAGCAATATGCCCAGAAGTGCTTAGGGAGTAGGAAGGAGCCTATTGCAATTTGGTTTCTGAAGAGAGAATGTTAGTTCAGTGCACTACTCTTGAAACTTGTTTGCACTTTCAAAAAATTGCTTCAAGGGGCCGGGTAGGTGGCGCTGGAGGTAAGGTGTCTGCCTTGCAAGCGCTAGCCAAGGAAGGACCGCGGTTCGATCCCCCGGCGTCCCATATGGTCCCCCCAAGCCAGGGGCGATTTCTGAGCACATAGCCAGGAGTAACCCTGAGCGTCAAACGGGTGTGGCCCAAAAATAAACCAAAAAAAAAAATTGCTTCAAAATAATTATCCAGATGTTTACCCAGCCCACCCACAGTTCAGCTATAGGGAAGGGGGGTCAATAGGCCATAGGCTGAGCAGGGAGGACAAGTTGCTTGACCAGAACCAGCTCAGGCCAGGATGTAGAAGGGGCGTGGAGGGGAAATAACCAAGTGATGGCCACAGAGGTCAGGGGTGCCAACAGTGCCAACAGTGTAAAGAAGTCACCCCAAAGAGGGGAGTGGAAAAAGGAGGTGACCCAGCACTTCTGGCTGCCGGGATCTCAGATTCCTAATAGACCGCACCACTGTAGACTTCCTACTTACACTGAGCTCTTGGTTATGGACCAGTGAGGGGAAATGGCTTGTTTGCAGCTGAAGATCACTGATGGAAGATGGCTCATTTAACAACCCAGTTCCTCCCTCCCAGAGCACATCCTGCTCTAGTCTTGGGCCCATCTTGCCCTTATTCATAAGATGAGTGAAGCAGTTCAGGCTTTGACATGTGCTATTCAGAACATTCATGTCAAAATAAGCTGCACATATTTTAGAAAATATTCCAACTCTCTAAACACTGCATCTGACACAAGAGCAGAGACTTTCTTTCAGGAAACCAACCCTGTGTGCTCATAGAAAACATGATAAGAGGGCTGGGGTTGCTCACCCAGTGTGTCCACACTCACGCCCTCCGCAGCAGCTCGCTCCTGCTGGAAAAAGTCATAATCAAACCTGCTCAGATCGTCCCTGCTTCGCTCAAAAGGAAAGCCGATATAGAGGTAGGCGCTGTTGGATCCCAAAATGATGCGGTCCTAGGGAAGAGAAAGAGGCCTCAGAAGGAGGATGCTGCCCATACATGCCCCCCCCCCGCCCCAGGCCAAGGAAGTAGGAGAGGTGTGGCCAGTTGGCTCCTGCAGAGCCAAGTCCTATTTCCAGTCCAACTATGTTAAACCAAAGGACCCTCATGACTCCCCGAAAACAGGCCAAGACCCTGATGTGAGTGAGCATGGTTTCATTAGTGTCTCTTTTGCTACAAATGCATGCTGACCTCTAGTACTGGGGATCAATGGGGATCAGGCAGACTGGTGTCAAGGGGTATGACTTGTCAAGGCTGTGATCATACGCTGAGAGAGTGGAAGAAGGGGTGCTGCCTCTGCTGCCTCTGTAGGGAGGCATATGGGTGTCCCAGTGTGGCAGGGAGAATGCGGGAGGCAGAACAAAACCTGGGGTCAGTGGTAGGGAGCATGCGGAGGTAGTAGATCTTGGAGGTTGCCCATGCAGTCACTTATCCCCTGCCCAAGGGAGGCCACTGAAGATTACCCAGAGGAAGTGTCTAGAGCTAAGTTGTTGGTCTGGGGTGCTCTAGGAGAGCTGGTCTGGATTGCAGGAGGCTGGAAAGAACCACTTTAGTGCCAGGAGCACAGATGTAGAGCAGGGGGATGGATGCTGAAAAGTTGGATTTGGAGGTGATGTGCAGTCCCTCTACATGGCCAACTTTAGAAACAGCTGAAGTGTCACAAAACAGCAAAGCTGGCTTGTGAGCCAGAAAGAGTTTATTTGGGTTGGAGGGTAACTCACAAGAAGTGTTCAGGGGGTTTAGGGCCAATCTCAGCAATTATCATCTAGCAAGGCCATGAGATTTGGTGCACACTAACAATTTTTGGGGGGCCTCCAGAGCGACACCAGAGATACAGAGACGTGAGGCTCAGAGCAAGGTATGTCACTATGGCAACCATCCTATCCCAAACCATCACTTCCGCCCAGTCCTGAGCAAATATCACAAATCCCACAGGGGGCCGTAAGAACAAAAGGTCAGGTCTTCGAGAGGGTCAGACCGTTTGAACATGAAGGTTCACTATGAAAGTTTTGGCATGGGCCCTGGCACATACAAAGCAATGATCATTTTATATCTGCATTCCAGAGACAGGAAGTAACTTACCCATACAAAGGGTAACCATGTCACTTGACCATGATCTTTGACCTTTGGCACAGGAACAGGAGGAGACTGGCACCTGTCCTGGCAAGTTCTCTCTCTCTCTCTCTCTCTACACACACACACACACACACACACACACACACACACACACACACACACACTTCCCCCCCTCCTTGGTTTAGGAAAGCTTGAGGACCAGCAGAAAAGATTACCAAATGCTGCAACTTGGTTTTGGTTGTGATGGGCACCCCGTTAACAACAACTTTGCAGTTGCTGTGTGGAGTAACTGTCACCTTCTTGTCCTTGTTTGTGAAGGAAGCATGTTTCTCTGAAATTCTAAAGGACAAAAGATTGTCTCAGTGACTAAACACAGTGGGAGTTCAGGTTGTTTTTTCTCACAACTACATAAGAGAGACATGAAGTATTTGAGGGTTCATGTGCGGCCTGTGAGGGAGTAAAAGAGCACTGCCTGGGTACTCTATCACAGGGGGTGGAGATAGACAGAAAACCAAGTTTGATGATCTGACACCTACTGGGTCTTGTGCTGCGAGACATCAAGAGATGCAGGGGTCATGGCTCGAGTCCTCAAAATCCTACAGGCCAGTGGGATTGAGCCACAAACAAATAACGTCAAATACTTTTCCAAGGGATTTTAGGGAAGGAAGCATAATAATGATCCTTGTATCTTTAAGAAGTGTTGGCCTGATTTCTTGTATAAATTCAGGCTATGTTACAAGATTTTCAGCTGAATGTCAGAGAAATTACAAAGATTGTCCCTTAGATGGGATCTATGTGCCATTCATGATTGACTTCTGAATGCTTCTGGAATATTCCTTAACTTGTTGAATATTTTGGATGTGGAGACACCTGCCCAATTTATATCCCTATTTGACTGGGGTCTACAGATCCTGGTGAAAATGTCATAGTTTTGATTCATGTACAGACCTGAGAGTGTAGGATTTTAGTCTTGCCAGAAAAAGGAGTTGGAAGGGAGATGAGGTGAGGCAAATTTCAGGAAAAAGCAGGAAATGAGGTCTGGAGGCTGGATGAGCAAGGCATCAGCCATCCTTCATCAGCATAGTCCTCTTCTTCTGTCACACCCTATGTGCTTTGGCTTTGGGTGGATGAGAAATACTGAGGAACTGTCACAAGGCCCTCCTATGCTTCTTGAGTCTCTTAGCCAGACATCAGTGGGCAGGGAGGATGCAGTGGTTCTGGAAGGATAAAGTGAACACCAGAGGGATGTCTCCCAACAGAGAGGTCACCATGGTAGGGGGACAGGTCTAGCTTTAGAGAAGCTTCCATAGGGCTCTGGGGCCTTAAAGAGCAGCAGGAAGTCCTTGGTAGGGGTTGCCTCTGCTCTGGGCTCTCCCTGTGGTGAGCAAATTTATGCACAGAGGCTTTGGTTCTGGACCACTGGTTCATGAGAAATGTGGCTCCTTTAATCTCACATCTGTGAAGTAGCTCACAGGTCCCTTTCTCCAGAGTCAGAGCAGAGGAATTTCAATGAGGATGTTGGTTCTTGCCATGGCTTTCTTCACACACAGAAGTCAGCTCCTTGAGGAAGATCTGTTGGTTTACTGTCTAGTTCTTTGATGTATGGCAGGATTTCTAGAACTAGAACTTGATAGAATGGATACAATTCTCTAATGCTCAACAAAGATGGTCCAAATGAAACTTACCCCAACCCTTGAAGAGTGATGGCATTTGAAGCAGTCCAACCAGCATCACATGTACCTAAAAATAAATAAATAAATAAAAGGATTAAAGCAGAAGTCTCATGCCCCAAGTCCAAGGCATTGGAGAGACTCGGGTCTGGAAGAAAATGCTAACACAGGAAATAGTCCACACAGAGTTAAAGGGATAAAAAAAGGCTCAGGCACTCTCACGTGTAAGCCTTCTGCTCCTAAGAAGCAGATAGCTCAACCACAAGCAGTTTTTCCCTGAGACCCAGGGTCTTTATTAGCAAGTGCCAGAACACACCTAGGGGTGGAGAACAGGTGGTCTAAGGCACCTATTCAAAGGATGCTTCCATCCAAAAATGCTTCCGACCAATGAATACAAGCATATCCTGAATAGAGTGGAACCCAGTTAATCCATCAGGGATATTTGATTTCAAGTTTTCAAACTTTTCAGAATTCTTTGTGCCAGAGATGGTTAGTAGCCTGTAGCACAAGCTTTGCATGTTAGGAGGCCCAAGTGTGAATACTAGCACTAATGGTCCCCTATACACTGCCAAGAGTGATATTAGCCTAAAAGTTGAAGTAGTCCCTATACACAAAAACAAAAGCAAAAGGAAATGTTCAAGATTGGACCTTAATAAATTACTTTTGTTTTTGTTTTTTTTTTTTTTTTGGGCCACACTAGCGGCACTCAGGGGTTACTCCTGGCTCTGTGCTCAGAAATCCCTCCTGGCTCAGGGGACCAGATGTGATGCCAGGGATTGAACCGGCATCCATCCTGGGTCAGCTGTATGCAATGCCAATGCCCTACCACTGTGCTACCACTCTGGCTCCCCTACTAAATTTCTAAACATTAGATCTAGGGAAGGTCAGATCTCCAGCAAGACCATGTGCTGAGGAGCCCCCAGAATGCCCCATTCAAATAGTATTTGGTGTCACCTTGGTTGGGAGATAGTTGGTTTATTGTCTACCTTTAATTAATTAATTAATTTTATGTGAAACAAGATAGTTTTTATTTAACATAACTTTTTTTGGGGGGCGTTTTGGGTCACATCCAGCAGCGCTCGGGGGTTACTCCTGGCTTTATGCTCAGAAATCCCTCCTGGCAGGCTCAGGGGACCATATGGGATACCAGGATTCGAACCACCATCCTTCTGCATGCAAGACAAACACTTTACCTCCATGCTATCTCTCTGACCCCAATTTAACATAACTTATTTAGAAAGATGTGGGGAGAGATAAAGAGAGAAAATACTTGTTCAAAAAAGTACATGGGCTGGGGACTGGAGAGATGTACAGCTTGCCTGTACATCAAGTCCCAACATTCCAAATATAACTACAGAGCACAGAGCCAATAATAACCCCTGAACATGTGAATATGGCTCTGTGTGTGTGTGTGTGTGTGTGTGTGTGTGTGTGTGTGTGTGTGTAATAGAATGAGAGAGAAAGAGAGAAACATGATTTCTCCAGAGTGGTTAAATTCAAGCACAGAGACAGAGACAAGTAAATGATCTATGTGCTCAAGAGAGAAAAGGGGCTTAAAGAACAAGCTACTGTCTGCTTTAGATGGTTGACTCAGACTGTTTAAAAGTTCCACCTTCCTCGGTCTGGACAAATAGAACTGTAGGTAGGGCACTTGCCAAGTATGTCCCCCAAACTAAAACAAACAAGTTATACCTTCCAATGTATCATGTTGATCAAGAACATCAACATCGTTATAAATATATTACTGTAACTATAATAACTTTAAGTTCTACTTTCCTGTGTGGGAATTCTGGGAGAAGAAATGTTGAGTTTAAATATTAAGGGTGTATTGGAGACTGGATGTGGACAAGTCCTGATCTGTGAGGCTCTATCATGACTGACCCTAATGGAGGCCTGGGGGCTTGCTCCCTCTGTATGTCCTTCCCTCTCCTTCATTCCCATCCTGAAGAACACTCAGCTGCCTGTGATGTGTACACAGCTCTAGTGTAGCCTCAAAGAGGAATAAATTTTGATATGTGCTTTCTTGGGACTCAGCCTTGAAAACTATGAGAAGTGGAAAGATTCAAATCCAAAGAGTCAAATGGGGCAGAGTAATAGTACAGTAGTAGCACATGCCTTGAACACAGCTGCCTTCTGTTTATATAGCCCTATATGTGCTGTATATACTCCCCAGCACCATACAGCAGTTATTCCTGAACAGAGCGAGGAATGGTCTCTGAGCACAATCAGGCATGGTGCAAACACACACACACACACACACACACACACACACACACCACAAGATATTTTTTATTCATTTGTTTTGGGGCAATACCGGTTGTTATTCAAGGATTACTCTTGGCTCTGCAATCAGTGATCACTCCTGATGAGGGGAACCTGAGTGCTAGGGATCAAACCCAAGATTTGCCATGAGCAAGGCAAGCTTCCTACCCACTGTTCTATAGCTCCAGACCCAGAACAAATATTAAATGTATGTGTGTGTGTGTGTATACATATATATGTTTTTGTGCTATACCAGACTACATTCAGGGTTTAACTTCTGGCTCTGTGCTCAGCGATCACTCCTAGACGTATTCAAGAGAAAGGGACCAGATAGGGGGGACCAAACCAGGCAAATGCCCTGCCTGCTGGTGCCCTCTGATTCCACCTGGACCCTCCAGATCTGAAAGCAGGACAGCAGCTGTGTGGCACGGTGGAAGGAAGAATGGGGAGTCTCTGCTAGGCGACCCTGAATTGAGGGACAAGAACAGGTTCTGGAGATGCAAGCAGATGATGTGGGAATTCAAAGGGAGGTCAATAGGGTGACTTTGGCAAGATGAGGGGTGGGGGGGTGTCATTCTATTCCAGGAATAAAAAGGTACAAAGGAAGCTTGTCTGGGGGCGTGGGGGACCGAGCCGGGCAGGTCGGGGACATACCCGCCTGAATGAAGTGCTTGAGGACCCCGGTGAGCTGCGGGTCCTCGTTGACGTTGAGGAGGTGGGGGTAAGTCTGCGTCAGCTGCCGCTCCTGGGGGAACACAAGGGAGAGTCACCGCGAACCCCAAGCCCACTCACAGAACTCACTGCCTGGATCCGAAGGGGAAACTGACGCCAGCAGGGCTGGGCAGGCGAGTCTGGCAGGCCCGCTGTCGTTGAAATGGGCTCTCTCTCTGGCTCTCTCTCTCTCTCTCCCTCTCCCCCCCCTCTTCTTTATTAATATTTTTACCTTGGTGCCAGGGTTCCTACAGTTTCCTGATGGAGTTCATGACTATGAATCCTGAGTGCTCATTGCTTTCCTCTCTTTATACATTTCAGAGATATTCCATCCAGCATTCCATGCAACAAACATTAAATTATTCAAAGACAATGTAACAATCTTTACCTGACATGTGAAACCCTAGTTCTAACTTTCACAGACATCCTGTTTCCCATTCCCTCTGCATTCCTATGCAGGCAATATAACAGTCTTAATTGACAAAGGAGATAGTGGCCTGGCGTCGGAGCCAATTTTAATGTATAGCATAGATAAACACAGGTGTACAAAAATGCTTTTGACCAGGACTTAATATATTGCCTAGATAAGGATGTGAGCAAAGATAAACAAGAGCAACCTTTTCTTGGTTCTGTCTGTTTTTTCTGTGCTCCTTGCTCAGGCGCAGGACCTGACTTGTCATGACTATTATTACCCCTGGGTGAATTAAGTAAATCTTATAATATCGGTTATAAAAAAAATTAGTGTATAAGTATAATACATTTCAAACTTTAATAAAATAAGTCAGGAAATGCTGAATTTCTTTACTTACCTGTGGTATGTAAAGATAAAACAAGGGAGTAGAGAAGCTGGAGTGATAGCAGAGGTAGGGTGTTTGCCTTGCACGCTGCCTACCTGGACAGACCCAGATTTAATCCTCAGCATCCCATAGGGTTCCTGAGCTTACCAGGAGACTGAGCACAGAGCCAGGAATAACCCCTGAGTGCTGCTGGGTGTGACCCAAAAACCAAACCAAACCAAAATGAAACAAAAATAAAATAATTAAGAGAGTAGAAAATAATGGCAGGTCTTTGGACTCATTACATATTCAGATTATCAAGAAGTGGGGGAGGTGGGCAGGGAGTCTAGAGGCGATGTAGGGATACTTACTGGTCTTGGTGTAAGAACCAAGGCCCCTGGGTTCAATCACTTACCCCAGTGAAGTAGTTCTTGAGAGGGGGAGAGAGAACTCAGAAATAAAACCAAAGTTGGTGCCTTCCAGGAATGAGAAAGTAGGGGTTGAGTGAGTTTGGAATATTCTATCTGATAAACTTCCCTCAAAAACCAAAGTTTGAATCAGAGTATCCCTTGACAGCCAGGGTTTGAATCAGAATATCCCTAGATAACCAAAGTTGAGCCAGAAAAATATGATGAATTAAGGCATCTATACAATGAAATAATTGTTCTGTTAATGCTTGTGATTTCTATATAAACTGCTTAAAGTTGACTCAAGGTCCTTGTCAAGACTCCCTTAGTTGGATAAGACTTGGACCTCAGCTAGCCAAATAAGCTCCCTTTTGCATCTTGCAAAAGGTGGTCTTTGACTCTCAGTGCCATCTCAGACACTAACATTGGCACACTCTGTTGGTGAGGCACAGTAGTTATGCATCAAAACCATGAACGTGGGCCAGTGAGATGACACAATGGGTAACACTTGCTCACAGGCAATCCGAGTTTGATCCCCAGTATCACAAAAGGTCCCCTACCACAGAACTAGGAGTAAGCCCAACTGAGTGTGGCCCCCAAAACAAAATAGAAATGTCAACATAATTGTAGCCATATTGTCTAAACTATAACTTCTTTAAATGAATGCAAATGTCTTAAAGTCTCAAACCTAGCCACCTGGTCCCTTATGCAAAACACTGTATGTTGCTTCGTATCCTACAACTGTCCCTCACTACACCCCATCACAGCCCCATTACATGTCTGATGAAGCAGAAAAATCAGAAACAGAATCTCTGAGTGACCCATTTTAAGAGCTGAACAAACATGAATTGGTCGTAAATCACCAAGTTATGAGAAGAATAGAACAAGTGAGCAAATCTAATTAGGCTTTTGAACAGGAAAAAGGGTCAAGAATACAATTAGTAAATGTATAGAACTTAATTTGTATGACTTACTGATTCTACCAAACATTATATATGTCAACATCCACTGTCTATGTTAAATTATGCCTTTGTAACGAGTAGATCACAACTCTGGATGAACTGTATTTGAGTTGTCTCTTTTAGGCAATGCATAAATTGTCCACATGCATAAATAACCTGGGAGCCTTTTTTTCTTTCTCCAAGTGCTTATCTGTCTCTTGGTCAGATTTCTATAGCACCTGGACCTTTGTGCTTGATTTAAGCTACCTTAGATCCTACCCCACTGCTGGAGCTCACATATACTTTATTATTTTTTCCTTTATTTTAAATTTATTTTATAAACATTTTTAAATCTTAAAAAATACATATACTTTAGACACCACTGAGAAAGCAGACAGTCTCCCTCCACTCCCCAACATTAGGGTCACACCCTATAGTGCCCAGAAGTAACTCCTATTCCTCTCATTCTCCCACAGTCTAAGTTACCAACAGCCTTGAATTCTATCCTCAGTCATGCTGGTCAACATTCACAGCCCTTTATACTTTCTTCCCCCTTGTCCCTGCCACTTTGTCCTCTATTATTGTACATTATGTGTTAAATATCACCTGCATCATGCACTATACAATAGCTAGAAATAAAACCATCCCAGATTCTCCACCCCATTGTGGCCCCTCAATGCTCTCTGAGTTGGTATCTGGCTGCCCCAGCTCACCTGGGCGACAGCTACATAATGATGCTGCCATTCTTGCCGAGCTTGTTCCAGCTGATGTGCCCAGGACATCTGATCAACCTGAGAGCCCAGTCCTGGATCTGCCAACAAACAGCTTGGCTGCTCTGGGAGAGAGAAGAACTTCATCAATAGGTCTACAGAATTAAAGTAAGGCCCAGGGTTGAAGAGACAGCACAAGTGTTTTAAAGCACAAGTCTTGCATGCAGTAGACTCCAATTCACCCCACCACCACATGGTTGACTGTTCATTGACCATTATAGCCTTGGAGGAAGACTCTAAGCATGCTGGTGTGGCTCTGGAGGGCCCCCGCACCAATGGAGCAACCCAGGCACAGAGGCTCTGAGTGGTTCTGCATCCTCAAGCTCTTTCTTTAATCCTAAAGGCCTGTTTTGCTGATAATTATTTTGAGTAGAGTCCCAGGCCTCCTGCCCTACCACTTGGAAGCCACGAAGACACACAGACTATCAGACCCTCAGACCTGATAAGACCCCACATAAGCCTGTAAAAGCTTGTAAGTGTAATCATCCCTTGCCCCTCCCTTTTCAGAAAATGCTCCCCCTTGAATTTTGGGCCCATTTGAGAAAATGAGATGTCAGCTTGTACCACAGAGAGGTCAAGGCCTTTCTGTTATGAGGACCGTTCTGTTTATCAGCCCAAATGGTATCAAACCAGATAGAGGAGGGTAGGAGTTAGAATCATCTGTGAGATGTGAGACATCTGTGTAAGAGATTGATGCAGGGAGTTGAGAACGAAATTGAACCAAATCATATATACTGTGGAAGTTAAACTGTATTAACCAATGAAATGCTTAGCCTGATATAACTGCTTGTTAGTTTCACTCAGGGTCCCTTGTCATATTCCACTGGTTTGAGAAGACTTGGGTACGCTAGCTGAATAAACTCCCTTTTGCATCTTACATTATTAGAAGTGGTCTTTAACTCTCAGCACTGATTGGGTGGTTTACTCGGACCCTAAAAGACTGACACAATAACCACAAACTGTCTTCACTGTCCTAGGGTGAGCTCTGAGCAGGGGTGGGAAATGGGGTTACATTCACAGGTGCAGATGACATTGTGCAGAAGAGTCTGTGGAGAGGCACTTAAGCACCAGTCGGGTGACCACTGGCCTAAGGGTCTAACTCACAACTGCGATTCCCCATCTTTTATGGTATCTCCAGGCACTTTTAAAAGAACATTTCTCCAGAGCCCTGTGTTTGGGGGTTTAGGGTTGGTGTGTGTGTGTGTGTGGGGGGTAACAGACCATACAGTGCTAGGGTTTAAGCAAGAACTTTGTGTGCAAAGCATGTGCTCAGCCCATTGAGTTGGCTAGTGCTGTCTTAAAAGAGGGCACAGATGCTAACCTTAGCTTCAGCACTTACTGTGTGAGGCCATAGAAGGTGAACTCAGATTGTTAATAAGCAGGAATTAAAGACTCTACCTGGCTCTCCCCCTCTTCCCTCTCCTTCCCTCTTCACCTCCCTCCTCCCCTCTCTTCTTCTCTCTTCCTCTCCTCTCCTCTTTTCTTCTTCCTTTGCTTTATCTCCCAAATCCTCTGAATTGTATGTTGAATTGGGAGCCAATCACAAACAAGAGGGAAAGAATAGAAGTGCTTCCCTGAGGTTACATACCTTATATACCACTCCTGTAAACTGTTGTCCTAAGTTTGACTGAGGATGGGCCTTCTTCAGTGATTTCATCAAATTAATATGCAGGTGGTTGTGTCTCAGGATGCTTTCTCCCCTACCAATCACCCCTTTTCTGTTGACCTCCTACCTCCACTAGCCCTTTATAAGCCCCCAAGTCCCAGCTGGAGAGTCAGATGGATAAGTCTGCCCTTCTTTCCTGTTGCCAGCCCCTAAAAAAGCCCATTTCTCTTGAACTGGGCTTAAAGAGTTGGAATATGAGCTTTAGCATATGGAAACCTAGGGTCAGATTTCTGGTAGTGTTGGTGTCCCCAAACACCACTAGAAGTGGCCCCTGACCTCCAAGCACTGAGTCAGGAGTAGTCCCAAGCACAACCCAGAGCCAGAGTGGTCCCCAAACAAACCAAAACCAAAAAAGGAAAGAAATAGGGCTGAAGTGGTGGCACAAGTGGTAAGGTGTCTGCCTTGTGTGCGCTAGCCTAGGAGAGACCGTGGTTCAATCTTCCGGCATCCCATATGGTCCCCCAAACCAGGAGCAATTTCTGAGTGCATAGCCAGGAGTAACCCCTGAGTGTCACTGGGTGTGGCAAAAGAAGAAAGAAAAGAAAGAAAGAAAGAAAGAAAGAAAGAAAGAAAGAAAGAAAGAAAGAAAGAAAGAAAGAAAGAAAGAAAGAAAGAAAGAAAGAAAGAGAAAGAAAGAGAAAGAAAGAAGAAGAAAGAAAGAAAGAAAGAAGAAGAAAAAAGAAAGAAAAAGAAAGAAAGAAAGAAAGAAAGAAAGAAGAAAGAAAGAAAGAAAGAAAATTATAAAGAAAGAGAAATGAAAGAAAGAAAGAAAGAAAGAAAGAAAGAAAGAAAATTATAAAGAAAGAGAAATGAAAGAAAGAAAGAAAGAAAGAAAGAAAGAAAGAAAGAAAGAAAGAAAGAAAGAAAGAAAGAAAGAAAGAAAGAAAGAAAGAAAGAAAGAAAGAAAGAAAAACAAAGAAAGAAAGAAACAAAGAAAGAAACAAAGAAGGAAGGAAGGAAGGAAGGAAGGAAGGAAGGAAGGAAGGAAGGAAGGAAGGAAGGAAGGAAGGAAGGAAGGAAGGAAGGAAAAAAGAAAAAATAACCTAGTAACTTATTTTTCTCACATCAACCCTTGTGTTTCTAGACACTCCTGGTGTATTAGTGTTTAGACTGTGAGTAACTGGACTTCAGATTTGGTAAGAAAATGATCACATGCAGAGTAGTTGGGAGCAGAAACAGTAGGCCCTCAGTACGTACCCTCAGCAGGTAGGTTGGTAAGAGCCCTGGCTATCCTTGGGTTCCCCTCAGATTCTAACAAGATACTGCTTCTACCCTCTTAGGGCCCTATTGATTGCCTTCCCCTACTCTTTTACTCCTGTCCTCAGACTCTTGGCAATCGTCTGAGATTCAGCTTGCTCCTGACTCTGTTTACCTGTCATCCTGGAGCTCCCACATCCCCACAGCAGTTTGTTGTTCTCTGTTCTTGGCTCTCTCCTCAGCATCGAGGTATTGACCACAGCCTTGTTCTGGACCTTTTTCGCTCTTCCACATGTGGAGACAGAAACATTTTCGGGTCCTGCACAGTTGGAGCAGCGCCCTGAACACTGGTCCAGAACCAGTGTATGCCAGACCCCAGTAGAGTGAGCATGACCCCATGGTACAGGCACTCCCATATTAGGTTCCACCAAGCCACTAAGACCCAAAGGGAATTTGGGCAACTCCTACAGTTCCAAGGACCCCCCCCCCAGTACTGAGCTGTTCTAGGATCAGAACACATTCGACTCTGCTTCTTTGGTGAATTCAGCATCTATGCAGTATTGGCAGGGTGATAACACAAAAGTCTGGATCCTCACTTTGCATGAAGGAACCTGGGGTTGGGTTTTTGAGCCCTGCTTGGAGCATCCCTGCCCCTCCACACCCCTTAGCATGACTCAGACCCTGAAGGCTATAGAAGTAGCTCTGCTGGGGTTGAGGCTAGGGAGGGGTGCAGTACTTTAGATATTAACTACTTTTTCATTCCTACTGGGTTGCCCGGGCATGAGTGGTTTTCCAAAACACACACACACACACACACACACACACACACACACACACACACACACTCACCCTACAATGATTACAGGACTGCTGGGTACAATTAGCAGAATAAAACACTCGCCACTAATCTCTACCCATGTCCCCATGTCCCATGTGACAGAAGGAGTAGGCAGGGACTGGCCTTTGCTGTTTTGCAGAAAAAAACTCAGGAAGACTGTCACATGAATATGCAAGCCAGGTGTTGGTCAGTGCCTGGCTATGTGCTCATGGCTCCTCTCTGGGACAGCGCTGAATGCAGCTGGGCTGGTGGACGAGGAGGGGAGCATCCAGCACCCCTGTGCTCTTTTTTAGTTTAGTTTAGTTTTGTTTAGCCACACCCAGTAATGCTCAGGGCTTACTCCTGCCTCTGCACTCAGAAATTACTGCTTGGAGGTGTTCAGGGGACCGTATGGGATGTTGGGAATCAAACCTAGGTCAGCCATGTGCAAGGTACATACCCTACCTATTGCTTATTTATTTATTTATTTACTTACTTATTAAAGGTTATTTATTATAGGAAGGTTGTTTTATTTTGGAGTAAGAGGTGCTCAGGGCTTACTTCTGGCTCTGCACTCAGGAATCACTCCTAGCAGCACTTAGGGAGCTATATGGGATGTTGAAGATAAAATTCAGGTCTTACATGTACAAGGCAAGTGTCCTACCAACTGTACTAACACTCTGGTCCCCAGTGCTATTTTTAATTTTATTTCCTCAGATTCCTATTTGGTTCTTCCTCTTACAGGTCCCCTTCCTCAAACACCATCTAGTATAAGGGTACCAGAATTAGTCAGGTTTAGAACCTGGATCCATTCTGAAAAGGCCACATTCACACATATACCTTTCTGCATATCTTAATGTTGACAAAGTTTCCTCATAGCAGATATCTGCTGGACTTATGGCTGCAATCTGTGGAGGGAAAATTCCTTTCACAATCCTAGTACTCTAGGAATGAGGAAAATGAGGTATTATGATTTTGTGCTAAACTAGAATTGGATCTACTGATACTTGTGAGGGAAATTGAGGGAAATATGGGAATACGCAGGAAGCTGACTCAAATCACCAGAGAGTAGAAGCTGAAGCAAAAACAGTCAGTTTAGTACAAAACTCTAACTTTGTTCTTCAAAGCTACTTCAGTCTTAAATGCAGGTTAGTTTGTGTAAGCCAAACTGCTTGCTTGCTGGTTTGCTTCTGCATTTGAAGACAGAAATAGAGTGGATCCTTTGTTTGGGCCGAGAGTTGGCGGAGCTAACTGAACTCCTGGTCCATGCGAATAGACTGCTTTCTCTTCCACCCATCTTGGACTGCAATCTTGATTCCTTGAACTTTCCCTAGCATTTTCTAGAGCATTTCAAACTCCTCATCATTCACTGGCCAACCTCTCTCACTGCTTACCCCACCAAATATTTTTTATGAATGTTACAATGTCTCAGGAAGGGCTTGCTCTGCATTTCTGAAGTCTGCCTCTTGCCCAGTGACTTGGTATAGTATCTCAGACTAGTAAGATTGGATTTCATGCCCTAATGTTCAAGGGAGCATTTCAGAATCTTATTTACTCCAGGTTCTGGGGGCATGTCTCATTGAGGCCATGAGTTCTGGCTACTAGAAAAAAACTTTTTAAAAATTTTACTGTTTGCTAAGAATTAGGTGTATTAAAGATGCTAGAGAGAAAGGCTGTATTTGGCTATGGATTCTGGAGAGAGGCTGGGGACAGATACAACAGGGAACAATTATCTCCTCAGTGGGACAGTAGTCTGCAGGCTAGCACAGAGCTAGTATAGAGTTGGTGGATTTGCTCCTACCTGCACCTGAAGGTAAAAAGAGCATTTGTGTCTGACTGTAACTCATGTCACTCTGTTCCACATTCAGGACTGAGTGTCTGACATCTCTATTGAGTTGACAACATTTGGCAATTTTCCAGATAGAAAACCTTCCTTGCATCTGACTCAGTCACAATCATTGTCATTTTGTTTGTTTTGGAAGCTCACCTGGCAGTGCCTAGGGCTTACTCCTCGCTCTGTATTCAAAGATCACTCTTGGCAGTGCTTAAGGACCATATGTAGTGCTGGACATTGAACTCAACTGTGCAAGGCAAGTGTACTATCCACTGCACTATTTTCTGGCTCCATCATTTCTGATTTTTTTTTCATGAAATGACTGCTGGTTGAAAACACTATGGCATGAAACTGTGAGATTAATATTTTTCATTGTATACATTTTTCTGATAATGAAAATAATATAGGGTTCTTACAGAGATGTGTGAAAACTATAGAGAAGAATAAATTAAAGTGAACAATATTGTATCTTCACTTAAGCACTGTTCTGAGATACAGAAATCATCTGAGATAATATGAGCTCTATAAGAATGTGCTTTGTAAGTGCAAAGTGCTACTTTAGAGGTGTATGAAAATGCTTTTGCCTTTATGGTTTGGGGAGGGGTAATGCACAGATCACTGAGGGGCCATGAGGGATCAAACTCAGGCATTGCACATGTAAGACACGGGCTCTCCCATGTGAGATACACTCTTAGCCCCATATAATGTTAATTATTTTACTTTAAATTAATGTTTTTAATTTCTATCTCAGCATTCAGAGTCCTCTGTGCTCAGGAGTATCCCCTACCAATCCTCAGGGTACCATATGAGGTCCTGGTCTTTGAATTGGGCTTAGCTACACTTGAGGCAAGTGCCTTACCTCTCTGGCCCTAGAATACTCTCTAAATAATAGCAAAAGCAACAACTGAATGAGCCTAAATTGTGTTAGGAAAGACATTTACCAAGGTGGTTCTGCTGTTTCCCCCCAGAGCTGATTGGAGAAGTTTGGTGAGAACAGAGTCTCTGTAGGGGACGTGTAAGACTCTTTTTCCAATGGCTGCATCTGCCAGAGCACTGAGTGGAAAAGAAAAGACAAACAAGCAAATTATAATAATTTATCATGAGGAAATTTGTCTTGGAAGGGATGTCAGAATCATGCTTCAAATTTCTTCATGGACCCCACCACCTGAAGGTAATTGTAAATAAAGCCCAATGTTTGAAACACTTTTTGTAATCCAAGATACCATTGTAAGAGAATAAACACACAGGCTCTGACTCCTTTCTGAAAATCGACCTTCTCAAACTGTGATAGAGCCAGAGAAACCCACCACACGTAGTCACTCAAGGCATTAAGCCAAGAAGCTTGGACCAGAGCAATAGCACAATGGTATGGCATTTACCTTGCGGCTGACTCAGGACAGACACAGGTTCAATGCCTGGCATCCCATATAGTCCCCAGAGCCAAGCGCGATTTCTGAGTGCAAAGCCAGGAATAACCCTTGAGTTTTGGGGGTTGTGGGCCCCCCCAAAAAGAGCCCAGAAACTTTGGAGAAATCCTATAGAGTCTGTGGGCTCTTTTGGTCTTTGGGAGGAGGAGGCTGTGATCTGAGGTAATGGATGGCTGTTGGAGTCCAGACATGACTGAGGCCCAGTATTGGAGGACAGCTGCCTATAAGAATGCACCAGAACTAGGCAAAGGTCTTGTGAACATCATTCCTGAGGTTACATGGGCCTAGCACATAAGGATCCAACTCCTCCTGAGAAAATGACCAGTATATGCTTTGCATAGACATCCCATAACAGGCTGACCCTTGTGCAGACATCTGTATTTACTCTTCATCCTCCTGTGTCTTTGTTCCGACTCCCCTATGGCCACTCCCCTCTTACCTCAGGTTTAACTCCCTTTTGACTAACCATAATAGACCTAGCTATATGAACCTGGTCACAAAGGCCATGGCCAGTAGAATATGAAAAGCAGAATATGCCTAATAAATTGCTATTGATCATCAATCAGCAGTTCATCTCATCCAGCTATGTGCACACTACCAGATGGCACAGTGGCTAACAGAAAGATACAAGGCAATGGTTTCAGTTATTTTCTTGCCTTTCTCTCAGGTTGCCTTGAGAAGAGTCCAGAAAATTAGTGCCATTTATGGCTCCAGCATGAGGGAGTTCAGCAAATGTGAGAATAGCTGATCTCAGCTCCCAGGTGCAGGCAGTCTGAAGAGAGCAGCAGGAGAGAGGCAGGAGGAAATACTACCCTTGAGAAACTGAAATCACAAAAAGAAGTGATCTGTAATGGAAAGAATCTTCTAGAAAGGAACAAAGTCTTTACTATAATTGACCCGAAAACCACCATGACTAGGCTGAATAGTAAATTAGAACTTGCTGTAATGAGAGTTGAGAAGGAATCTTCCCAACTATGGTCTGGATCCAGAGATGAGAAATAAGAAAGAAAAGTTATTAGTTTAAGAGACTTAGTCTGACCCAAACAGACCAAAAGCCCAGGTACAGAGAGGTGAGTTCTTCCAACCATAATAAAAGGATCTATATCTACTATTCCAGGTTCCATCAAAAAGGTGGAAGAAATAAAAATCTTTATGAATAGTTCTCTGAGATTAATATTAACTGATACCAAAAGCCAATGAGAAATCACTAAAAAAGAAAATTACAGACCTATTTCCATGATGAATATACAAAATCTCAGCAAACCAAATTCAATGATACATTGAAGAATCCTACACACTGATAAAGTGGAACTTATGCCAGGGATGTAAGATCATTTAATATATACATTTCAATTAATGTAGCACATCATACTAATAACAAGAAATATTTTAGTTATATGATAATATCAATAGATGCAGAGGAAGCATTAAACAATTTCAACACAACTCTATGATAAAAAATACTCACAAAGTAGAGATAGAATGAACACAGTAAGGTCATATGTATGACCTTATATATAATAGTAAGGTCATATATGACAAATTCAGAATTTACATTATAGTTATTGGCAAAAAAAAACTGATAGTCACTTCTCAAAGAGCAGGCATAAGACAAGGGTATCCATTTTCACCCCTATTATTGGACAACAGTATTGGAAATTCTTAAAGACATTAGTCAAAAAAGTGATATTAAAGAGATTCAAATTGGTAAAGAAATTGGGGGTGAAGCAAGAGTACAGTGGGTAGGGCATTTGCCTTGCATATGGCTCACCCAGGTTCAATCTCTGACACCCCATATGGTTCCCTGATTCCTGCCAGAAGAAATCCCTAAATGCAGAGCCAGTAGTATGCCCTGAGCATCCCCAAACAAAACACAAAAATTTGATAAATAAATAAAATATTACTATTTGCAGATGACATGTTCTATATAAAAAACTATACTTTACCAAAAAAAAATCCTCCCAGAAACAATACATCTATACAGTAAAGCAGCAGACTAGAAATCAATGCATAGAAACCCATTGCAGTCTTATATGTAAATAATGATTATAGAAGAAGAATTTAAAATGAACACCAATAACCACTGCATCAAAAAATTTTTGAGGGGCCGGGCGGTGGCGCTAGAGGTAAGGTGCCTGCCTTGCCTGCGCTAGCCTTGGATGGACCATGGTTCGATCCCCCGGTGTCCCATATGGTCCCCCAAGCCAGGAGCGACTTCTGAGCGCATAGCCAGGAGTAACCCCTGAGCGTCACCGGGTGTGGCCCAAAAACCAAAAAAAAAAAAAAATTTGAGTGTAAGAATCAGTCTAACAAAAGGGGCCAGAGTGATAGTCAAGTGAGTAGGATGCCTGCTTTGCATGCAGTCCACTTGGGTTATATCTCTAGCATTTCATATGATTCTCCAAGCACCTTAGGCATAACTCCTGAATGCAGAGCCAGAAATAACCCCTGAGCATAATCAGGTGTGGCTCCCAAACAAAACAAAACAAAAAAGAATCAATTTAAAAGAGTTGATATTTTTAGTGAAAATCACAAATCATTACATTTATTTATTTATTTAGGTTTTGGGGCCACACCCAGTAGTGCTCAGGGTTTACTCTTGGCTCTGCACTCAGAAATTACTCCTGGTGGGGCCAGAGTGGTAGCACAAGTGGTAGGGTGTTTGCCTCGCATGCATTAACCTAGAATGGATCGCAGTTCAATCCCCTGATGTCCCATGTCGTCCCCCAAGCCAAGAGTGATTTCTGGGCACATAGCCAGGAGTAACCCCTGAGCATCACTGGGTGTGGCCCAAAAAGCAAAAAAAAGAAAAAAGAAGAAAGAAAGAAATTACTCCTGGTAGGCTCAAGGGACCATATGCAAAGCTGGGAATAGAAACCAGGTGGGCCATGTCTATGCCCTGCCTGCTGTGTTATAGCTCCAGCCCCAAATCATAATATTTTAAAAAAGACACAAGGCAATCAAAACATTGGACTTCGATGGCTTGGAATAATTAATATTAAGATGACGATCATACACAAAACAGTAATCAGATTCAATAAAACCTAATTATTTCAATAAAATTCCCCTGAATCTTTCAATAACAGAACAAATACTACCAACACTGTTTAAAACAATACAAATCCTGAGGCTGAAGAGATAGTATATCAGGTAGGCCACTTGACACTGGTTTGATCACTGGTATCTTGCCAACTCAGGTTTGCAAGCACTGCCAAGAATGTTTCCTGAGTGCAGAGCCAGGAGTAATCTTGAGCATTACTGGATGTGGCCCAAAAATAAAAACAAAAACAAAAATGCCCCTTGAAAACCCTGAAATTGCAATAACAATTCTAAGAAAGAAAAAGATGGTGATCTTTGTGTTCTATACTACAAAGCTATAGTAATCAAAACTGGAATAAAGACAAACTCTCAGATCAGTGAAGTGAAATTGAGAGCTCATAATACATGATTTGTTTACCAGAGGCCTGAGCATCTCTGTGTGTCGTCTATAAACAACAACCCCCAAAATCCAGTTTCTGTAGTTTTTTTTAATCTGCTAATCAATTACTATAGAATATGGAACTCTGCCATTCCGCCTCCAGAGACATCTTTAGAAGTTAGGATTGGGTTAGTGCCTAATGATTCGTGTATTTTTAAGTTTTCCTTTTAAATGATGTAACAATGTGAAACTGTGTCTTTGTTATATCTATATATACATTTTCTGTAGAAGTTATTTTATTAAAAAATATTTTGTAGACAAAATAATATAAATGCTGATGGGTAAAAAAAGAGCTTTCCTCTTTCATTATTCCTTTATTATTGGTAGGATTGTTATTGGGTTCAGTCTATGGAAAACATATGAAGACTTCTCAGAAAATTAAAAATAGAACTTTCCTATAAGCAATGATCCCACTCCTAGACATCTAGTCCAAGGACTCCAAAACATGAATTCATAAAGATATAGCTACACCCATGTCCATTGCAACATTATTTACAATAGATATGGTTACAACCCAGTGCCCATCAATATAGAGGGATTATAAAATCATGAAAGTAAACCAAGAGTTATGACCAATCTAATTATTGATACCTGTCATCATTTTTAGTAGTTTTTGTAGTAGTTCTAGTAGTTCACCCAGTAGTGCTCAAGGGTTACTTCTGGCTCTGCGCTCAGAAATTACTCCTGACAGGCTTGGGGGACCATATGGGAAGAGGGGGATCAAACCTGGGTTGGCTGTATGCAAGGCAAATGCCCTACCTACTGTGCTATTGCTCAGCACAAATACCTGGCATCATTTTATGGTGCAAATTATCACTGATTATTATTTACCTGATAACATTTCCTAAATTGGTTAAGCTTAAGTTAACTCGTGACTCTTCCCTCAGTCTGTCTCCTTCAGATCCTGAGGATTTCTGCCTTTCACTTCCTGCTAAGTCCACCAGATTGATAATGGATTGTTTGGTAAGGCCTCTATCCAGGAAGACCTGTGGGAAAGCACCAGAGGAGACTGTTAGAATGAAAACAGGTTATGCCTAGAGTCAATTTAGGGTACAGTTTGGGTTGTTTATTTGTTCATTTAAACCTGGCTGTGCTCAGGGCTTACTCCTGGCTTTGTACTCCCAGTGGTACTCGGGGACCCTATGTGGTACAGGGGATGTAACCAGGGTGAGCCACAAACAAGGCAAGCACCTTACCTCCTGTACTATCTCTGGCCTCTAGTTTACATTTTGAAATGGTTGAGGCTGTCCTCATTACAATGCCTTTTTACAAGAAGGCATTGCCAGGCTTAATGTCTCAATTGCCCTTTCTTAGTTCTACAAAACTATTTTCCAATTACTTCCCGGACAACTCAGTACTACTATAGCCAATAAGTTTTCAAACATTGAGATATTGAAGGCTGGAGAGATAGTACAGCAGATAAGGCACTTGCCTTAAATGTAGCTGACCTGGGTTTCATTACCAGTACCCTAAATGGTCCCATATCACTGGTAGGAGTGATTCCCTGAGCTCAGAGTAACCTCTAAGCATCACTAAAAATTAAGATATTAGGATTCATGCAAAATAACTT
Source organism: Suncus etruscus (assembly GCF_024139225.1). NCBI lineage: Eukaryota > Metazoa > Chordata > Mammalia > Eulipotyphla > Soricidae > Suncus > Suncus etruscus. The sequence goes on along the minus strand of NC_064854.1, from coordinate 44,964,748 downwards.
CAGGATGGCAGTCCTGTAATTTTTAAAAGTGTCCCACATATATTAGAAAGTTTCAGATTATCTGACTACATGATTCTGGGCAAATAAATCATGTTTGGAATATTATGAAGGTAAAAGTTAGAATGGTCAAGCCATGCTTGGAAGATTAGTATTATTATTGATACTAATAAAAAAAAGTTATGTGATAAATCTAATCCAGTGGCTGAGAAAGATAGTTACAGGGGTTAAGGCACTTATCTTAACCCAGGTACTGTGGTTAGAATTCCTGGCATCCCACATGGTCGCCCAAGCACTGTTAGGCAGGGTAACTCCTGAGCAAAGAAGCAAAAATAGTCCCCAAAGCACCACTAAGAGCAGCTCCAAAACTAAATAAAAGGAAAGATAAGTGATTCTAAATTTTCTTATCAATTTTTCCATCTAATTTCTCCTCTTGCATCTAAAATATTAAGTTAAAAATATCAGGGAGGGGGCCAGAGTGATAGCAAAGTGATAGGGTGTTTGCCTTGCATGCAGCCAACCTGAGACAGATCTAGGTTCAATTCCCAGCATCCCATATAGTCCCGAGTCTGCTAGGGGCAATTTTTGAGTACAGAGCCAGGAGTATGCCTCTATGTACTGCCTGGTGTGGCCCTTTTTTGTGGCCTCCCCCCACAAAAACAAAACAAAACAAAAAATAGCAGGGCAAGCTATATATAGTGTATAGATTTTATTAACATGATAAAATCAAGTGAAAAAAAAACAAGTTCTTTCAAATGCAGTATTTTATTAAGCCTCTCAACATGCCTGAAAAGCTATTTTCTCAATTTATAGGAAAGGAAAGAACTATTTTCCAAAGTTTCAAAGCTGGTCATATATTCTTCAAACTTTTTCCACCACTCTTGGTTAAAGCAGGATAATTTTTACTTTTTATTATTTCATTTCTAATTCTTAGGGAACAAAAGGGTAAAATAGAAGCCAGCTGTACATTTTTGCCAAGGTTTAGTCAACAATCATGTCTGAGTGACCTCAGTGATGTAAAAGATAGCCATGAGGAGTATAGCCAAATGTCATTGAGAGAATGGCTCCAATTAGTAGAGAGTTGCATGGATCAAGTGATTTTAAGGACTTTGTCTTCTCACTTCTTTTTTTTTTTTTTTTTTTTTTGGTTTTTGGGCCACACCCGGCATTGCTCAGGGGTTCCTCCTGGCTGTCTGCTCAGAAATAGCTCCTGGCAGGCACAGGGGACCATATGGGGCACCGGGATTCGAACCAACCACCTTTGGTCCTGGATCGGCTGCTTGCAAGGCAAACGCCACTGTGCTATCTCTCTGGGCCCCGTCTTCTCACTTCTTGTATTTAAAATGTACTTTAATAACTGTTGGTCCCCAACACTCACAGCTCTGACATTGGTCATTATTACAGATCATGGGTTCATTCTTCCATCTTCTGAAATTAGCTTCTGAACCTACTTGGGCTAAGAATTTGCCCCTTAGAACATGGAATTTACTTTAGGGAGAGCTACTGTTAGCTACACAGTTTCTTCTGGGAGCTGACACACTTCTATTACTCTGTAATTAGCAATAAAATCACCTAGGGTGCAGTGGTGTTGGGAAAGAGTAAATGCCTCACTTTTTCCTGTTTCTGACTCTGTAATCTATGATTATTTTATATGTCAATCATAGGGGTTCCATAATAGTTGCTAACATATTGCATTACTCTTTTCCTTGGTGGGAGAGTGGATCAGTGAAATTCATCCCAGTCTCACCTGCTTGAATCGAATGGTAAAAACCATATGAGACCGACTGCTGCTGGCATTCATGTGGGTGGAAGCTGTAGTCCTTATTCTTGTTCCTTGTTCTATCAGTCTTTCAATTTGTGCATAGTTTTCACATGGCACTGACTTAAGCCCATCTACATAAAAGCCCAGCTGCTGATCTTCCCTTACTTTTAACCCTCCAGGTTTCTTGGACCTAGACAGCAGATCTCGTACCTACAGAAAAAAAAATAATAATAAACCATGCAAACTTCTGGAAGGCAGTGATTCTTGTTTACTTTACAGGGATAACTCTGCCTAATGTGTATTAGATGCTCAATACATGGGTATTTGGTGAGTGAATGTTCCATTTCTGTAGGCTAGACATCCTCATAATTTTACCAAGAGATTAAAAGATGGCAGCAAGAAAAACTAGTCATAATCAGTGATGTCAATGTACACTTTTATTGTCTTTGAACCTCAGTTTTACTATATTAAGTACCTACAGCTTTAGGTGGTTCCATGTCCTTTTCTTAGTCAATGTCATCATCATAGCTCCTAATGCTGAGTAGGAAAAAAATTCAATGACTAACAGATGAGAGGACAGTGTGACTGGAGCTTGAAAGCTTAACTTCTATATCAATAATACTCTAGACCCCAGAGTATAGCAAGAAGGAAAAAAATTTAGTGAAGTAGGAGAAACACAAATATGAAAGGATGGGAGACAGGGGCCAAGAGAATTCAGGTGTATTGGTAGTATTAAATATACAACTAAAAAGAAAATAATAAAAGAACTAAACATACAAGCCAGAGTCAACAACAATGAAAATATGAGATCCAGGGGTTGGAGAGATAGCACAGCCTTGCATACAGCTGATTCAGGATGGACAGTGGTTTGAATCCCAGCATCCCATATGGTCCCCCATGCCTTCCAGGAGTGGTTTCTGAGTGCAGAGCCAGAAGTAACCCTTGAGTGCTGCTGAGTGTGCCCCCCCCCAAAAAAAAAGAAAAGAAAAGAAAAGAAAAAAAGAAAATATGAGATCAAATCTTTAAAAACTAAAATAAAAAACAGGCAGGCCTGCTATGCTAAAAGGCTTTGGGGTAGGGGATTATGGCATGGAATGGACTCTGGGAACATTGATAGAGGGAGGTTGACACTGGTCGTGGAATTGGTCCTGAAACATTGTATGTCTGAAACCCAACTATGAACAACTTTGAAAATCACAATGGTTGAAATAAAATTTTACAAAAGCTTAACTTCTAGGAGTGACCCAAAAATAAACAAAAAAAAAGTTATATTCAAAGCACTTAATTAAGAAGACTGTATGCCTTAATTAAATTGTGCTGCCACAAATGTCTCCCCACTCCCACCCCAGAATCTTATCTCCAAGGGAAATGCCATCCAGATAGTATTTGTAGTAGTAACATTTAACTGGAAAATGGATATTATTCTTTAGTCCTCTTGTTGAAACTTGTATGGTGTCATCCTTAGACCGTAGTTGTGGTTGGAAGCCCATGTTACCTGTCCTCCACACAAATTACTCTACTAAGATGAGGTTGAGGCATGCTCATACACAGGGTCGTGATAGAGATTCTTCATGGTGGTACAAAGATTGGGGCTGAGAACTGGGTGTCAGGAACCCTGCATTCTCTGTCCTGGTTATGCTTTCAAACTAGGATGATTCTTAATTTTCTTACATTTTTAATTTATTTGGGAGAGGGAGAGAGAGAGAGAGAGAGAGAGAGAGAGAGAGAGAGAGAGAGAGAGAGAGAGAGAGAGAGAGAGAGAGAGAGAGAGATTAAAATAGCTCTGATCATTCTCCCCAGTTCTAGTATTCAGTGATTTTTAGTCCTAGAGTCAAGGAAGATCTCAGATTAGACTTGGAAAAAATGAAGATGATAAACACAGATGCCAGAGATGTGGAGACATCCTGGCCCACTCAGGGGACTGTAGCAGGCTGAGGACCATATTTAGGCCTCCTGCATGCAATGCCTGTGTAGTCCATAACTGCTTTGTACCATCTCTCTGGCGTCTTTAGTGGTTTATTTAAGGGTAGAGAAAGGAAAATAGTGTTGCAGACATAGAATAGACAGATTTAGAAAAGAAAGGCATGACTGTGCTGCTGGAGCACTGTGTGAGGAAAGAAAGGGACATAAATAACTGAATCCATGGAAAAATAAGCAGGTCCATTTGGGGAGCCAACACCGGGTTAAACAATTTTGACTATATCTGTAGGATAGGTGAAGGAGCTCTGATGTTTATTAAATTGGAAACAGCACTGAGATTTGTTTGTCAGGAAACACAACCAGCTTTACCTGTTCATTGTAAATTTCCAGCATACTGACTGTAACCTGTGTAGAATAAAAGCATAAAGTAAATATTCTCTTGAAACAATTATATTTTGGGGAAAAAGTAACAATAGGGGAGTCTAGAAAGATAAATAATACAGGTTTTAAGCCTCTGACTTGCTTGTATATAACCTCTATTTGAACCCCTACATCACAGATTGTCATATGATGCTCATACCTGGAGTATTCCCAGCAACCACTTCTGAGCAGAGAACCAGGAGTAGCCCTTAAGCATCATTTGTGGATCAACCCTCTTAACTCTCAAAATAAAAAGGAATGAGACAATATGAATGTCAATAAAGGAAAAGTTCAAATGAAACCTAGTTTAAAGTTCAAATGAAACCTAGTTTAGCTCTTTCATATGCAATATGAGAATCTCAATATTAATGATATGAGGAAATTATGAAAGCAAATTTTAAGACAAACTAATGTATTAGTGTGTGAGCATTTTAAGTGTGTGAACATGTGTGTGAGCATATGTTTGTGTGTGTGAGCATGTGTATATGAGAGAGAGAGAGAGAGAGAGAGAGAGAGAGAGAGAGAGAGAGAGAGAGAGAGAGAAAGTATGTGTCTGTGTGTGTGCCTATTTTAGCAGAAGTTGGCAACAGGGATGTTTATTTTTGTTCTTGCCCTTAGGCTGAACACAGATTGAGAAAAAGACAGGTCTTTATTTCCTGTGCTTTGAGAATACTGCAATGAAGCTCACACCTTAATGAGGGGGATTGTAGGAAAACTAATGGCTCTAATTTAGAGAGAAGACTCTAAGATAGTGACAGTTTGCCATTATCACCTCCACCTCCTACCTGTGAAAGAGTGGTTTTCTGTACCAGTCACTGTTTGCCAGTCAAACTTTTTCAACTAAGTTTAGTCTCACATTATACAATGGACACAGGGTTCGAAGAGATAGTAAAGCCAGTATGGCACATTTCTTTAATGTCCCAGTTGGATCCCTGGCACTGCGTATGGTTCCCTGAACTCCAGCAAGAATCATCCCTGAGTATAGAGCCAGAAAAAAGTCCTAAGCACCACCAGGTGTGGCCCAAAAACTAAACAAAATAAAATAAAATGAAAAAGTGGCCAAGGAATAGCATAAAAGAAAAACCTCTAGTGAGAAAGCAGGAATAAAACAAACAATAGAAAAAAAAACACTGTGGCGAGTAATACTTTGACTTCTACAGTCTGGGGGAAGTGTTGACTATGGTTTTCTAGAAAAAGAAAAAGCCAACATAGCTTTAAAATATAGAGATAGAAGATGGACACATAGAGGTTTGCACCTTTCATGTTTGAGTTCTTGGGTTCTATCCCAGGCAGCAAAAGAATAAAACCTAAATTACAGAGATAGATAGTGCAGCTAAAAACTAAAAAAAATGAAGGGGATAAACTAAAGATCAAGGAAGCACTGCTGGGTATGGCCAACCCCTTTCTCCCAAAGAAGAAAAAATAGCTTCCTAGAGGCCTTAGGTTGGCTCATTGGGGAAAAAGCAAAAACAACAACAACAACAACAATAAACAACAGAAACAGCCTGCCTTCCCTCCACTAGTATGACAGAGTGACCCCATGCACTGCCTACATCCTCAGAGCAGAGTCCCAGAGGCTGTGCTGTTTAGAACCCCCTTGTAGGCACTACATCAGAATTGTGTGATGTCACCAAGCAACACAGCCAAGTGGGTATAAGATGCATGATCATTGCAATGACATAACCATGGCAAAGCGGGGAAGGGAAGGAAAATACTTTTAAAGAAATTCTAGAATCAAATACCTGGTATTCTTGGTTTCTTTCCCGGGTCTCAATTGCTTGAAAGAGCTCCTCACATACATTTGGAATGATACCCTTGTTTGCACCAAAGCCAATCATAGAATAACTTTTTCCAGAGCCAGTTTGGCCATAGGCCAAGAGAGTAGCATTATACCCTTGCCAAGCACTGTCCAGAATTTCCCTGCCAAGATCATTGTGCACATCTCTCTGAAAAAAATCACAAGCATTAGTTGAGCACAGTCCTTTAAAAACACTCTTAAGATCTCATAAGTCATGTATTCCAGTTTTGATAAATTTTTATCTTTGTTTATGGGTCTACTTGAAAAACTACTCAGATGCTGTCATTGAACCAATGTACTAAGCTGCTCACCACAAATCACATCAGGTGTATTTTCATCTAGCATCCATCATGATGAATCTGAATTTTACAGTCAGAAAAATATTATAGCCAGTAGGTTTCTGTGTTTCATGTGTTCAGTCTGGTTTTTGATCCTTGGACTATATTTTGTTTCCTGAGTTCATCAGGAGTAAAGCCTGAACATAAAGGCAGGAGTAAGCCCTGACCACAGCTTGGTCCCTCACCCCCCACCAAACTAAAACAAACCAAAAAAATAAAGGTAGGAAGGAAGGGAAGGACAGAAAAAACAAAGAAAGAAAAGGGAAAGGAAGGAAGGAAGGAAGGAAGGAAGGAAGGAAGGAAGGAAGGAAGGAAGGAAGGAAGGAAGGAAGGAAGGAAGGAGGGAGGGAGGGAGGGAGGGAGGGAGGAAGGAGGGAGGGAGGAAGGAAAGAAGGGAGGGAGGGAGGAAGAGAGAGAGGAAGGAAGGGAGGGAGGAAGGAAGGGAGGGAGGAAGGAAGGAAGGGAGGGAGGGAGGGAGGAAGGAAGAGAGGGAGGGAGGAGGGAAGGGAGGGAGGGAGGGAGGAAGGAAGAATATTGTACTGTTGGGGGCTATAGAGGCAGAAAAGAAAAGAAAGAAGGGGCCGAAGAGATAGCATGAAGGTATGGCATTTGCCTTGCATGCAGAATAACGGTAGTTTGAATCCCAGGTTCCCATATGGTCCCTCGAGCCTGCCAGGAGCAATTTCTGAGCGTAGAGCCAGGAGTAACCCCTGAGTGCTGCCGAGTGTGGCTCAAAAACAACAACAACAACAACAAAACAAACAAAAAAGAAAGAATAGAAGGGGCTGGAGCAGTGGCGCAAGCAGTAGGGCATTTGCCTTGCACGTGCTAACCTAGGATGGATGGAGGTTCGATCCCCCTGTATCCCATATGGTCCCCCAAGCCAGGAGCAATTTCTGAGCACATAGCCAGGAGTAACCGCTGAGAGTCACCGGGTGTAGCCCAAAAACCAAAAACCAAAACAAACAAACAAAAAAGAAAAGAAAAGAAAAGAAAAAGATACTGTACTGTTCAGGACCAGAGAGGCAGCATAGTGGGTGGAGTGCTTGCCTTCAACTCAGTCCACCTGGGTTCCATCCCCACATCTCATAGGGTTCCCCCAAGCACCACCAGGAGTAATTCCAGAGTGCAGAGCCAGGAGTAATCCCTAAGCATTGCCAGATGTGGCCAAACAAATACTGTTATTTACAATTGATTAAAAAAAAAACACAAAACTTTGCATTAAAGTTGTGTTTTAAAGCTGTTACCTGGCCTGCAAATTTACTGCTAGAATCAGCTGAAATAAATACACCATCTTTATCCATTTGAAATCCATTATGAGACCAGTATGCCAAATCAAAAGTAAACGTCTTCATATGTTCTGGATTCTTTGGGTCTTGTATCGTGGTAACAGTCCTTGAATGCATAGAAACCACACATTTGCTCCCAGAATTCTTCTCCCTCTGTTTTCAAATTAAAAATTCAGCATCAAGTCATTATAGTTTTTGTCACTTGTCTTGAAAGTCTCAACATTTAGTAAGAAATTAAGCCAAGAACATTATATTCATTTTTGTAAAAGCTTAGTAGCATTTAGAACAACTAATTACTACTGTACTCCCTCAGAATTAAAAAAAACTAAATGCAATTAAAGAACTGTGCTTTAAAAAGTTATTGATATTTGAGTTTTAGGCATATAATATTTCAATATCAATCCCACCACTAGTGTCAACTCTCATCACCTGTGCTCTCATACTCCATCATGCCCCACTCCTTTGACAGGCACATGAAAATTCGATGGCTTTAGCTCAGATCTCATGGTTTCATGTTGCTTAGTCTGTACTTTAAATATATATGGCTCCACCATTCACCCTTACTCCCAATTAGCCTAAGTCCTCTAATTTCCCTTTCTCCTCTCCTTCCTTCTGCCTTAATGTCTTTTTTTTTTTTGTCCTTTTCTTCTCTAGGTTCTGGGGTCCAGGGTGATCTAGGCATTCCGCTCTTTACTACATGACATTTCCGAATACAATTATTTTTATTCCACAAATAAATGAGATCATCCTGTTTATCTTCTTTCTATGGTTTACTTCAACTCAGCATAATATCTTCAAGATACAACCAGGTTACAGCAAATTGCGTGATTTATACTATTCAATTGTGTATATGAACCTCATCTTTCTTGTTTTACACTCCCTTAAAAAGGGTCTTTCCCTTTAAATGCAGAGAAAACAGTTAAATAGATAAATTCTTAAATATAAGAACCTGCAGCTGGATTGAGGGGTTGGTTCTCCTGGTGGTGGCTGTTTTCTCTTGACTTTTTCTCCTAGATGCTGGCTGGATTTCCCCAACAATTTTGCTAGGATTTTTTTTACTGGACTAGTGGTTTCTGCTATAAGTCCCTGGCTACCCTGTCCTGCCTGTTCCCTATTAAACCCAGTCTTGAGAAAAACCCTGTCTAGCCAGAATTGTTCCTCAGGCAGAAGGTGGCTCATGACAATCTTCATAATTCATTTATCTGTTGTTGGACACCTATATTGATTCCACATCTGTACTCATTGCAGCAATGAATAATGGATGAATGTTTTCAAGTCCTGATAGATACCAAAAGTCTTGGTAGATGGATACCAAAAAGTGAAATTGTGGGATCAATTCTGAATGGCAGCTCAATTCTAAGCATATTGAGGACTCTTACTGTTTGTTTTCCACAACATTCCACAACCAGACAACATTCTCAGTGGACTAAAGTTCCCTTTTCACCACATCCCACTTCCCTCAGAATTTTTGAAAGGGCTATTTCTAGAAATGGAAATAGTCTGCTTAATGTCAACAATACTATAACAGTAATTACATTAAGTACTGCAGTGGAGAGCTCAACTTCTATCATGACTAAGGTATACCATGGCCTCATTCCCTTGGGTGATTGATGCAAACTATTATTGAAAACAACCTGCCATTTAGGTCTAAAATGGTCCTTTGGACAAGCAGCTAACAAAATAAATACCTATGCAATAAGAAATGACAGTCTAAAAGAATAAAAAAAGACTTTGTGGGCTGAGAAGATAATTTAAAGGGAACCATAATACTTCAAAGATAGTGCATGGTTGGCATATGGGAGCTCCAAATTTAATCCACAGTACCACCATAGTCCCTAGAACCTTGAGCACCTCATGGGGAATAACACCAAAGTACTAATGTGTAAGGCTCCCAAACCAAGAAAGATTTTGTTTTGATTGAGATTTTATAATTTACAATTCTTTAATGAGTTTCTTATAAACATAACTTCAATGCAACACTTATCACCAGTGTATCCATCTTCCTTGCCCAAGGGCCCCAAGGACCCCGTCATTTGAATTAGCCCCCCCTCAGCCCCTTGCAAACTGTTGTGTGGATCAATTCTGTTGTGTTTCCTTTGGCCCTTTTGTTGCTACCTTGCTGTATATCTTTAAATCCTACATAGGAGATTATTCTGTATCTATCCCTTTCTAATTATGCACAGCATGTGATATTCTAGTTCTACCCATATTGCTGCAAATTGTATGATTTTGTTCTTTCTTAGGGGTGCATTGTATCCCAGAGTTTCTTTTTGTGTGTGTGTGTGTGTGTGGTTTTTGGGTCACACCCAGCAGTGCTCAGGGGTTATTCCTGGCTCCAGGCTCAGAAATTGCTCCTGGCAGGCATGGGGGACCATATGGGATGCCGGGATTCGAACCGATGACCTCCTGCATGAAAGGCAAACGCTCTACCTCCATGCTATCTCTCCGGGCCCTGTATTCCAGAGTTTCTTGATATATTCATTTATACTTGGGCATTTGGGTTATCTTGGCTTTTGTAATCAGTACTGTGATAAAAATAGGTGTGCATATATCCTTTCAAATTAATATTTTTGTATTGGGGGGATAGTTGCTAAAAAGTGGTATCACTGAGTATATGCTAGTTCTATTCAAATTTTTGAGACAATTCCAAAAATTTAGTCATAGAAGCTGAACCAAACACTATTCCTATGAACACTGGCTGTTTTCAGTTTGGCGTGTTATTCTCAACTAGTGTGAGATGATATCTAACTATTGTTTGGATTTCCACTCTCCCCTGCCAGCTCAGCAAGGGGAAGAAACTACTCTAGGATGCTTGATTGGGAGTTGGGAGGGACAGCAAGGTACTTGCAAGCAACTGACCAGGTTTGATCCCTGAGCACAGCCAGAAATAAGCTGGAGGACAGCAGGATGTAACCCCCAAATCCCTAAAAGAACAGGATGCCTGGGACTTGATCCTCTGCAGTATTCTTCCTTGAGGGCTTGTCTTCTCCCGCACACAGACAATGGAACTGGATGCCTTCTGCTGTGTCTCTGAAGCACAGCAGACATCTTGGGCCTTTTCTCTACTTGCTTTGCCTGGGATTTGATCCTCTGTGGCATTCTTCCCTGAGGGCCAGTCTTCTTCTGAGGTGAGTTGTCCCACCACGAAGGGTGGAGCCAGAGGCTCTGCTTTGCTTCGCGGCCATGCACATCATCTAGCCAATGAATACCACCAGAACACGTAGAAAAACCCACAATAAAGCATAACAATGGGGAAACAACGCAGGCCAACATCAGGCATAGAGAATGAAGATGGCAACTCTGATGAGCCAAAAATGGTCAACCACCTAGTTAGTCTCTCAGATATGGAGTTTAAAGAAGAAATATGGAGGATTTTCACAGAACTCAAAGAAAACATAGATGGAGTTAAACGGAACACTAATAAGAATCAAGAGAATATGAAGGGCCCGGAGAGATAGCACAGCGGCGTTTGCCTTGCAAGCAGCTGATCCAGGACCAAAGGTGGTTGGTTCTAATCCTGGTGTCTCATATGGTCCCCCATGCCTGCCAGGAGCTATTTCTGAGCAGACAGCCACGAGTAACCCCTGAGCAACGCTGGGTGTGGCCCCAAAACAAAACAAAACAAAAACAAAAACAAAAGAGAATATGAAGATAGGAATCAGAAAACTCCAAACTAAAATAACAGGCCTGAAAAACTCAGCAGATGAATTAAAAAAAAATAGGGCACTCAATCTCCAGAAACCTGAATACACATTCTTCTTCAATGCACATAGATAATTCTCCAGGATAGACTACATGCTGGCCCATAAAACATATCTCCATAAAATCAAGAGGATAGAAATTGTACAGACTACCTTTACAGATCACAGGCATTGAAATTAGATGTGAACTACAAAGGGACACAGAAGAAAAGCTTTAACACCTGGAAATTAAACAGTTTACTACTGAACAACCAGTGGATCAGAGATGAAATCAAAGAGGAAATCAAATCATTCTTGGAACAAAGACAATAAAGACACAAATTATCAGAACTTATGGGACAATGTGGAGAATAACTTTTCACACAAATATGTGCTCCCTAAAAGGCGCATGGTGCGCTTGAACATTCAGGAAAGCTCAGGGAAGCTTGGGGGCAATTCTCTCAAATTGCCCATGTATGCCTGCTTTTCCACTAATCTCCCTGAACTTGGCTTTGAGGTCAGAGTTACATTGCAGGTTAATGAGCTCCATTTGAAGCACAGGAGGGGCATCTTGCACATCAAAGGAAAAGGGGTCCACAAAAATTTGGAAAGTGGCTCTGTGCTTTTTGAAGTCTGCAAATCTGTGATCAAATTCCTTCTCTAGCTTAAAAATAGCATCCACATATTTCTCACCACTGAATGGCATGCCTGCTACCACAAGTTCCTTGCATGCTGGGAAATGGCAAAGGTTTGTCTGAGAGAGCTGGGATTTCCATAACACAAGTTTTGTGGAGAATGCTCTCACGTTGTCATAGGCAGCACTGATAAGCTGCCCCAGGCCTTGTAACATCTTGTTTAGTACATTCAGCTTATGTGTGATGTCAACAAGAAAAGCTAAGTCCATGAGCCATTTGTGATCACTCAACTCAGAAACAGCATTCTTATCCTTCTCCATGAAGGCTTTCACTTCTCTCAACTCAAAAAATCTTTTCAGGACATTTCCCCTGCTGAGCCAACATATCTCAGTGAAATAGAGCACATCTCCATATTCTGACTCCATTTCCTCTAAAAAAGCATGGAACCTCCTGTGCTTTAAGTCCCTGGATCTGATTTGGTTGATGCATTTCACAACAACAGACATCACATTGTCACACGGCAGGCATTTATTGCAAAGGGCCTGCTGATGGATAATGCAGTGAAGAGCAATGGCCTTCTCTACACCCTCCTCTTCAAGTTTTTTTTTTGAACAAGTGCCACCAGTCCATTTTTCCTCCCTGTCATCGATGGCGCTCCATCAGTTATTATTCCAACAAACCTCTTCCATGGCAAACCTGCATTCTCAATGGTATCACACAGATGCCAAAATATCTCATTAGTGATGGTCTGGCCATGCATTGGAATTATTGTGAGCAGCTCCTCTGTCAATTCAAAATTGCAATCAACACTACGGACATAAATTGTGCAGTGTCTGTTATATCTGTGCCCTCATCAAGAGCAACTGAGTATGCATCAAAACATTTGGCTTTCTCACACAGTTGATGATAAATGTCACTTGACATGTCAGAAATGTGCTCTGCCACAGTGTTGGCAGAAAGGCTGCTTTTGCTAAACTGACCTTTCTTTTCTGGACAGATAATACTTGCAGCCAGTAACATGCAGTTTTTTTTTTTTTAACAAACTCTCCTTCTGTGAATGGTTTCTCTGCCTTAGCAATCATCTCACTAACCATAAAACTAGCTTCGACTGATGCAACATTCTCTTTGGTTGCTTTCTTGAAGAAATGTTGTTGCCTCATTAGACATGCTTTAAGACCTGGCAACCCACTTGGCTCTCTCATTTCCTTGATATTTTGCACATTCCTCAGCATGTTTAGTTAAATAATGGCGTTTCAAGTTGTATTCCTTGTGCACTGCAACTTCCTCTGAGCAAATAAGACATGTGGGGATGCCCCTGTGCTCAACAAAGAAATACTGCGTCTCCCACTTTTCCTGAAATTGTCTGTGCTCGTCATCAATCTTTCTCTTCACTACAGGCTTTGATGAAGTCATGATGAAGGAATGACAAAAATCTAATTCTGTAATAAACTTCTCTCCCTTAGGCCTCCAATAATGCAAGGGACAGGGGGCAGGAGCAGCGGAAATGACTTTTGCGCTAGGTGCAAAGTACTTGTGATTATTAGCTTACCAAATATTCGTAATAAAAAATTAGTAAGAAAAAAATCGCAAAAAATCGCATTAAACATTTGCATACCCTGAACGGAACTGCTCGGGGTATACGAATGTTCAATGCGATTTTTTCTTACTAATGCAATTTTTATTGCGATTATTTGGTAAGCGAATAATCGCGAATACTGCGATATTTGAAGGCCGGCCACGAGCCACAAAATGTTGTACGGAGGGCCACAAACGACCTGTGGGCCGCGAGTTTGAGATCCCTGCTATACATGGAATCTGTTACACTAAATGAAATAAGTTAGAGGGAGATAGACATAGAATAGTCTCACTCATTTATGGGTTTTAAGAAAAATGAAAGACATTACTGTAATAAGGCCCAGAGACAATAGAGTTAAGGGCTGAAAGGGCTGGAAGATCGGCTCACATTTTGAAACTCACCACAAAGAGTGGTGAATGCTGTTAGGGAAATAACTACACCAACAACTAGTATGATAATGTTAAAGAATGAGAGAAGTAGAATGCCTGTCACAAATACAGGCAGGGTCAGGGGATGAGAAGGGGCACTGGTGGTGGGAATGTTGCACTGGTGAAGGGGGATATTCTGTTTATGACTGAAACCCAACTACAAACATGCTTGTAATCATGCTGCTTATTTATATAAAAACAAACAAAAAACAGGATGCCAGAGTTTGGACTATAGTTGGATGACTTTCTTTTTGAGAGACGCAAACATCAGCATTTCTCTTTTTGCCTTTTTCTTCCTGCACCCATCTTCCTCTGTCTACCTGTTCTGGGTACTAAGCCCAAGGGAATGTGGGCTAGAGGTGGAAGTTCTCTCTTTGAACTAATTCCCATAGATTACTTTGGTTGCAAGCTGAAAATTGTTTTATTTTTTATTCATTTTCCAAGTCTATTTTCAAGCCTATTTACTGAGGTATCACTGATCATGAAAATTGGATATTGTGCTCGCTTCAGCAGCACATATACTAAAATTGGAACGATACAGAGATTAGCATGGCCCCTGTGCAAGGATGACATGAAAATTCATGAAGCATTCCATATTTTTAAAAGAAAAAAAAAGGGATATTATTGTATTCTTGCTGTGCTGCTTCTACTGAGATTTGACCCCAGCTTTTAAGATGGTGGTCTCATGTCAGGCGACAGGCTGAGAGAATATAAGGTTCCTACTCCGCAGGTTCAATATAACATAGGTTATATTAGTTTACTTTAGTTTCTGGGAGTGTAGAATTGGAAAAATAAGGAGGTACCCTCTGAGGGATAGAAAAATATCAGACACTGATCTCATAAACTATTTCATTCTAAGTATCCATGACTTGATTAGATCAACATAGCAGTTCATGTATCAGATCAGTTTTTCAACCACCAGTCCATAGATAAGGGAGGATACATGGAAAAGTTAATATTTGACATTTATCCACACGTATAAAAACACTGGAGTGGAATTTAAAGTTTGGGTGTTCAAAAAGGAACAGGACATAGTCAAACCCAGCTGTGTGTCTTCATGAGGACCAACTACTTATTATTCCAATTACAAACTGGATGTATGGAAGAACTCAGATTTGTTACAATGCAACTACTATTTCTAGCTTCCAAAAATAGACTTGGTGGTTAAGCAAATTGGTCATTAAGTGAGAAACTGCATGTACTGTATACAGTAGTACAGTATATGCATAGTACTTGACGATACAGTATTCTGGATAAGTAAAATAACGAGAAAGTTCAAACTGAAAACTTCCACTTGTTTTAATTTGCATAGGTTGTATAATTTACAAACAGTACTGCAATGTATTACAGAACATAAAGTTAGTAAAGTAGGTACATTAAAGCACCAAAAGCCACAGTACTGTACTGTAGAGTGTGCAAGACGGAAAAAGATTATTTTAAATAAAATAAAATAATGGCAAAGAGATGGTCGTAAGTGCGAGCGATCACTAAACAGGTAGGTCGTTAAGTGAGGAGTATTTGTACTCTGAGGCCAAAGGTGTTCGAGACAACTTCCATTTAGACCATTGTGTTTCTCTGTGCAGTTATTCTAAATACCACATATAAATGGTATTCTGTATTTATCCTCTGGGTTACTTCATTCAACACATCTAATAGTTCTATTCATTTTGCTGCAAATTGCATGATTTTATATACTGCTATGTAATAGTCCATTGTGTATATACCAATCTTCATGATCCACTCATCTGTAGTTGGACATCTTTTGTTTTTGTTGTTGGAGGTGGTGGTGATTTGGGGGTTTTGTTTTGGGTTTTGGACCATATCCTGTGGTTCTGTGCTCAGAGGTCACTCCTGATAGGCTCAGGGGATCATATGGGATGCCAGGAATCGGACCCATGTCTGTCCCGTGTAGGCCAGGTGCAAAGTGAACACCCTACCGTTGTTTTATCACTCTGGCCCGGACATCTAGGGTGATTCCAAGTCTTATGTATTGTACAGAGTGCTGCAATGAATAGTGTCGTGCAAATCTTTCATGTGAAGTGTTTGGCTTTCCCAAGTGTGTGCTGTGCATGTGTTCCTGTTCCCATTTCTGGGAGAATGTGATGGTTCACTATTTAAGTGTTTGATAAAATTAGCAATAAAGCCATTTGGCCTTTTTATGGTGAATACTTTTTTTTGTTGTTGTTGGTGGTTTTTTGTTTTGGGGCCACACCTGGCAGTACTCAAGAGATTACTCCTGGCTCTAGGCTCAAAAATTGCTCCTGGCAGGTTCAGGGAACCATATGAGATGACGGGATCAAACCCTGTTCCGTTCCGGGTTTTCCATGTGCAAGGCAAACATTCTACTGTTGTTCTATCACTCTGGCCCAGTGAATAGTTTTTTAATTTTTATAGATATCTTCAGATTATATATCCTTGAGTTTGTCAGTGGTTTTTGTCTAAGTACTTTATCATTTTATCTAAATTATCTAGTTGATACTAAGTTTTTCAATTCCTTTGTAACACATGCTTCTTTAACTATGTTTTTTATTGTACCAGAGAGAGCACAGTGGTACGGCATTTGTCTTGCACACAGCTGATCCAGGACCAACAGTGGTTCAAATCTCGGCATCCTCCAAGCCTGCCAGGAGTGATTTTCGAGTGAAGAGCGAGGAGTAACCCTTGAGTGCCGCCGGGTGTGACCCAAAAACCAAAACGAACAAACAAAAAAACCCACTATGGTTTTTATTTGATTATACTACTACAATAGTTTTCTGTTGTTACAGGAGTTGGGGGGTGGGGATGGCACACCTAGCTGTGCTCACGGCTTACTTGTAAAATAAAACCCATGAGTTTGTGAGGTCACCCCACATATTGTGTATCCAACCACAGACGGATCTGAAAAAGCAGGGTAGAGGTGAAGGATTAATCAAGCTTGTCAGGAGAGTCATGGAGTCAATGGCTTCTACCTCGTGATGTCATCTCCGAGAGCCAAGCTAAAACTGCCTTTCCTTTATTGTCCCTGAACAAAATCCACCTGGGTGAGTCAGGGCAGAGCGACCCAGTTTGGCTTTTACATATCAAAGGAGGTTTAACAGAGGAAGATGGGGGAATGCTTTTGTTTTGAATTAATAACTGAACTTGTGGATCACTACCGATGGGTTCAGGAGACCATATAAATTGGAGGTTGAACCCAGGTTCACTGCATTCATTTGGGGATTAAACCCAGGTTGACAGCTCTACCCACTGTATTATCATCCCCATCCCCCGAAGTATTTATTTTTGGTTGTTTTTTGGGAGGGGCACATCTGGCAGCCCTCAGGAGTTGCTCCTGGCTCCAAGTTCAGAAATCGCTCCTGGCAGGTTTGGGGACCATATGGGATGCAGAGGATTGAACCTGGGCCCATCCTGAGTCAGCAGCAGGCAAGGCAAACACCAAACTGTGTTATCACTCTGGCCCCAAATAATAATTTTTAAGTGGCTTTCTAATACATAATAACAGCTGGTCACTATCATGGATACCTTCTTGCCATGGATCTCTCAGCATGTCTAATAAATATTTTTGAACAGAACTTGGTCGTTAAGCGAGGAGTATCTGTATAGCGATAAAGAAAGAAACTGAGTAAAAGAGGAGAAACACAAATATGAAAGTTTGGGGGCCAAGGGCCAAGTGGTCTCAGGTACATGGGTGGAGATAAAAAAAAAGGACAGAACTAAATACCCGCGTCAAAGTCAACAACAATGGAATCAACAGACCGAAACTCTGTAACAATCTAAATCTTAAATGTGCCTGCTATACTGGCAGGATCAATCCTGGAACTACAAAATAAACAAGGAAATTATCAAGCTGAAAAAAATAAAAGACCAGCTCACAAATCCACTGAGCACCTTAAAACCTGGAGCCCTGGATGCTGCATTCAGTAGACCATGTCCCAATCTTGAAAGCCAGACAGCCATCTCTCAACCCTGGGATTGCTCCCAACATGCGTTTCTGGTTTTATCTCACCTGAGACCCAACAGGAGTTAAGTATTTCACCAACAATTGGCTTTCATCATTGCTCTTTATTCTCCCAGTTTAGACCCAAATATTAGAATCCTTATATCTGGGGCAAAATGAAAGTATCCTCTACCACCAGTTAGTAAGAATATGGGTAATATTTTATGTCCTATTTCTTCTAGACTTATCAAAATTAAGTAACTTTTAGTTTGAATGTGAAAAAGAAGAAACCAATGAAGTCTTCTGCCTTTTTGGCTTTAAGCTCTTGTTTGTATTAGGTTTGAGTCTACGCACAATCTCAAAACAAATAACTTGGCTACTTCTCACCGACTCTCTGTAGATCAGTAAGCCTACATTGCTGTAGACTAGTGATGAAAAATAAAAGTAAAAAAGGAGAATAAGTGCCTTAGTATCACCAAATACTGCCCAGTTACATATGTACTTGGGAAATAAGCCACCTAAAATCTTTAAACATGGTGTGTGTTGAATGCACAAATCTTGATTTTGTTTTTAGGTCACACCCAGTGGCACTCTGGAGTTACACTTTGGCAAGCTTGGGGGATCATATGGATGCCAAGATTCAAACCAGGGTCTGTCTTGTGTTGGCTGCTTCCAACAAATGCCTTAAGCACTATGCTATTAGCTCTGGCCTCCACAAATCTTATTGAATGCATTTATCTTTTACTAAGAAAAAAGAATATATATAAATCAATTTTATTTCTACATGAGGTGAGCGATCTGAAATCAATTCATTTCACCAAAAAGTGAAATAAAAGTAATTTTAAAAGTATCAAAAATATAAAAATTTTTTTTGGGGGGTCACACCCGGCAGCGCTCAGGGGTTACTCCTAATCTATGCTCAGAAATCGCTCCTGGCAGGCTCGGGGGAACCATCTGGGATGCCGGGATTTGAACCACTGACCTACTGCATGCAAGACAAAAGCACTACCTACATGCTATCTCTCCACCCCCCCCCCCAAATTTGAATTTTTTAATTTAAAAACAAATTTAAAGAAGCATTACAATAAAATGTAAAGTCAT
Organism: Suncus etruscus; assembly: GCF_024139225.1. Classification (NCBI taxonomy): domain Eukaryota; kingdom Metazoa; phylum Chordata; class Mammalia; order Eulipotyphla; family Soricidae; genus Suncus; species Suncus etruscus. The sequence continues at coordinate 44,945,888 of NC_064854.1, read as the reverse complement.
GGAAATTTAAGAAAGAAAACCTTAAAATTGAAAAAATGTTCCATGTTCATTGAAGACAGCAAGGCTCAGATGATCATAGTCCACTCTCAAACTGATGCACAACATTTACACCTATGTCCAACTGCTTTTCAACAGCACTGCCAAATGGGAAAACAGGCTTTGTAAAAACTAACAGTCACATGCAAAAGCGTCAACTTGGTAATTTATTTCATTGTTTATTGACTGAAAGTGGACCAAAGACCTTAAGGTAGCAGCTAAAAACTGTAAGAAAAACACAGGAGTTTTTTAATGAGGTTCAGGGGTAAAGTGCTCTATTTACATGTGACCAAAATTACTGCATATGGTTCCCCTAGAACTACCAGAAGTAATCTCTGAGCAAAGGCATAAAGATCTGTGATACTAGAAAGTCATCTTTAAGTTAGATAAATGTTTAATTTTCTGTCTATCTTACTTTTAGGAATATTTTCTGCAATATAAGTGAATAGAAAGAGACAGGAAAAAATACCAATAGTTTGCATTAATTATCTAATAGCATAACATTGTTATTGGGGGAGAGGAAAAAATATCAAGATGTATACCTGGAAAAGATCTATATTATTATAGATTACTATATTATGTCCCCTTAATAAATATTATTGGGAAAGAGAAAAAATAAATCAAGTTGTTTTTCAACTAGGAAAGAAGACTTCACTTATCAGGTCACCAGTATATTGGATCCCTTTCATTATATTAGTACTAGAAATTAGTGAATTAGTTATCATTATACTAGGTCCCTTTTATTTAAATAACCTTCACGCATTATCCATCCTATAATACATTTTATATTAGTATTTCTCTTTATAGTCATTTTAAATGTCTATCCTCTGAAGTCTTCAAAATCTATTCCTTCCCCACCCCCAAATTAACTATACCTGATCTCTCTCTGGTCACCGAGTTTTACCTTATAGCTATTATCACTATAATTTGTTTACATAATATTGCAAATGGCTGAAGATATTTCTTTGTAATAAATTACTTTCCTTTGTGTGCTCTGTCTTTAATATAGTGATTCATGAAAGATTTTTGCTAGGCGGGTGAAAATAATCTTAACATTTAACCAATAAGATCACACAATGAATTATGAACTATTATTTTATCCTAATAGTTGTAATTAGTTTAATGACCAATGATTTGGAAATTCATTTATTTATGATCTATTGTTATTGAAGGAAAAACTACAATCATTAAAAATAGATCCAGACATCTACATTTAACCAAACTGCAGTGGTTAAAAAAATTACTAGAACTTGAGAGTAAATTTCTCGTCAATTTTTTTATTTGAACTTGTGCAAAGGAATAAAATCCACTGAATTATATTTAGATCTTTAAATTACCCATTTAACAAGTTCATTTAAATAAGTTTAATATTCCATAGAAGACAAGCAGCTTAAATACAAGTTTGATCACTATCATTAAAAAAGTAATAAAATCCAAGTTATAGTCAATTTTCAAAAAGGCAATGTAACATCACTAACCTGACTAAAAGGCCGTACTCGTACTGCTACTTTCACACTGTCAACACTTGGCATAGGCATTTTCATCATTTTTCATTATTTGTGTTATTTGGTAAGAAAATAATGTAGAAAGCACTCTTATGCTTCACAGTAGAACATTAAAAGCTTAGCCAACAAAGCAATTTGTTTCCAGATGATCAAATATTAATGGTCCATTCATTACACACTATCTATTACAAGTTATAAATTATTTTACAACACTCATTTATTGATGATTTTATGGCCAACATCAAACACCACCAATTGCAGACATACAGTTGTTTTTTTTCATTACTTTTCCCAAGTCTAATGACAATCTATTCTGTCCTGAATAATCTATACTTGAGGTGCTATGAAAATTTATCAGTTTTAAAACCTGATAAAGAGGTTCCTATGATTCTGCAGCTGTTTCCTTCACAGCAGACTAATAGATTAGCATATACAAGGCGTTCTGACTAGCCATGAGATTGTTTGACATTTCTCTTCCTTTTTAAACTCTTTATATGCAGCTGCTAGCGGGCAGTGAACCGGTCAATCTAACCTGGATAATTAGTCTCTGAGTAACTGAGACATTAAAGACAAAGAGCTCTTAAGCTTCCTGAACAAGAAATGCCAACGATGTAGTTATTAACCAATGCATTATTTGGAAAATCACTAATTTGAGGTAGATTATATAAAATTTGTTAAACTATAAAATAAGCGGCAAGATAACGTGCCCATAATTAAATTTCAACAAAGTTTAACAGGTAATGACAAAAATATACATGAGTAGAAATCTTAATCACAGAAGCAAAGTGCATAAATTATAAAACAGTAACTTAAAAAATAAACAGTTCAATCATCCTCATTTTAAGATTGGTCTAATAATACTTTAACTGTAGAGAAAGAAAAGGAGCAAGGCCAACCAGTATATGAAATCACTAAAACATAAGTCCCCTCTCAAAAATCTAACAGACACAAACTTTGAAGTATATATACTTTATTTAACATTCCATAAAGCCATATTTACATATTTTATAAATGTTGTAGTATAAAATAGAAAAAAACTACTTAGACTAAAAGAATCATACTCCATAGAGTTCTATACTTATTAAAGACCTTCTGTTTACAAAAATTTACAATAATTTATATAAATTATTTCTTCCAAATTATATATTTTAATAATCCACACAATCTAGGTGACTTTACAAATAGCTGTGCATTAAAGATTTTGATAAAATTATAGCATTTTCCTGCGCAAAACTTGCTTTGGAAAAGAAGATAGTTTTTTCCTGTTTCTTCCTAGAGTTTTCCCGCCTGCTTCTGCAGTTTTTCTTGTTTTGTTCTTTCCTCCATCAACTGGGCTTGCCAAGGGAGAAATCAACTTAATTTCTACTGGAGGAGGTGTCCAAGAACTTTCTTTTTCTGTGTTTCTAAAAAAAAAAAACCCCAAAATATTAAATTAAAAATAACATTATGGAAAAAAACCTTCCTAATTCTTTTAAAAATTTTAATAAATTGTCCCAATTTTCCCTTTACTTCCTAAAGAACTGGCTTTCTCAAGTTAGAGACCCACCTTCCAAGGCAAACACTAAAATCACAATCAATCAGAGCTTATAAAAACTGATTCTAAAAAGCTAGTGCTAGAAAAAAACCCAAAACACTACAAATTCAAAATGAAGTCATTTGTGCCAAGCCCCTTACCAAACTGGACTTAACAACTACCTAATTACAGACATAGTTTTTGCTCCAAAGTAGAATTAAAATGAGGCTCTCATGGAGCCTTTTCTAATAAGGTTAATTTAAAAACAAAACAACAAATTAAAAAAAAAAAAAACCTGAGTCTTTTCTCGTTAAGAGGCCATGAATAAAAATCGTAGTAATGAAAAAGTCATACTTGCTTGCTTGTTTGGATTTTGCAGACCTGGTTCTTTTTCCTTTTTCCTTTTCCATAGTTTCTACTGACGGAGCATCATCAACCTAAGGATTAAAATTTCACATCTTAACTTCTGAAATCTAAATTCAGAAAGTTCCACTGACCTAGAATATAGCAAACAATGCTTCTGATTTCAAATTCACATGGTATATGAACTATGAGTGTTGGACAAATAGCCCTGTGGGTCTGAGTGCTTTACATGCCCAGGGTTGATCTTTGCTATTTTATGGTCCCCCAGCTCAGAGCAGGAGTCGGTAAGACTGCTTGTTGTCCCTCATTCCACACACTCAATAATCTGCTTGTCAGTTTCATAATTTTGACTATTTCCTATATACTTAAGAGTTCCCACTACTTTTATTGAAATCCAGATGCTCATCAACTAAGAATTAGACCATCAGGAACTCTTTTTGTTCAGTGACAGGGATTTAGCCCATGGCTTCATGAATGTTGTGACAAATAATCTACCATTAAGGTTATATACTGATCCCATCAAAAGCAATTTCTTAATTCTCAGATTTTTTTTTTTCCCCTTCAGGGGAGAGTGCGAACACAGTCCCCCACTACCATAAATTATGCAGTCGAGTTTCCCACATTTGGGAAAATCGCTGGGGTCAGCACATATGGAGTGCAATGGATAAGCCTCGCCCTGGGAAAACCACCCTCGTGATCATGGTATCTCCCCTGCCAAGTAAGTATAATTCTTAGAATTTTTATAGAAACTACTTAAAATATTCAATAGGCTTTCACTAGTTTTTAAACATCCCTCTGTACTGTACTATAATGACTCTGTTCCTTAGAATCTGGTGTTTTCCCTGCCAGGAATGCTCATATCCTCTATGTTCCTGTCTATAGTTATTTGGATTTAATGCCAATAAATTCAATAATTAATTCAATTACTGATCTATTTCAAGGGTTATGTTCAAATGTATGGCAGACTCAATTCAAACACTTTGCCTAAATGCAGTCTATGAGTGACACCCAGGGTCTAATGACCCTCCTAACCCACCCTAAGTAAAACTCCTCTCTCTCTCCCCCCCCTCCTCTCTTCTCCCTCCCTCCCCGCCCTCTCTCTTTCCCCTCCCCTCCCCTCTCCCTCTCCTCTCTCATGTGTCCCCCCATGCATGCACGCACACACTTTTGATTTAGTATATTAAATGTAAGCTACTTTTGGGGTCATTTTTTGCGTTTCTTGATTTTGTTTTGATTTAGTATATTACATGCAAGCTACTTTTGGGTTTGTTTTTTGCATTTCTTGATTTTGTTTTGAGGCCATATCTGGCAATGCTCAAGAGTTACTGCTGGCTCCTTCAGGAATCACTACTGGTAGTGTATGGGGGACCATACTGGATGACAGAATCAAACCCAATTCAGGTGCATAGAAGACAATCACTCTAGCAACTCTACTGCTCTAATGACTCTCTGGCTATTAAGTTACTCTTTTTTTGTTTCTTTGTTTTTGTTTTCTTGGGTCACAGCTGGTGGTACTCAGGGGTTTACTCCTGGCTCTGCACTCAGAAATCGGTCCTGGCAGGCTTGAGGGACCATATGGGATGCCAGGATTCGAACCACCATCCGGTCTGCTTGCAAGGCAAATGTCCTACCGCTGTGCCACCTCTCCGGCCTCTATTAAGTTACTCTCAAAAGGAGTTAATCTGGAGCTGGCGAGGTGGCGCTAGAGGTAAGGTGCCTGCCTTGCAAGCACTAGCCAAGAAAGGACTGCGGTTCGATCCCCCGGCGTCCCATATGGTCCCCCCAAGCCAGGGGCAATTTCTGAGCGCTTAGCCAGGAGTAACCCCTGAGCATCAAATGGGTGTGTCCTGAAAAAAAAAAAAAGTTAATCTAAGTAGACAGCAACCAAGTACTTGCTTTGCCTGTGGATCCCTGAACTTCAAAGAAGTTATTACTTTAAAAAATAAAAGATCAATGCTGGTTGGAAAGAGAGCTCAATGTGCTGGGGCACATGGCTTGCATTTGGCACCCTGGTTCAATCTGCTGCATCATATATGGCTACCAGCTAAGAACCCACATTGTGCATTTAGGCCCAAAAGCAAGACTTTTATATTAAACAAATAAAAAAAAACATCTGATAGTGCGTAAAGAAATTAAAAGCAGGTTAAACAAGCATACAAATAGGGCCCGGAGAGATAGCACAGCGGCGTTTGCCTTGCAAGCAGCTGATTCAGGACCAAAGGTGGTTGGTTCGAATCCCGGTGTCCCATATGGTCCCCCGCGCCTGCCAGGAGCTATTTCTGAGCAGATAGCCAGGAGTAACCCCTGAGCACCGCTGGGTGTGGCCCAAAAACCAAAAAAAAAAAAAAAAACAAAAAAAAACAAACAAAAAAAACAAGCATACAAATAAAAATCATGCATTTCTTACCAATTTATCCACAAGTTTGGTTGTATTAGTTGTGTTTTTCCGCTTACTCCTTAAAGCAGGTGAGAAAAATTGAG